>NC_090822.1:55604796-55943546 GCF_000390325.3 Nicotiana tomentosiformis
ATCGACTTCGCACAGCTCAGCCTAGGAAAAAGAGTTATGCCGACCGTAAAGTTCGTGATATTGCATTCATGGTTGGAGAAAGAATATTTCTCCGGGTTTCACCTATGAAAGGTGTAATGAGGTTCGGGAAGAAGGGCAAGTTGAGCCCTAGGTATATCGGACCCTTTGAAATTCTTGAAAGGGTGGGTGAAGTAGCCTACACGCTTGCATTACCACCTAGTTTAACAGCGGTTCATCCGGTGTTCCATGTGTCTATGCTCCGAAAATATCATGGTGATGCGTCCCATGAGTTAGATTTTAGCTCAGTCCAATTGGACAAAGGTTTGACTTACGAGGAGGAGTCGGTGGCTATTCTAGCCCGGTAGGTCCGACAGTTGAGGTCTAAGAGTTATCCTTCAGTTCGGGTGCAATGGAGAGGTCAGCCGGTAGAGGCATCTACCTAGGAGTCCGAGTCAGACATGCGGAGTAAATATCCACACCTTTTCACCAGCTCAGGTATTTTTTTTCTAACTCCGTTCGAAGACGAACGTTTATTTTAGAGGTGGAGAATGTGATGACCCAAAATGTCATATTAAATTTAATAAGTAATTCTGTGTTCTAATACCTCAAAAAGCACCATTTATCATTCCTCGACTTGCGTGCACAGTCCCTAAAATTTTCCGGAAAGTTTTCAAGTGAAAAATGGATTAAAATGTGAAATAGAGCCTTAAAACTCAACTGAGTTGACTTTGGTCAACATTTTTAGCAAACGGACTCGGATCAGTGTTTTGACAATTTCGGTAGCTCCGTATTGTGATTTGTGACTTGGGCGTATGCCCGAAATTTAATTTGGAAGTCCCTAACTCAAGTTATGGTCATTTAAAAGAACTAGCAATTTAAAGGCTAAAGACTTCCAAGTTTGACCATGGGGTTGACTTTTTGATATCGGAGCCAGAATCCAATTCTAGAAATTTGAATAGCTCAGCTATGTCATTTATGACTTGTGTGCCAAATTTGAAGTCATTCCGGATTCATTTAATATGTTTTGGCATACAATTTACAAATTGAAAAGTTTAAAACTCAAAGTCCGAATCGAGGTGTGAATTACAATTTCGATGTTAATTGATGTGATTTGAGACCCCGAGTAAGTCCGTATTATGTTACGGGACTTGTTGGGATATTTGGACAAGGTCCCGAGGGGCTCGGGCGAGTTTCCGATAGGCCACAGGATGTTTTGAACTTAGAAAATTTTGCTGGTATAACTGAACCTGTTGCAGGCCTCTGATCTCGCAATTGCGAGATCAGGCATCGCAAATGCGAACCTAGCAGGTATGACAATTGCGAGATTTTTATCGCAATTGCAAAAAAAGCCTAGGCCAGCAGTTCTCGCAATTGCGAGTTTATCTTCGCAATTGCGAAGGGCCAATTGTCGCAAATGCGACATAATCTTCGCATTTGCGAAGGCAGCGGGATTGTGAAGGGCCTCGCAATTACGAGTGTTTCTTCGCATTTGCGAAGCTCAGGTCGCAATTGCGACACATGCAGCTGAACAAAATAACTTTTGGACGGAATTTTTGATTCATTTCCCAAATCTTCAAAACCTAAAACCTCAAGAGGCGATTTTGGGCGATTTTTAGGGGAAAATATTGGGGTAAGTGTTCCTTATCCTATATTGATTATATTTCATAATTTCATACTCATTTATATCATGAATCCATGAATTTATGGAAGAAAAATCAGATTTTTCTAAAATCTTCCAAATACAAAAATTTAAGATTTGAAGGTCCATTTGATATCGGAATTGGATAATTTTTGTATGGTTAGACTCGTCTCGGAATGGGTGTTCGAATTTCGTAAGTTTTTCCGAGATTTGAGACGTGGGTCCCACTGCCGAATATTTTAATAAATTTCGAATTTTATCCGGAAAATTAGTAAGTTCATATGGAATTAATTCCTATAATTAGTATTGAATATATTGAATTGTTTGTGAATAGATTTGAAGCTTTCGGAAACAAATTTAAAAGGAAAAGTTGTGGTTGAGTAATTGATTGGAATTTGCAAAGCGAGGTAAGTGTCGTGGTTAACCTTGGCTTGAGAGAATAGAACCCTTAAATTATTTGTTATGTAAAATGCATGTGAACGACGTATAGGCGAGGTGACGAGTGTCTATACGTCGTCAAATTAATTGTTTGCCTACTTACTTAAAAAATCATAAATTATTTTAAATCATGAATTAATTATTATAATAATTGTTTCTCTCCTATTCTTTGTCAAATATTAATTCTTGAATTCTTGCATTAATTGTTACATGCTATGTGAATTATGTGTCTTAATTATTATTTGACATTTAGTATATTATACATTAAACCGTCTATTTTCTCTCTGATTTTCATAATAACTTGCTATTTGTCATTGTTTGTTTCATAATTAAATTATAATTATTGTATTCTTGTTGTCTTATAATTTTATATTAATTATTGTATTTATTGGAGAAATTTCTTCTAGAAGAATTAGTAAATGAATATATTGGAGGAGTGGGTTGCACGCCGCAACAGAATTGATCGAAATGAATAAATTGGAGGATCGGGTTGCACGCCGCAACGGACTTACTAAAAGTCAATATTTGGGAGATCAGATTGCACGCCGTAATAGACTTATTGAAAACTCAATATTGGGGGATCAGATTGCATGCCGCAACAGACTTATTTAAAAGTATATATATATATATATATATATATATATATATATATATATATATATATATATATATATATATATATATATATATACTTGATTGAAAAAAATATATGACAGACTTGATTAAAAGGAAAAAATTGGGAGAGCGGATTGCACGCTACAATAGAATTGAATGTGAATATATTGTGAGAGCGGGTTGCACGCTGCAATAGAATTGGTTGAAATAATAATGGATTATGACTGCTGGGTTGGCTTCAATTATTATAAATGAGTTACATGATTTATTTCTACTATTTGTTGTTGTTATTAATATTGCGTACAGGTTAATGTAAGTGAACCGCCTTAGCCTCGTCACTACTTCGTCGAGGTTATGCTCAGCACTTACCAGTACATGGGGTTGGTTGTACTGATACTACACTCTGTACTTCTTGTGCAGATTTTGGAGTTGGTCCCAGCAGCGTACCATAGACTTGCTCGGATTTCAGCTACCAGAGGAGACTTGAGGTATAACTGCATAGCGTCCGCAGTTCTGAAGTCCCCGTCTATTGTACTTTAGCTCTGTGTTTATTTCCAGACAGCTTTATTTTATTCAAACCTTTATTTGTATTTATTCTATAAGCTCGTGCACTTGTGACACCAATTTTGGGATGGTATTTAGACACCGTTGTTTTTATGGATTATTTCACATTTGCTTCCGCATTTGCTTCCTTGTTATTAATAAATTTAAAATTGTTATAAAAATGGATAATATTATTCTAATGTTAGCTTGCCTAACAAGTGAAATGTTAGATGCCATCACGGTCCGAAGATGGGAATTTCGGGTCGTGACAACAATACATTCCAAACTCGATGTCATGTTGCATCCCAACGATAATCAAGTGTTTTGTTTCACCCCCCATCATTTCAAGCAAACTCCTTTCTGCCATTTTCAATGTTCCTTAGTACAGTAGCCACCATCCCAAACACAATCTGTAGACCTAGTCACTTTTCTACCATGATTCCCAAATCGCTCTAAACTTTCTTCAAACAAGTGGCTTCCTACCACATAATCCATATGCTACTCTGCCACTCCTACTTCGGTTAAACCATTTACTACTTTGAAATTAATAATTTCCAATAATTAAACAGTATAAAATCGAATTTACAGGGTAAATGATGATAATTACATAATGTACGATAACAAACAACCAGTGGGAACTCCCAAAACCCTGTATCACAAGTGCATGAGCATTTTTCTAAGGAGTGCAATAATAATACAACATCTTACCCCGAATGTAATAAGACAGAATAAAATAAATAATACAATGGAGACTCGGTGGACTGTGGTGCGTAGCCTGGAATGCAGCTCACATAATGTCTCCTCAACAGGTGCGCCTACGCGCCAAGATGATCACCAAATGACCTGTCAGATCTTGCACATTTAGTGCAGAAGTGCAGTATGAGTACGTAAATCAACGCGTACCCAGTAAGTATCTAGCCTAACCCCGGAGTATTACTGACGAGGGGTCGACATCGACACTTATTAAAGGTCCAATAAAGCAATATAATAAAACATAAGCAAATATGAAGCATACGGCAATGATGGGTTAAATTTGTAAGTTACATAATCTTCCAAATATTTCCTTTAGAGCATGAATTCCTAAATCTCGTATTCTACATTAACATCTCATAAATGTCAAGTGCCAACATCAAATAAATAAGGAATACCATATAAAGAGCCGGGCATCCGTGGAAAGATTAGTTCGTGAATATTCGGACTACTAGCGATATACGCACGATACTGCTGAGGTCGTTCGGCCCGATCCAGAATAATGTGTACACTGTTGAGGGTCGTGTGGCACAAACCATAGATGCATCTATATACTACTGAGGCTTTCGGCCCGCTCCACAAGAAAAGGAAAGAAGTTACCTAATTACGAGATATGTGCTTACAATACAATACATGAGCAAAATGTGATTATAATCTTTACCGTTCCTCCAATAACTCGCCCACAACTCAGAGTGATAAGGCTCGGTCTATTATACATATATTTATTTCTAAACCAAATTTAGTTATAACTTCAATTAATTAAGCCATCAGAATGAGTTCAAATAATTCAAATATTACATGATAGGATCCTAAGTCTACCCGGACATAAACATGCTTTAGCTATGTACGGACACTCGTCACATCGTGCGTACGTAGCACCCACAACCAGTTGCACATAACAATAAATATCACCTAGGATGTAGTTTCTCCCTCACAGGGTTAGACACGAGAGTTACCTCGCTTTGAAGTTCCATAACTGGCTCCAATGTCACTTTAACACCCCAAACGGATGCTCGTCACTCCAAAACTAGTCAATCAATGTGCAAATCCATAAATATTGTCACGACCCAAACAAACCCCTGTCGTGATGGCGCCTATCGTGGAACTAGGAAAGCCGACTCATTCCCAAAACAAACCGATATTTTCATTTCAAAGATAATTTCAGTGCTATTTAACATAAAAACCTTCGCAAATGAGTTCAAATCAAAACAAAAGTGCGGAAGGAAAAGCCCGACATCGGGGTGTCACTAATCATGAGCCTCTACTATAATCTGTCTAACAATATCAAGGCTAACTTAGCCTGGAAAATAGCTAAATACAACTAGAGGAAGATAAGAGGGAGAAGAGCAGGGGCTGCGGTCGCCAAGCAGCTACCTTGCTATCCCCGAGAAAATCTGCAACCAAAATAATCAACAACCGCTACCGTGTCTAGCTACACCTGGATCTGCACACAAGGTGCAGGGAGTAACGTGAGTATGCCAACTCAGTAAGTAACAACAATAAATAAAGACTAAGCAGTAGTGACGAGCAATAAAGCATATAACGTTCATATAAGGAAATCTCAGTAAAATAGCACATGTTTTTAAAATCAGGATTTGAATCAAAGTATCTCGTTTAAACCCAGTTCTAGTAAAAATCATTTAAAGATATTTTTCAACAATTTTCAGACAAAGGAAAAATGCAAAGGTGAGCAAAATGATGAAATCATAAACAGCCCCTCGGGAAAAACATCACTCATATACAGCCCATCGGGCAAACCTCACAGTCACTCGTGCCAATCGGGCATACCTCACAATCACTCTTGCCACTCGGGCATATCTCATAATCACTCATGCCTCCCAGTCACTCAGCACTCGGCACTCACGCTCAGTAGGTACCGGCGCTCACTGGGGTATGTACAGACTCCGGAGGGGCTCCTTCAGTCCAAGTGCTATAATCTGCACGGACAACTCACGTGCTGCACGGACAACTCACATGCTATAATAATAAAGTATGCTGCAGGCGGGCCCTCGGCCTCACTCAGTCATAAACCTCTCAAGCCACTTGGGCATTCCAGTAAAACAGGGCATTCGGCCCAAAACATTTATATGCATCAAAATAGAGTCATAAAACTGAGTTATGCGGTAACCAAGTATAAACATGAGTGAGTATAGATTTTCAATCGAAAATAATGAGAGGATAGTAAGAAAAAGCCCCTAAGGGTCCAAACAGCACTGGCGCAAGGCCCAAACATGGCATTCAGCCCAATTTACAGAAACTCTTTCTAAAACATATAAGTATCATATAGTTTCAACAACGTATTCAACTTTACAGTTGCTACGGGACGGACCAAGTCACAATCCTCAACAGTGCATGCCCACACGCCCGTCACCTAGCATGTGCGTCACTAAAAATAGTAGAATGATACAAAATTCGGGGTTTCGTACCCTCAGGACTAGATTTAAAATCGTTACTTACCTCGAACCGGTCAAATCTCAATCCCGCAATGTTCTTGCCTCTGGACTCGGCCTCCAAATGCTCCAAATCTATTCACAATCAGTATAATACCATCAATATACGCTAATGGAATAAATTCCAATGGAAAAGCTGCAAAATTAGACCAAAACCCGAAATTGGCTCAAACCCGGCCCCCGGGCCCAAGTCTCGAAATATGACAAAAGTTACAAAACTAGATAGCCCATTCACTTAAGAATCTAACCATACCAAATTCATCAAAATCCGACATCGTTTGGTCCTTCAAATCCTTAAATTACTCTGCAAAAATTCCAAGCCCTAACCACTCATTTTCACTAATTACATGATTAAACAATAGTAAATCACCATATATACGAGTATTAGGGCTCAAGCAACTTACCTCACTGATAGCCCTTGAATCACCCTTCAAATATTACTCCAAAAGCTCCACAAACCGACTTGAAAATTGTGGAAATGAACCAAATTCGCGAAGTGTTCTATTTATGGTTTCTGCCCAGGTTTTCGCACTTGCGGGCTCTTTTTCCGCGCCTGCGGGACCGCACCAGCGGGTCAAGGTGCCGCATCGGCGAACTCCACTTAATTCCCCAGCTTCCGCACCTGCGCGTTTCCTCTGCTTCTGCAAAGCCTGCCCAACATCTCCCTTTCTGCATCTGCGCCCCAGGTTTTGCACCTGCGGGCTCGCAGATGCGACCTCCAACTAGCACCTGCGCAACCTGCCTAGCCCAGCATTTCCCGCACTTGTGAACTCCCCACGCGCACCAGCGGCCTCGCACCTGCGACTTTTTCTTCCGCAAGTGCAAAAATAGCAGTAGCAGCAGCCTCAACAGCATTTTCCAACTTCGACAAATCCGTTAACCACTCGGAATCACCCCGAGGCCCTCGGGACCTCAACCAAAAATACCAACAAGTCATATATCAACATACAAACTTAGTCGAACCTTTGAATCACTCAAAACAACATCAAATCATCAAATTACCCTCGGATTCAAACCTAAGAACTTCTAAATTTCTAAATTCGGCAACCGATGCCGAAACTAACCAAATCACGTCCGAATGACCTTAAATTTTGCACACACATCACAAATGGCACTACGAACCTACTCCAACTTCCAGAATTCCATTCCGACCCTAATATCAAATTTTTCACTGCCGACCGAAATCACCAAATTTCTAATTTCGCCAATTCAAGCCTAATTCTACCACGGACCTCCAAATCACATTCCGGACGCGCTCCTAAGTCCAAAATCACCTAACAGAGCTAACGAAACCATTAGAATTAAAATCCGAGATCATTTACACATAGGTCAACATCCAGTTGACTTTTCCAACTTAAGGTTCTAAATAAGAGACTAAGTGTCTCATTCCACTCCGAAACCACTCCGGGCCCGAACCATCTAACACGGTATATCATAATATAGCTTAAGAGAATAAAGGAAACAGAAATGGGGGAAACGAGGCTATAACTCCCGAAACGACCTGCCGGGTCATTACATCCTCCCCCACTTAAACATACGTTCATCCTCGAACGTGCCGAGAGTTGTTCCAAAAGCCAAGAAATGGCTGTGTAACCTTCCCATGCACTCCAAGGGTAATCCCCCATCACCCTATCCCATACAGGTCTGATAGCACAGCATAACTGAAATTTCTCAATTCAACCTAGACCACAAACCTTCGAATCAAATTTCCAACATCTGAAATTTCCTATAAGATCAGAAGTTCGCATCTACATACCGTATACATCTGAACAAGCTGTACCAAAAGCCGTAATCATAACTCCAATACTCAAATTCAAATACTGCATAGCTCGAATGCTCGAAGCAATGATTTCTAATCACAATATCGGCTCAAATCAACCCAGTGCCAGTAATAAACCTCGTATCAGACAAAACCTCGTTCTAAAACCTTCGTACACTGCCGATGATGAAAGAAACATACCGAATTCATAACCATTCATTCTAGGCCCAATGATCTCGGCTCATTCAACATGACCACTCTAGTGACATGACACATCAATACAATCTAAAGCCACAACCCGTGCAATCCGTGCACCAGATAGCAATATTCTAAATGTACCCAATCGTAACAATGACCCAAACAGGAGAACCGTTCCGGAAGCTCGACGAGTACCACCCCGATGCAATGCTATGAACCCATCACACTCTGTAGAACCATAACACACGAATCTTACATGAGGGATCATATTTTCACATAACTCTGCTGCAATACGCGACCCTATCCAAATACTGGTCCATATGAAACACCTCAAGCCACCCTGCTAAAATCAATAACCATGCGCAATTCGACATCAAGTACCCAAAGTGCATTACCATAACCACAGAGAAGCAAATGACACCATGCCACACAAAACCCGAAAGAACATGACCAATACGCCATCAACCAAGCAATATCCAATACTATTCTTGCTCAAATTCTGCTATAAGGCCACAATAGAACCGCACCATATGTGCATATAATAAACAAATCACAACTCCTCGTAGCGTAGAAGAGTAACTCACAGATTATTTCAGAACACGAATAAGTTTTACATCAACCGAATGGCACATCCTTCAACAATAGCAGTATGGAGCCAATCAATCCGGCTCGGTGTAGAATACACATCCTAATTGGGCCTACCAATGGGCCCCAAATCAACTATGGTCAGCCACCTATAGAAAAACAACCTCCGAAAGTCCACAATGACGGAATCATAATACCTTCTATCATCTGACTAGCTTCGGCCACAACTTCACAGTCCACAACCATGAAACAATCTGCTCCTGAGAACTCCCAATCTCCAATTCCATAGAACACATGAATCACCATATTTGATTCCACCTCCACTGCCCGAATGCCTAACACCTCTCTCATACACAATCATCCCACGAGAAATACGTAAAAAAAATTCTTCAGTGCCACCTCGCAAAAATTTGAATATCAACAGTCGATCAACTAGGAGAGTGCCGCAATACCAGTGAAGTACCCATAAATCAAAACACACTGCCCCTTCTGAAATGTACACTCTCATCAAGCTATACCAGATAGTAATATCATTTACCTAGTCATCGGAAACCGTTCATGCTGCCTAAGTATTTATGTCCTTCCCTTCAAAACTGAACTGTGACCTTGTACATGTAAATCCTATTCCCGCACAACACACCACATATGTTATGCCATCATATGACAAACATAAGAATTCGATTATCAACTCTGAGTCACTAGCAAATTACATACCTTATTAGTTAGAAACCTCTTTCTTGCTTCTTTTTAGGAGGAAATCATAACACACAACACGTTCCGTACATCGGTAGAAAATATTCGGTTCAAACCATGGTAGAACCCATCATGAACACTTTAAAATCCATTCGCACATAACCAAACTATCTGAACTGAATTCCTCCAACTCCACCAAGCCACATAGGTTTCCAAATTCGAGAGCATTGCCACGAAACACCTGTAGATACTAGCCACATCATAAGTACCCAAAGTATCGATCATACCCATTACTGTGCTAACCCAACCTACTACCAAGCTGTCCTATTTCTCCACGTTCTTTCTAAATTGCCTTTAAATTGCTACTTTTTCCTTGTTAGAACACTACTATCCTTAACTAAAACTTACCCCACGAACTCTAGCATAGAATCACGCCGCCCTAAGGCTTATAAGCCGCCGAATTCCCTTTTTATGTATCCCAAAGGTTCCACAACCAAAAATGCTTACTCCGAAGAGACTTTATGTGAACCTAAAACTGTTTCCTTCACCTTCTTGATACTGAAATTCATAATTCACAATGATATAAGATGCCAAGAGTCTCAACACCGTTCAATGCAACTCCCAGTTTTCTAGCCATAATAATAAATCTGAATCCATTGGAACCATTCTCGAGAGTCATCCACTCTACTCAATTCTCGAATTAACCGACCAAACGGACCAAAATGACCTGTGCCCCATTAGCACACCAACACCCAAGGGAATAATGAGTAACCCACACTCCTACGTAATAGAGCAAATTTCCGCTCCATGTACACTACATTCTCTGTGAATAACCACTCAATTATTTTATGGTCCTCCTATAACCATAGAGTATAATACAACTTGTGTCCAGAAATACCTTTACCCGAGTCATCCTCGATCTCGACCTCTGCAAGTCATAACTGATTTACCGGTATACCCCGAACCGAAACTAATACGACCCATAACCGTGCAATCAACTCGTCGATAGCAGACTCCCCCACTTAGCCTTAAGCTGTAATTATATAAAACTAGAACCCGTAAAGATTTCTCCTTCTCAATTACCAAGGTCTCGCACCGTTAACCTGCCAGACTTCTCAAAGTCTTTTATTAAGCCTTTCATGAACATTCTGAATCTCCAGCCAAAATCATACACATGACCTCCTATCGGGTAACAAGTAATATTCCTCGCAAAAGCTTCATCAACATCACGCCACCGCTAGCTGCACACAGGAGATAACCCACATGTGGAATTCCTTACCGACATCTTCCAATGACACTGCACTGAGTGCAACGACCACTAAATCCGTAAATTCTCCTGAGTTCATGCTCGCCCACCATTTGTATAAGTCTGCACTTTCCCTATTGACATCAACTGTACGTCAACAATACCTTCTGAACTCATGTCATATTACACCTGACACGATAATCAGATCTTCACGCCTCTATTCATTTCAAACACACTCCTTTCTGCCATATTCATTTTTTTCCTTTGTACACTAATCATTACTCCAAATAGAGTCTGCGGGCCGATTCACATACTAACATGATTCCAAACCATTCTACACTTTCTCAAGGCGCACGACTACCCTACTAGTGAAATCATATGCTAATCTGCCACTCTTACTTTGGTTAAAATATCTCCTTTAAGAAACTTCTCAACCTCTACTTCTCCTACTTGACCTTCTAGTACTTCAATCACCGCGAAACACTTCCCGTCATGTCTTCCCTCATACTTTGCTACCCAACTGCTGTATCAAATAGAAATGTATCTCTGTCGCACCTTAACCAATAAAATGTTACCGACTCTAAGTCTCTTCGAAGATCATCTTTCTCGAGCCATCAATATCAAAAATACCCATTCGCAACCACAATTATTATACAATCACTTACTCTTCTTGAGTCCAAACTCATTGACAAGACATGAGAATTTAATTTGCCCCAAAATTTAACAACGTGAAAGATCCTTCAAAACATTCACACTCAAGACCGTACGTCATATCAAAATGAAAATCAAGCGCCCAATGGCCTTCCTTTACATTTCAAGGAAACATTTCTCGTCACATTCAAATCATCTTAACACATCCCACAGTTACATCATACTTATTACAAAGCCATTCTACCGCTCATCGAGCCACGAATTCCGCTCGTAGGGGCATTACCGGACATATGAGTCCAAATGTACAGGTTACAACTGAAGCTACGGAGCCAAAGCTACGATTTAAACCTGGCATTAAGTCTTCCAGACTAGCCCATCACCAAAACACATAATACACATCTCGAACCTCATTCATAGAATCACAAGCTGGCGATGCACAACTGATACCGAGCGCTTATGTGCGCATACGAATGCGTGGAAGAAATTCAAAGAGTTATGTTTTAAGCTGAATCAATTTCGCACGATAGAATACAAGAAAGTGAAATTTTCCTAAGGGTTCTATAGCCTCTCAAAGATAAGTACAGACGTCTCCGTACCGATCCGCAAGACTCTACTAAACCCGCTCATGACTCGTGAGACCTATGTAACTTAAGCTCTAATACCAATCTGTCACGACCCAAACAAACCCCTGTCGTGATGGCGCCTATTGTGGAACTAGGCAAGCCGACTCATTCTCAAAACAAATCGATATTTTCATTTCAAAGATAATTTCAGTGCTATTTAACATAAAAATCTTCGCAAAGGAATTCAAATCAAAACAAAAGTGCGGAAGGAAAAGCCCGACATCGGGGTGTCACTAATCATGAGCATCTACTACAATCTGTCTAACAATATCAAGGCTAACTTAGCCTGGAAAATAGCTAAATACAACTAGAGGAAGATAAGAGGGAGAAGAGCAGGGGCTGCGGTCGCCAAGCAGCTACCTTGCTATCCCTGAGAAAATCTGCAACCAAAATAATCAACAACCGCTACCATGTCCAGCTACACCTGGATCTGCACACAAGGTGTAGGGAGTAACGCGAGTACACCAACTCAGTAACTAGCAATAATAAATAAAGACTGAGCAGTAGTGACGAGCAATAAAGCATATAACGTTCATATCAGGAAATCTCAGTAAAATACCACATGCTTTTAAAATCAGGATTTGAATCAAAATATCTCGTTTAAACCCAGTTCCATTAAAAATCATTTAAAGATATTTTTCAACAGTTTTCAAACAGAGGAAAAATGCAAAGGTGAACAAAATGATGAAATCATAAACACCCCCTCGGGCAAAACATCACTCATATATAGCCCCTCGGGCAAACCGCACAGTCACTCGTGCCAATCAGGCTTACCTCACAATCACTCTTGCCACTCGGGCATACCTCACAATCACTCATGCCTCCCAGTCACTCAGTACTCGGCACTCGCACTCAGCAGGTACCTGCGCTCACTGGGGGTGTGTACAGACTCCGAAGGGGCTCCTTCAGCCCTAGCGTTATAATATGTACGGACAACTCATGTGCTGCACGGATAACTCACGTGCTATAATGATAAAGTATGCTGCAGGTGGGCAGCCCCGATCCACACTTATCCTCACAATCAGGCCCTCGGCCTCACTCAGTCATAAACCTCTCAAGCCACTCGGGCATTCGGCCCAAAACATTTATATGCATCAAAATAGAGTCATAAAACTGAGTTATGCAGTAACCAAATATAAACATTACTGAGTATAGATTTTCAATCGAAAACAATGAGAGGATAGTAAGAAAAAGCCCCTAAGGGTCCAAACAGCACTGGCGCAAAGTATCATATAGTTTCAACAAAGTATGGAACTTTACAGTTGCTACAGGACGGACCAAGTCACAGTCCCCAACAGTGCACGCCCACACGCCCGTCATCTAGCATGTGCATCTTTAAAAATAGTAGAATGATATAAAATACGGGGCTTCGTACCCTCAGGACTAGATTTATAATCGTTACTTACCTCGAACCGGTCAAATCTCTATCCCGCAATGCTCTTGCCTCTGGATTCGGCTTCCAAATGCTCCAAATCTATTCACAATCAGTACAATACCATCAATATACGGTAATGGAATGAATTCCAATGGAAAAGCTACAAAATTAGACCAAAATTCGAAATTGGCTCAAACCCGACCCCCAGGCCCACGTCTCGAAATCCGACAAAATTTACAAAATTAGATAGCCCATCCACTCACGAATCTAACCATACCAAATTCATCAAAATCTGACATCGTTTGGTCCTTCAAATCCTTAAATTACTCTCCAAAATTTCCAAGCCCAAATCCCTCATTTTCACTAATTACATGATTAAACAATGGGAAATCACCATATATACGAGTATTAGGGCTCAAGAAACTTACCTCACTGATAGCCCTTGAATCACCCTTCAAAAATTACTCCAAAAGCTCCACAAACCGACTTGAAAATGGTGGAAATGAACCAAATTCGCGAAATGTCCTATTTATGGTTTCTGCCCAGGTTTTCGCACCTGCGGGCTCTTTTTCCGTGCCTGCGGGACCGTGCCTGCGGGACCGCACCTGCGGTCGAGGCGCCGCATCCGCGAACTCCATTTAATTCCCCAGCTTCCGCACCTGCGCTCCAGGCCTCGCACATGCGGGCTCGCAGGTGCAGTCAAATCTTTCGCGCCTGCGCTCCAGCCTTGGCCTCACATTTTTCTGCATATTTGCAGAAATTCTTGCGCCTGCAAAAGCGCACCTGCGCGTTTCCTCAGCTTCAGCGAAGCCTGTCCAGCATCTCCCTTTCCTCATCTGCGCCCCAGGTTTCGCTCCTGCGGGCTCGCAGATGCGACCTCCAACTCGCACCTGCGCAACCTGCCTAGCTCAGCATTGCCCGCACCTGTGAACTCCCCACGCGCACCAGTGGCCTCGCACCTGCGACTCTTTCTTCCGTAGGTGCGAAAATAGCAGTAGCAGTAACTTCAGCTGCATTTTCCAACTTCGACAAATCCGTTAACCGCCCGGAATCACCCCGAGGCCCTCGGGACCTCAACCAAAAATACCAACAAGTCATATATCAACATACAAACTTAGTCAAACCTTCGAATCACTCAAAACAATATCAAATCATCAAATTACTCTCGGATTCAAGCCTAAGACTTTCTAAATTTCCAAATTTGGCAACTGATGCCGAAACCAACCAAACCACGTCCGAATGATCTCAAATTTTGCACACACATCACAAATGACACTACGAACCTACTCCAACTTCCGGAATTCCATTCCGACAGCGATATTAAATTTTTCACTACCGACCGAAATCGCCAAATTTCTAATTTCGCCAATTCAAGCCTAATTCTATCACGGACCTCCAAATCACATTCCGGATGCGCTCCTAAGTCCAAAATTACCTAACGGAGCTAACAGAACCATTAGAATTCAAATCTGAGATCATTTACACATAGGTCAACATCCGGTTGACCTTTCCAACTTAAGGTTCTAAATAAGAGACTAAGTATCTCATTCCACTCCGAAATCACTCCGGGCCCGAACCAACTAACCCGATATATTATAATATAGCTTAAGAGCATAAAGAAAACAGAAATGGGGAAAACGGAGCTATAACTCTCGAAATGACCAGCCGGGTCGTTACAGATATATACTCTAATACTTATAATAAATTAATTTATAACAATTTTCAACTCCACTCGAAAAGTCGACTACTGGCACTATATGATCTTGTAACCCCAACTGCTCTACGACCTTTGATATGATAATGTTGGCCGAGCTACCTGGACCAATCAACACACATTTAACTCGAGATTTATTGATAAGTACGGATATTACCAGTGCATCATTATGAGGTTGCACGATGCCCTCGGCATCCTCGTCGTTGAACAAAATGGTCCCTTTTGGGATATAATCTCTGGTTCATTTTCCCCTCATGATAGATAATTTAGTGCATTTTATCATCGGCCCTTGAGGGATATCGACCCCTCCAATGATCATGTTGATGATGTGTTGAGGTTTTGCCTGTTCAGTCTGTTTGCTGGCGTCTCTGTTTTTGAAGTGGTTCTTGGATCGATCACTCAGGAATTCTCCTAGGTGCCCGTTATTAAACAACCGGGCAACTTCTTCTCTCAATTGCCTGCAATCCTCGATCCTGTGGCATGGGTGCCATGATACTTGCACATCAATTTAGGATCTCTCTGGGTAGGGTCAGATTGTAATAGTCGAGTCCACTTGGTATCCTTGATGTTCCCGATGGCCGACACGATACTGGAATCATCGATGTTGAAGTTATATTCTGACAATCTTGGTGCCTCCCTGGCCCCGAGTGATCTGTCGAAACCATTTTTGCTCATCAGACCTCGGCTATTGGTCCCTCGATCATTTCTCTTTTTGTTCCTCGTAAGGTGACGCCCGAACCTGTTTCCCCTGCGATCTCCACTTTATGGTTGATACCAGTCTCGGGTCGATCTTGATTCATGATCGACGACTCTCTTAGACATGTCGTTGGCTCTAACGGGATAAAGGGACCCAGAAGGGGTGCCGAGTTGGTCGTCCTCGACTCTGATTTTTCAATTGGTACCTGTTGTGGATGTCGGCCCAAGTTACTGCATTCTACTAAATTTTGTTTTAGCTGCTGCGAAACCAAGGAGTTTCAGGGGTTAAGTCCTTGAGTGAATGCCTGAACGACCCAATCATCGGTGACCGAAGGCAAGTCCATCCGTTCCATTTGAAACCTTGACACGAACTCCCTGAGCATCTCGTTATCTCTTTGCTTAAACTTCAAAGGGTCTGATTTTCTGGTTGTGACCTTGATGGCCCCGGCATGTGCCTTCACAAAAGCATCTGCAAGCATAGCAAACGAATCAATAGAATTTAAGGGTAAGTTGTGATACCATATTATTGCTACCTTTGATAGGGTTTCCCTGAACTTCTTTAGCAAAACCGACTCGATTTCATCATCTTCGAAGTCGTTTCTCTTGATGGAGCATGTATAGGAGGTCACATGCTCGTTTGGATATGTGGTTCTATTGTACTTTGGAATATCGGGCATACGAAACCTCTTTGGGATCGGCTTTGGTGCAGCTCTCGGAGGGAAAGGCTTTTGGATAAACCTCTTAGAATTCGGTCCTTTTAATATCGGAGGTGCTCTCGGAATTTTATCGACCCTGGAGTTATATGTTTCCACCTTTTTATCGTTGGCCTCAATTTTCTTTCGCCTGATTCCACCCGCTTCGTCAGAGCTTGGAGCATTTTCATTATCTCGGGGCAGGCCCCGGGCTCAGCTTCACCTGACCTTTCGGTGGTTTGCTCGTTTCTTCGGGTGTTCTCTCGGGATCGTTCGGGCTCGACCCTACCAAGGGGTTGCCTTGATTCTGTAGCTGTGCTATTGTCTCCTGTTGAGTTTTCAACATTTCAAAGATTAGCCGCAGACTTATCCCATCATCTTCGCCTTCAGGCGTTTCTCGGACTGTTGGTCGAAGGCCTCTACGGATGCTATTTTCGGGGTCAGTTGGCAAATGTGCATCGATGGCGACCTGTGAATTGGCGTCGATTGGATCGGCAACCGGGGCTCTGTTAGGATTAGAAGGGGCACTTTGTTGCTAGGCACCAGGTTGTTGTTTTCGCCATGATGGCCAGATTCAGCCTCAACGTTCAAATGAGCAGGCTAAGAATTTGACATCTTTAAGCAAACTTGAAATTGAAAACTTAAAGAACAAGCGTAAAATAGAGTGCGTTATGGAAATTTGTATCAAATCACCACTATTATCCTTAGCCCCACGGTGGGCGCCAAACTGTTTACCCTTAAAATGCATAACAATTGAATTTATACGCGGTTTTAAAAATATGTGGATTGATTCAACACAAATGATCAAGAATGTTAGATAAATGAATTAAAGGTACTGTGGATAACCAAACCAGTTGTGACGTTGAGTCCGGGCTCAGATTTAAGCTTAACAATAGTTTTGCCCTCAATCGGACCCTTGATTCGGCGCCAAATGCGTATGATGAACTATGATTAAAATAAAAACTTTTCAATAACTAGAAAGCAGAGAAACAAGTTTGTATTGCCTTGATATGCATGTTGCAGTGTGTCTATTGAATAAGAAACTTCTCCTTTTTATAGTAGTGAAGTTTTACCCCTAGTACAATTCTAAAAAAAGTAAAAATCCTCCTTGCACATCAATTACTGATACGCTACCGACATCATGCGAGATCTGCGCCGTAATATTCGATTGGGTGCGGATATTACGATCTGTTAATCGTGTGCAATCGTTTGTAGTGCTTTTCGAGGTATTGGAGCTCGTACCGGGTTCGGGGGGTGTTGTCTTGTCGGGCCCGATAGCGAGCACTCCGTTCGGGCCTTAGTACGAGAAGTTCCCAACTTCGATTCCGATCCCATGTAATCATGTCCTTGCTTTGTTTGACCCGTCTGAAAATCGGGATATTTATTAGCCCCGATTTTACCCGTATACAGGTTATTTGTGTAAAGATCCCAACTTAATTTACATTGCTGGTTGTCATGTGGGTATTTAATTCTCTCCGGTGAAATAATTCTGAATTTTGCAGGAGAAGAATGATGCTGTAATATGTTTCGCTGTCCAGTTACATAAATAAATGCAGTAATGAATGTGTGCATCTAAGCAGAAAATTGTGAGCTTGGAGATTAGGTGTGAAATGTATTATGCAGCTATATATACTTTAAAATACAATACCTGAACAATCGCAACATTGAATAAAAATGAACTATATGATAATGACAAAAATTTGACTAGGCTAAGCTAGAGAAAAAGCTTGCATGCATTAGGTGTTTATATCAAATCAAAATATTTTCGCCACTAATTAAGTGATTTGAGGTTACAACATGCATCCATTAATTATACATGATTTAATGATAATAATGTATGTAGAGATATATATTTATTAAATTAGTGTACAAAATTGAGTGTGTAAGAATTTTTCTAAAGAGTTGGTCCAACAATCCAAATCTGGAGTGAATTGATAAAAATAACTTATTGACACTTGATGTTTATCAAATAAAAATATTTTGGATACAAAAATCCATTTTTTAACCACGATTAAGTATTATATATTCTCACTTTTATGACATTGATATTCTTTTTTGACGTAAACACCACATACTGTCAAGTACTTATCGTGAATGAATTATAACAACAAAAATTCTAGAAATAGGTCTCATATTTTGGACAAGCTGTTTTCTCCGGCTATTACATATTAATAATTTATAAATCAACGAGCTATGCTCTTTCCGTCTTCTCTTTACTTCGATTTTGATTTCTGCTTTTCTTCTCCTTTGTTTTTTGAACTGCAAAAGATAGATTAAAGAATTTGATAAAGAGTGAAAAATACAAATGATATAACTGAATAACTAACGCATATTATTCTTGCAGTTGAATTTTTGTCATCTTTGTAATGTTATATGTTGTACTGATTTTGTTTACCATATTTGATTTTTCTATTCTTTGAAGGAAGGACAATATATTTACCATAATTGATTTTACTTTTTACGAAAAGAAAAATATAATTCTTTCATATTTAACTAGTCCTTTTTCTTGAAGGAAAATGTTTTGACTTCTATATATTGAGGATCCTTCCTTCTTATTTAGTAGTATCCATAATGTAGCTATAAGGTATTTGAGAGTCTTGTTTAAGAGGAGAATTGTTGGGACAACTGTTAGCCTGCTACTTGTGTATGCCTCTTTGTGAAGTTGTTCTCTCGATATTTTGTACTCTCTTTTGTATAGTAGATTGTTCATCTCCACCTGTGGACGTAGGTCAATTGATCGGATTATGTTAAATATTTGTGTCTCTTTTGGTATATTTCTCTTTTGTTGTCTGATTTATCGTCGTTCAAGATTTGTTTTACTAGTTTCCGCATGACTGCTGATTAGTTTGATCCTAACACGTATGCTGTAAACTTGTATTTTATCTTGTGAGTTTGGATTAGTTTTTTTTACTTTACCTTTACTTAACAATCATGTTTTTTTTTTGTCAAAAGAAAAATATTATTACTACTAAGTTTTAGTAGATAACTAGATTTGTTTAGGATAAATCATACCTAGAAATGATTTTAACAAGAAAATAAAGTTTAAAAAAAAAAGGAACGGTCATTAAGCTTTCAAAAACTTCCAATTTACTTATGTATTTGGCTAGATCGTCCAATAGGACTAATAAGCACTAAGCAGTGGGGTCGATCATTTATTAATTGTAAGGAGTTGGCTTTGCTTTCTTTTGTGTTCTTTTAGTTTTGATTATGTAATTAAACCAAGGCTATCTCTTATTTATTTTTTTGGTCAAACGAAAAAATTGTATTTAACCATGTATAAATATGTACAACTAGCTCTTTTTGGACTCTTGAGCTAGATCCTCAAACAGACCCCATATAAAATCTAAAAAGGCGGACTACTTCATAATCTATTCCTACACAACTCGATAACTATTGAGTATCTAGTGATCTAGACCATTTATATTTTTTTGTAAACGATACAGCCGGTCATTTTGAGTTTTAGCGTTTCATTAGGTGGTTTGAGACTTTTTGTAGCTTTATATGATATATTATGACTTGAGTGTATGGTCGATTTTGGTTTTTGAGTGATTGGGGTTGATTTGGAAGAATAACTCTTGATTTAGAAGTTTTAAGTTGGAAGAGTTGACCAAGGTTTGACTTTTGGGAAAATGGACTCGGAATCGGGTTTTGATTGTCCCGATTGGTTCATATGATGATTATGGACTCGTACGTATATTCGGATTTGGTTTCGTAGGTTCCTAGAAGAATTCGACACTATTTGTCGAAAGTTGGCAATTTGAAAACTTAAGAGTTCATAAGTTTGACCAAGAGTTGACTTTGATGTTATTGGATTCCAATTGGTGTTCCGACACTTTGGATAGGTCTATATATTTGAATTGAATTCGTGTGCAAAGTTTAGAAGTAATCCTAAATGTTTAAGATTCGAACACTCTTTTGAAGTGTTTGAGCCTCGATTCATTGTTTTGATGTTTTCATGGGTGTTTTGAGGCTTTGGATAAGTTTGAATAATATATTTGTACTTGTTGGTATGATTGGATGGGGTCCCGAGGGGCTCGGGTGTGTTGTGGATCATTGGTTGAAAGACTAGTTAAGTTAAGGATTTGGAGTTTGATCATGGTCAATAACAAGTTAAGATGACCTCTTTTCGGTGTTTTGAGTGTGTGAGCCGGTTCGTAGTATATTTTATTATTGAAATGCATATATGATTTGTGTTCGGGAGGTTCCGAATGAGTTTGGGTGCTAAAACGAAGATTTTTTAATTGCTGGTTTTTTTAGTGTAAATAATTACAAAAATACCAGTTATGTCCCTAAAATTTTCAGACTTCCTTTAAACTTTAAAATATCATAATTTTAAATTCAAATTGGGTAATTCAAATGGCTATCTTGGTAGTATAGGATGAACACATAAGGAAACCCTAAGCTTTAGCGATAGGCAAAAAGAGACGACTGCACACGAAGCTATCGTGAAGCCATTAATGGCTGCTCCGGCCACTGACCAGCCTCCTCTGCGCGATTAGTAAAACTTACAATATTAAATGCTGCCATGCAGGCGTCGACTCACGTAACCCTAAAACTAATTGAGTATCTTCATGGAAAGCCCATTGTACGTTGGAAGAAGAATGAAGTGAAGCAATCCATAGCCCAGCAAGGATTACAATTGGCTGTTCTTGGCAAGTTTTCTTATGGCAAACCAGTTATTCAAGAACTATGCAAGGCAATACCAATTCAATATGAACTGAAGGGTCCTTGTTCTATTGGTTTGATCGAGGATAGTCATGTTCTTATCAAGCTTTCATTAATGGAGGATTATATTCAATTATTGTCGAAGCCATCCTTTTATTTAAAAGTTCAAGGAGATATGTGGCAGATGAGATGCACCAAGTGGAATCCATGGTAGAAACCTGAAGAAAAAACTCCTATAGCCATAACATGGATATCCTTTCAAGACTTGCCTCCCAACTTCTTTGGTAAGGAGTTCGTATTTTCTTTGGCTAGGGCAGTTGGAATACCTTTACATGTTGACTTGGCTACACAAAATGGTACACAACTTAGTTGTGCTAAGGTTAAGGTGGAGGTAAATTTATTATCCGATCTTCCTCAAAGAATCAAAATCGTAGAGGAGGAGGATGAGACAGGACCAGAAGAATCAAAGTGGATTAAAATTAGGTATAACTACATGCCTAAATATTGTAAAACTTGTAAAAAATAAGGGCATAAGGAGAGTGAGTGCTGGGTAGTTAATCCTGAGCTTAGGCAATTTGAAGAAACTGTAGTTGAAGAGGGCAAAGGAAAGGAGCAGGTTGGTACTGCGACAGCTACTACAAAAGTTCTAACTAGTGGTAAAGTCCTGGGAAAATCACTTTCTAATACTGCTAGGCAAGAATGGATACGAAAGAGGAAGAATAAATATCAACGAGATAAAAGAGGGCACATTATTGATGAAACGGTGGGTAAAGAGGTGATCAATGTGGAGGATAAGGTCAAGGAGCAAGGTATGTCAACAAAGAATAAATTTGCTACTTTAGAAGTTAAAGAAATTGACCAACCAACATTGAGAATCACTGATGGAAAGGGAGATGATAAGGGCAAGGAAAAGGAAAAGAATCAACTGGAAAACGAATCAAACAAAGCAAAGGAGAAGAATCACTTGAAAAAGGTTAGAGATTCCAGCTCTAATCCTAAGGAAACTGGGATTACTTTAGAGGCAAAGGAAAGTACTTCAAATCCTTCTCGAGAAGGGGTTCATAAGGAGGCAGCTGTTTCAAACCCTAATCCCAAGGATATTGGGAATGAGGTCGATATAAAAAAAAAGAAAGAACAGTAACTGGGTTGCTATAAGGTTTGGAGCTGCTCGTAAAGACATCAATGTTATCACAAATTACTCATGCCAAGAGACACCTTCACAAACAAGAGATGATTGTTCAAGGGGATTGGGAGCTACTGAAGCTACAAGTGATAGAAGAGCATCATGGGGGGAAGAAGTAGAGGAGCTGGAGATCAACTATGAAGCTGAAAAAAAATGCAAAAAATAATGCCCTAACTAGCAACCTACAAACAAAGCAACAAGGTGGTTTTGAAGAACTTGCTATAGGAAACTCTAGTGCAGGAAACTAAGGTTGATGTTTTATAAACAACCACAATGCAACATACAACAGGGTCAATTGGAGTAGGTAATGGGTCATCTAAAGAAGCTAGAAGCAATGAGGGAGCAGGTGGAGAAGGTACAATGATGAATAAAAGCAATGGAACAGTGAACCCTAACATAACTAGGCAGGTATCTTCCACAGCTGCAGCTCAAGCGATTGATGAATTAGGAGTAGGACCTATTGACAACACTCATACAAGGGTCTTAGATGAGTTAGTGGGGTCAGAGCATCAAACAGTTACTGGTAAGATGGGTGATCTCAATGGAACAGTAAATTCTGCAATTGGTGCAACAATGACTCCTAGTCTAGGGTCAGTTTATGAGCTTCAATTCATGGCTATTAAGGAGGCTATTTGTGATAAAGAGCAGAGCAGGCAAGTGATAAATCAGGAGCAAATTAAGCAGTCCATTATTCATAAAGCCTCAGGTGCTATTGAGGCAGTTGCCGTAGCTTGTGCCTCAGGTGTTGCGCAACCAATGCAGATTCAGATCAATGTGCTATTAGTGTCACCTAATCAGATTCTACACGACATTATCAAACACAATGTGGTACCTATGGATATTCAGAATACAGTGTTAGGGCAAGTGCAGTTTGAGGATGAAGGTAAAGATGAGTCTGTTGCTGGCAACTTTAAGTCAATAACTAGGGAGGCAGATCTTTCTCCTAGAGTTGGAGACAAGAGCTGCAAGAAAGGAAAGAAGCAAGGATAGCATAAAGAAGTAAATCAACCTAAAAGAATTTTGCCCAAGAGGTCAGTATGACAAACCCAATGATGATCAAAGCTTTGATTTGGAACATAAGGCATGTGAAGACTCAACAGGCCTTCCAGAGGGTGATCAATATGCAAAGGGAATTTGGATTCTTTGTGGTTGCTTTGATGGAGCCATTTCAGAATTCTAGACACATTCAAAGATATAGAAGAAGACTCAATATGGAGGTTGTTTTTGCTAAGCTAAATAGGAAGATTTGGTTGTTTTTTGATGCTATAGTAGTATGGGAAATAGTCATGGACACTCATCAGCAAGTTACTATCAAACTGTATCACCAGGACATTAGCCAACACATTATGTGTACTTTTGTATATGTTAAATGTTCTTCATTGGAGAGATTGGAGTTGTGGGATAGTCTTTATTACCTTGCAAGTGATATGGAGTTGCCTTGGATGGTAGGTGGGGATTTTAATGTGTTGCTTCATGAGGATGAGAAGATAGGTGGGCTTCCAGTCCATCCTCCTGAGTATGAAGACTTTGCATTTTGTGTGAATTCAAGTAGGCTGTTTGATCTAGGCTACAAGGGTAGTCCCATCACTTGGTGAAATGAAAGACCAAATTGCAGAATGTATTTTCAAGAGGTTGGATAGAATCCTTGTGAATTTGCCTTTCCAGAATTTGTTCCCAACTATTAAAGTTGAACACCTAATCAGAATTGGCTCAGGTCATGCTCCCTTGTATATGAGTTATGGTGAACAACGATCTAACTATATTAAGCCTTTTACGTTCTTAAACTTCTGGGCTAAGCATGAGAACTTTAAAGAGGTTGTGAGGCAGAATTGGTTTGCAGACTTCCTTGATGATCTTTTCCTCATGTTCAAATAGAAGTTGAAGAGGGTGAAGGCTGCATTGGCTAAATGGAGCAAGAATACCTATGGAGATATTTTCAAGCAACTTGCAATCAGGGAAGATATTGTAAGGGTGAAGGAGATGCTATTTGAAGAAGAGCCAACTGTGGAGAATAGAATTGTTTTACAAAAAGCTCAAGCTGAATTGAAGAGTTACCTAAGTATTGAAGAGCAATATTGGAAGCAGAAGGCTGGTATAACATGGTTCACTGAAGGAGACAGGAACACTAGATTTTTTTACAATTATGTAAATGGCAAGAGGAAAAAACTACAGCTGAAGAGGATTCAAGACAACAATGGAGCATGGGTTGAAAATCGAAAGGCTTTGGCTAAGGCTGATGTGGAGTTCTATGAGAGACAGTTCACACAAGAGGAAGATCCTGCAGATTTATCTTTGCTAGCTAATGTACCTACCATGGTGACAGGGGAGCAGAATTTTTAACTTGTAGATATCCTACTATGGAAGAAATGAAACAAGCTGTGTTTGAACTTAGTGGAGAAAGTGCTAGTGGTCCACATGGATTCACTGGTACCTTTTATAAAGAGTGTTGGGAGATCATTGGCAAGGACATTTATGATATGGTGCTACACTTCTATGGGGGAGCTGTATTGCCTAAATCTATTACTCACACTAACCTAGTGCTGCTGCCAAAGAAGCCTATGTTTCAAACTTTCTTAGATTTGAGGCCTATAAGCTTAAGCAATTTCATTATCAAAGTGATATCAAGAGTGCTTGGCAGAGTTGAATGACTATGAGAAGATTTCAGGGCAGTTGATCAATAAGGCAAAGAGATTATATTATATGCACTCTAAGGCAGCCAATGCACTGTTCCAAACAGTTGGGGATCTCACAGTCTTCACTAGAGGTGCATTTCCTATTACTTATCTAGGATGCCCTATATTCTATACCAGGGGGAGGAAGGACTATTATGATGATCTTATTAAAAAAGTGAAGGCTAAATTACATTCTTGGAAAGGGAAGCTGTAATATTTTGGAGGCAAGGCTGCTTTGATAAGTGGTGTTCTTCAAAGTATGCCTATAAACATGCTCTCAATACTAAATCCACCTAAGAATATCATAGAACATTTACATAAACTATTTGTAAGGTTCTTTTGGAGTACAAAGGAGGAAGGGAGAAGCAGGCATTGGGTATCATGGCATGAGTTGTGTCTTCCAAAGGAGGAAGGAGAGCTGGGTTTAAGATCATTGTTTGATGTCTCCAAAGCATTGTTTGCAAAGCTGTTGTGGAGGTTTAGGACCATAAAGTCTTTGTTGTCAAATTTTATGTGGAATAAATAATGCAAAAAAGAGTTGCCTACAGTAGTAACCTCAAAAAATCTCCAGATTTTCAGCCATCTGTTCTTGAACAAAAATGGTTCGAAACTCGTCGGAAACTCACCCGAGCCCCTCGGGGTCCCAAACCATATATGCACATCAGTTCAAAAACTTAATACGAACTCGCTCGCGTAATGAAAATACTAAAATAACACCTAGAACTACGAATTGGACACCAAATCAAATTAAATTTTTAAGAAAACTTATAGAATTTCTTTTTTAACAACCGGACGTCTGAATCACGTCAAACTAGCTCCGTTTCTCACCAAATTTGGCAGACAAGTTATAAATATAGTAATGGAGCTATACCAGGTTCTGGAACCAAAATACGGACACGGTATAAATAAAGTCAAACATTAGTCAAATCTCTTAAGTCATTAAACCTTTAATCTTAAAATTTTGACAACATGCGATAACTTAAGGTAGGGACCTCCGAATTCGATTACAGACATACGCCCAAGTCCCAAATTGCGATACGGACCTACCGAAACTATCAAAATACTGATTCGGGTTCGTTTGCTCAAAATGTTAACCAAAGTCAACCCAATTGAGTTTAAAGCTCTACTTCATATTTTAATCAATTTTTCACATAAAACCTTTTCGAAAAAATTTAAGGATTGCGCACGCAAGTCGAAAAATGATGAATAGTTCTATTTGAGGTCTCAGAGCATAGAATAGTTTATTAAATTTAAAGATGACCTTTTGGGTCATCACATCATACTACACTCTGCATTTCGTGTGCAGATCCAGGTACTTTCGGATACGGCAGTTGCTAGATTTGTGGATTTATTTGTTGGAGACTATCGAGGTAGTTGTTTGGCGTTTGCATACCTTGACTCTCTTTCCTTTCAGTTATTTGTATTGTTTTATATTTCCACACAGTGTTTTATCAGTCACACTATGTTATCACTTAGATGCTCATGTACTCAGTGACACCGAGTTTTGGGAGTGTATTTGTATTAGTAAGTGTGGGGTTTTTCTATTAAATTTAAATATTATGTTTTCAAACGTAAGAGAAATTGTGGTTTATTGAGATTGTCAGCTTGCCTAGTATTGAGATAGGCACCATCACGACATACGGATTTTGGGTCATGATAAGTTGGTATCAGAGCCTAAGTTACATAGGTCTCACAAGTCATGAGCATGTTTAGTAGTCTTGCGGATCGGTACAGAGACATCTGTACTTATTTTCGAGAGGTTGTCGAACCCTTAAGAAAATTTCACTTTCTTGTATTTTATCATGTGAATTTGTTAATTCCGGAAACTAAATTTCTGTTATTTTATTCTCTCACAAATGGTGAGGACACATACTACCGGATCGGATGGCCAGCCACCGGTGCCACCAGTTAGGGACGCGAGAGGTCGGGAGGTCGAAGTGTAGCTCGTACAACAGTTCGAGCAGCACCTATAGAACCACCAGTTACTCCAACTCAGGAGCAGGTTCCAAATATAGTCGAGACAGTGGGGCTAGCTCAGGCACCAGTTATGCCTATTGTGATTCCAGGCCTTCATGAGGTTTTAGCACAAATTATGATTGTTTGCACTGGCCTTCCTCCGGTGGTTTCGGTTCAGGCCGCATCATCCACTTCTTAAGCCGAGGGAGGTACTTATATCCCTGTTGCCCGTACTCTAGAGCAGGTATTGCAAGGACTTCAGATATCGGGGACACTACCAGTCCAGCCGTTGAAGCTGCTCAGGCTCAGGTGGGTCCTATTATGAATGAAGAGGAACATAAGAGGTTGGAGAGGTTTGGGAGACTCCATCCTCCAACTTTCAGTGGAACTGAGTCAGATAATGCTCAGGATTTATTGGACAGATGCCAACGGATGCTTCGTACAACGGGTATTCTGGAGACCAGTGGGGTCTCATTTACTACTTTTGAGATGACCGAGGTAGCCTTCATATGGTGGGAGACTTATAAGAGGAGCAGACCAGTTAGTGCAGCACCATTATCATGGTATGAGTTCTCCGTATTATTTTTGGAGAAGTTTGTGCCACAGACCCGCAAAGAGGAACTACACAGGCAGTCGAGTATTTACGTTAGGAGTACCTGTTCGTGACTCAGTATGAGATGCGATTTTCAGAATTGGCTTATCATGCAGTTTGGTTGGTTCCCACTGAGAAGGAGATGATCAGGAGGTTCATTAATGGCCTCAACTATTAGTTTCGTTTTGTTATGACTCTGGAAAATGTAGCGGGTGTTAAATTCTATGAGGTGGTTGACAGTGCTCGACGACTAGAAATGGTCCGAACTCAGGAGCGTGAGGAGAAAGAGGCTAAGAGGTCTCGTGGTCTGGGTAATTCTAGCGGTGTTCCTTCTGGGGGGGACAACCCTGTCATAGTAGGGGTCGTCCTTATAGGCCCGCTCAGATGGCTCATCCAGCTCATCGTTGCGCATCAGCTAGCCATAGTTCATACAGTGCTCGACCAAGTCAGTCTTCTCTTAATGCACTTCCAGTTCAGAGTTCATCTAGTGCACCATCAGTTCATGGTTCATATGTACCAGGTTCTTCTGGTAGTTATTTTGGTTTTCGAGGTCCACTTCAGTACTTGCCGATATTCTCAGAGAAGGGTTGTTTTGAATGTGGAGATTTGGGTCACATAAAGAGATATTTCCCCCGCCTTTCGGGAGGTTCAGCTTAGCAGAGGAGTCAGACTACGACTTCAGCACTAGTTGCTTCACCACCCACCCAGACAGCTCGGGGTGGGGCTCAGTCAGCTAGGGGTCGCCCAAGAGGGGGAGGCGGATCAGGTGGCGGTTAGGCCCGATTCTATACTATTTTTGCCAGGCCAGATGTTGTTGCTTCAGATGCAGTAAACACATGTATTATCTCAGTATGCCACAAGGAAGTTTATATATTATTTGACCCTTGCTCCACATATTCGTATGTATCATCATATTTTGTTTGTTATCTAGATATGTCCTGTGAGCCCTTAGTTTTACTTGTTTGTGTATCTACGCAGGTGGGCGATACTATTATTGTGGATCGTGTGCATCGGTCGTGTGTGGTAACTATTAGGAGATTGGAGACTAGAGTTGATCTCTTATTACTTAGTATGGTTGATTTTGATGTAATCTTGGGTATGGATTGGTTGTCTCCATGTCATGCTATTTTGGACTGTCATGTAAAAACTGTGACATTAGTGATACCGGGATTACTGAAGGTCGAGTGGAAAGATTCTCTAAATTATGTCCTCAGTAGGGTAATTTCTTATTTGAAGGCCCAACGTATGGTTGTGAAGGGGTGTTTGTCATATTTGTCCTTTATGAGAGATGTTGATGCAGGCACTCCTACTATTGATTTTGTGCCGATAGTGCGAGACTTTCCGGATGTATTTCCTGTAGACCTGCCGAGTATGCCACTCGACAGGGATATTGATTTCGGCATTGACTTGGTGCCGGGCACTCAGCCCATTTCTATTCCTTTGTATCGTATGGCACCAGGAACTTCTTGATTGGGAAGGGGTATTTTTCATATTTGGCCTTTGTGAGAGATGTTGATGCAGACACTCCTACTATTGATACGGTACCGGTAGTGCGAGCCTTTTCAGATGTATTTCTGTAGACCTGCCGGGTATGCCACTCGACAGGGATATTGATTTCGGCATTGACTTGGTATCAGGCACTCAGCCCATTTCTATTCCTCTGTATTGTATGTCACTTAGTTGAATTGAAAGAATTGAAAGAGCAACGTCAGGAACTTCTTGATAAAGGGTTTATTAGCCTAGTGTGTTACCTTGGGGTGCACCAGTTCTATTTGTGAAAATGAAAGACAGTATTTATGCGGATGTGTATCGACTATAGGCAGTTGAACAAAATTACAATCAAGAACAAGTATCATTTGTCGCGTATTGATGATTTATTTGACTAACTTCAGAGAGCGAGGGTGTTCTCCAAAATTGATTTGAGATGTACCACAAGTTGAAAATTCGAGATTTTAATATTCTAAGACGGTAATTTGGAACCGTTATGGTCACTATGAATTTCTCGTGATGTCTTTTGGGCTGACCAACGCCCCAGCAGCATTTATGCACTTGATGAATAGTGTATTCCAGCCGTATTTTGATTTGTTTGTCGTAGTATTTATTGATGACATCCTGGTGTACTCACGTAGACAGGAGGAACATACACGACATTTGAGTATTGTACTACAGAGGCTGAGAGAGGAGAAACTTTATGCCAAATTCTCTAAGTGTAAGTTCTGGCTTAGTTCGGTAGCATTCTTGGGACACATAGTGTCTAGTGAGGGCTTCTCGTCTATTGCATCGCCTATGATTAAATTGACCCAGAAAAGTGCTCCATTCAGATGGTCAAATGAGTGTGAAGAGAGCTTTCAGAGAGCTTTCAGAAGCTCAAGACTGCCTTGACCACATGTCCAATTCTAGTTTTGCCTTCAACTTACGAACTCAATCATAGATAATTTGTATTAACAAGTGTAATTACAAACTCAATAGGATTGACAAACCGACCACAACCCTGGAATCTATATCCCCCTGGTTACGTGTTTGAATTTTGCAATAGTAGTTGTAATAGAAAAGTTAAACTTTTGATCATCTTGGACGGTAAGTTGATTTTAGTTTGCTTAGTTAACGATTAATCTAAGTCTCTGTGGGTTCAACATCCTACTTTCGAGTCATTTTATTACTTGACGGCCATGTAAACTTGTGTGTACTTGGGGAACCAACAAATAGTGTAAAAGCACGAAGGGTGATGCCGTGTCATTTTTATTATTTTATACTATCATTGTCATTATGAGAAAGAGTGTAAAAGCACGAAGGGTGTTGCCGTGTCATTTTTGAGTGTAAAAGCACGAAGGGTAATGCTGTGCCATTTTCAGTAAGTGTAAAAGCACGAAGGGTGGTATCGTGCCAAAAGAGAGTGTAAGCACGAAAGGTGATGCCGTGCCAATTATTATTATTTATTTATCAAATTATGGGAGGAATGAGAATAAAAGCACGAAGGGTGATGCAGTGCCATTTTCATATTATCAGTTGCTCATTTTATTGTTGTGGAATTAATTGGCTGCTAAGTGATACTTCTCCCGCTGAAATTATTATATCATCCCCCTTCGCATGCTCCGTCCCAAATTTATAAAGTGTTATTTATTGTATTATTGTTGCTTCGTATTTGTATATACTTGTGCAGGTTGTTTACATACGTGTCTGGTCATAGTCTCGTCACTACTTTGTCGAGGTTAGGCTCGACACTTACAGAGTACATGGGGTCGGTTGTACTCATACTACACTCTGCACTTCTTATGCAGATTTTGGAGTTGGTCCCAATGGCGTACCATAGACTTGCTCGGATTCAGCTACCCAGAGGAGACTTGAGGTATAACTGCACCGCATTCGCAGTTCTGAAGTCCCTTTCTATCTTATCTTAGTTGTGTATTATCTTTCAAACAACTTGAATTTTATTCAGAACTTTATTTGAATTATCCTAGTAGCTCGTGCACTTGTGACACTAGATTCAGGGATGTATTTTGATGATTCGGTTGATGTGGTCTTCCGCACTTTATTTCAGTAATTGACTTCCACTTAAATTGATTTGTTTAAAAATGGTTAAGTCTTTTCTAATGTTGGCTTGCCTAGCAAGTGAAATGTTAGGTGCCATCACGGACCCAAAGGTGGGAAATTCGGGTCGTGACAGTTGGTATCAGAGCACTAGGTTACTTAGGTCTCACGAGTCACGAGCAAGCTTAGTAGAGTCTGAAGGATCGGTACGGAGACATATGTACTTATCTTTTAGAGGCTATGAAGTTTGGAAATAATATCACTTCTTTTTTTAATTCTACCGTGCGATCTTATTCTATCATCGATGATTGAACCATTCTATTCTTATTCTCTCGTAGATGGTGAGAACACGTAATACATCTACCGATGGACAAGGACCAGACCCTCGGTGGCAACTATGACTAGGGGTAGAGGCCGAGGTCGAGGTCGTGCCAGAGGCCAAGGTAGAGGTAGAGGCAGAGCACAATCTAGAGCTCGAGCAGCAGCACCCATAGTAGAACCTCAGGTGGATCTTCAGGAGGAGGTTCCAGTTCAGACTGTACCGGTTGAACCAGTTCAGGTCCCGGAAGGATTCATAGCTACTCTAGTACTTTAGGACGCTCTAGTCCGTTTGGTGAGTCTTATGGGGGGCATGGCCAAGAATGGTACATTTCCAGTAGCACCAGCCGTCTCATAGGCTGGGAGAGGAGCACAAACTCCCACTACTCCCGCTCCGGAGCAGATAGCTCCCCCGTATAGTAGAGACGGAATAAAGTGCAGTATTAAACATAGATATAAGCATAAGTAAAGTTTTAAAATACCATAATTGAAAGTAATTTTGCCATGCCCTAGACAGTATATGTACTTAGCTGCTCATACTAAGTACGCATACTGCCAACATGGCTCTGATACCAAGTAGATACGGAATGTAAGATGCCTTTAATCTTAGGCGTACATATGTGTGGCTTGATTTGTTCGACACACAAAGGTGGTCGACAATCAATAATGGGTGGTCCGGCTTTTCAAAAAGTAAACAGTAAAAGTTGTTTTCTTTCTAAAAGTGAACAGTAAAAAGGATAAGATTCCTTTCTTGATGCAGACTTCTCGGTCGTGGTTGATGTAGACTTCTTAGTGGTAATTGGGGTCCATGTATGCCAAAGCTATTCCCTTTGGGTCGCACATGTCTCCGTTACTGCTTTCTCCTGTAGAAGCAGCATCTTCAATCAATTGCATGATCTGGCTTTCTTCATAGTTATCTATGTTTTGTAAGGCTTGTTTTAGCTTTTCTTTGAGAGCTGTCTTGGAAGATGAAGCTTTGGTTGAGCTTTGCTGGATGTTCTTCAGAACTTTGAGGACTTGTTGTTTAGGAGTCAACCCTTTGATCTTGACTTCTTTGGACAAACATTTGATTCTATCAAATTCTGCCTTAGTAAAGTTCCAACTGATAATGAAGGAAATTCATTTTTGGATAAAATATTTACACATTTTAATGTGCTCAGGTAAAGTAGAGATGGCTTCTTTAGTTTGAAAATCATCAAACCTGTTGAGGAATTGTTGTGGGAGGATTTCTTTGTTTCCTCCGAATAGGTTCCACCACTCGTAGAACCACCTGGGAATTGTAGCCTTAGTGACTTCTAGGCTATATTTGACAAACCAAGTATGTCCTGGTTTATGATATAGGAAATTGAACCAAGCAGCTTTGTAGTCATGCCAGTTGTAAGTTTGGGGACGATGCGTCATGGTTAGTGCTACTGGTGTGTGCAAATGATCTACAAACCACTCAAAAGGTGATAGAATTTTTTTATAGTATTCCTAGAGTAATTAATAAACCCCGGTCTATTATCGCACAAAGTATGTTCTACTTCAATGGAGTCTGTGTCGATGAGAATAGCTTCATAGAACCTTCTTGTCTTGTATGGACTATCAGTATCCACATAATTAAAATCCGTAAAGCATGGTTTGATAAGGTCTTCTAGTCTGAGACCTTTATATTCCTTGTCTAGAGCTAATATGGGTAATACCTGAATGGTTATATAATCAAATTTCTCTTCTTTGTGAAGATCTTCTGATGCCTTCTTTGCTGAAGGGTTGACTGCTTCTGCGAAAGTTTCTGGAACTTTCATGGCGTAGCTTTCCTTGGTCTGAACTGAGGAGCTAGAGGCTGATCCTTTTTCAAAAGGTTTATTAGGTTGGGGGTTGGTAAGTTTCTCTGAGGGAACTGGAAGGGGTACTGGTAATTTTGGATATTCAGCTAGAGCTGTATATCGGTTTTGAAAATAAAGTTGTGGCCTTTGAGGGGCTGTTGTTTTACTGGGAGTAATTGGAAGAGGAACAAATGGTCTAGCCATTTGAGGTTTATTGATTTCCTTTCCTTTGGAAGGGGTGTTAGGCTTGAAGGGCCCTTAATTTTTCCCTATAAAAATTCTCTTGTTACAAAATCAAGTAAAGAATTATTTTCTCCTTTAATGAAATCAATTTTAAAATCAAAGCTAGATAGTAGAGCTTGCCATCTAGCAAATATCTGTTTTGAAACAAGATTTTTGACATCTTTTTGAAGAATTTCTTTAGCAGACTTACAGTCTACTCTTACTAAAAATTCTTTGTTAATAAGATCATCTTGAAATTTAGTAATACATAGTACTATAGACAAGACTTCTTTCTTAACAGTATAATAGTTTTTCTGAGCGGAATTCCAGATTCCTGAAGTAAAACGAACCAGTTGTTCAGAGGACTCAGTGGAAATCTGTTGTTTAAGAATACCTCCGTAACCTATGTCTGAAGCGTCCGTTTCAACAATCATAGAGGCTTTTGGGTTAGGGATTCCTAAGCAGGGAAGGTTTTGTACTAAACCTTTGATCGGATGACAGACTGTGTTTGTTCTGAACTCCAAGGGACTGGATTCTTCCTAAGTCATTTGTAAAGAGGTTCACAAACCTGTCTGATGTTTTGGATAAAATCAGCAACGTAGTTGAGACTTCCTAAGAATCTCTGGAGCTGAGTCTTATCAATAATCTCATTAGAAAATTTGGATGAGAACTCAATGGCTCTACAAATGGGTTTGTAAGATCCTTGATATAGGTCATGACCTAAGAATCTAATGGATGTTTGGAAGAGTTTAATTTTCTTGGCACTAACGACCAATCCATTTCTCTTAACAACTTTGAGAAAAGTGTTGAGATGCTTAAAATGAGAATCTATGTTTTCAGAGAAGATAAGAACATCATCTATGTAAACAATAGACATATAACTATAATCGTTAAAGATGGAGTTCATGATGTTCTGGAACTCAGATGGGGCATTCTTGAGCCCAAATGGCATTACATTTCATTCGTATTGACCGAAAGGAACATTAAAAGCCATTTTGTATCTGTCTTTCTCGGCTACTTGAATTTGCCAGAAACCAGATTTCATATCGAACTTACTATATACATTGGCCTTGCAAGTTTTTTTCAAGAGATCCCTTTTATTAGGAATGGGATATTTAATCCATTTAAGGACAACATTCAGGGGTTTATAGTTTATAACTAAGCGTGGAGCACCTTTTTCTTTTTCTGCACTTTTGTTAACATAAAACGCAGAACAACTCCAAGGAGATTTAGAGGGGCGGGTAATATTATTTTTAAGAAGATTTGAAATCTCAGTTTTGCAAGTTTCCATCATTTCATGATTCATTTGAATAGGTCTCGCTTTGGTAGAGATGACATGTTCATTGAATCCTTCAATGTAAGGAAGTTCGACTAAATGCTTTTTTCTTTCCCAAAAAGCGTTAGGAAAATCAGAGCATATTTCTTGTTCAAAATTATTTTGAAGATTGGCTATTTTAGTAACCGTCTCCGGGGTTTTAAAAATCTGCTCGATTTTCTTAACTTTTATTTCATCCTTTAAAAAGGTTACATGCTGAGACAGTTTGTTTATACGAAAAATAGTGTTTTTTCTAATAAAATTACTTTCTTCTTGTGAAAGAGTTTTAACAAAAGGAAAATGTAATTCTTAACCATCTTTGGACGTCTATATCTCTTGAAGTATAGACGTCCAGAGATGGTTAATACTCGTGAAGTATAGACGTCCAGAGATGGTTAAGAATTACATTTAGGAAAAGAATTACATTTTCCTTTTGTTAAAACTCTTTCACAAGATGAAAGTAAATTTATTAGAAAAAACACTATTTTTCGTATAAACAAACTGTCTCAGCATGTAACCTTTTTAAAGGATGAAATAAAAGTTAAGAAAATCGAGCAGATTTTAAAAACCCCAGAGATGGTTACTAAAATAGCTAATCTTCAAAACAATTTTGAACAAGAAATATGCTCTGATTTTTCTAATGCTTTTTGGAAAAGAAAAAAGCATTTAGTCGAGCTTCCTTACATTAAAGGATTCAATGAACATGTCATCTCTACCAAAGCGAGACCTATTCAAATGAATCATTAAATGATGGAAACTTGCAAAACTAAGATTTTAAATCTTCTTAAAAATAATATTATCCGCCCCTCTAAATCTCCTTGGAGTTGTTCTGCGTTTTATGTTAACAAAAGTGCAGAAAAAGAAAGAGGTGCTCCACGTTTAGTTATAAACTATAAACCCCTGAATGTTGTCCTTAAATGAATTAGATATCCCATTCCTAACAAAAGGGATCTCTTGAAAAGAACTTACAAGGCCAATGTATATAGTAAGTTCGATATGAAATATGGTTTCTGGCAAATTCAAGTAGCCGATAAAGACAGATACAAAACGGCTTTTAATGTTCCTTTTGGTCAATACGAATGGAATGTAATGCCATTTGGGCTCAAGAATGCCCCATCTGAGTTTCAGAACATCATAAACTCTATCTTTAACGATTACAGTTATATGTCTATTATTTACATAGATGATGTTCTTATCTTCTCTGAAAACATAGATTCTCATTTTAAGCATCTCAACACTTTTCTCAAAGTTGTTAAGAGAAATGGATTGGTCGTTAGTGCCCAGAAGATTAAACTCTTCCAAAATTCCATTAGATTCTTAGGTCATGACCTATACCAAGGATCTTACAAACCCATTTGTAGAGCTATTGAGTTCTCATCCAAATTTCCTAATGAGATTATTGATAAGACTCAGCTCCAGAGATTCTTAGGAAGTATCAACTATGTTGCTGATTTTAGCCCAAACATCAGACAGGTTTGTGAACCTCTTTACAAACGACTTAGGAAGAATCCAGTCACTTGGAGTTCTAAACAAACACAGTCTGTCATCCGAGTTAAAGGTTTAGTACAAAACCTTCCCTGCTTAGGAATCCCTAAACTAGAAGCCTCCATGATTGTTGAAACAGACGCTTCAGACATAGGTTACAGAGGTATTCTTAGACAATAGATTTCCACTGAGTCCTCTGAACAACTGGTTCGTTTAACTTCAGGAATCTGGAATTCCGCTCAAAACAATTATTCTATTGTTAAGAAAGAAGTCTTGTCCATAGTACTATGTATTACTAAATTTCAAGATGATCTTATTAACAAAGAGTTTTTAGTAAGAGTAGACTGTAAGTATGCTAAAGAAATTCTTCAAAAAGATGTCAAAAATCTTGTTTCAAAACAGATATTTGCTAGATGGCAAGCTCTACTATCTAGCTTTGATTTTAAAATTAATTTCATTAAAGGAGAAAATAATTCTTTACTTGATTTTCTAACAAGAGAATTTTTACAGGAAAAAAATAAGGGCCCTTCAAGCCTAACACCCCTTCCAAAGGAAAGGAAATCAATAAACCTCAAATGGCTAGACCATTTGTTCCTCTTCCAATTACTCCCAGTAAAACAACAGCCCCTCAAAGGCCACAACTTTCTTTTCAGAACCGATATACAGCTCTAGCTGAATATCCAAAATTACCAGCACCCCTTTCAGTTCCCTCAGAGAAACTTACCAACCCCCAACCTAATAAACCTTTTGAAAAAGGATCAGCCTCTAGCTCCTCAGTTCAGACCAAGAAAAGCTACGCCATGAAAGTTCCACAAACTTTCGCAGAAGCAGTCAACCCTTCAGCAAAGAAGGCATCAGAAGATCTTCACAAAGAAGAGAAATTTGATTATATAACCATTTAGGTATTACCCATATTAGCTCTAGACAAGGAATATAAAGGTCTCAGACTAGAAGACCTTATCAAACCATGATTTACGGATTTTAATTATGTGGATACTGATAGTCCATACAAGACAAGAAGGTTCTATGAAGCTATTCTCATCGACACAGACTCCATTGAAGTAGAACATACTTTGTGCGATAATAAACCAGGGTTTATTAATTACTCTAGGATTACTATAAAGAAAATTCTATCACCTTTTAAGTGGTTTGTAGATCATTTGCACACACCAGTAGCACTAACCATGACGCATCGTCCCCAAACTTACAACTGGCATGACTACAAAGCTGCTTGGTTCAATTTCCTATATCATAGACCAGTACATACTTGGTTTGTCAAATATAGCCTAGAAGTCACTAAGGCTACAATTCCCAGGTGGTTCTACGAGTGGTGGAACCTATTCGGAGGAAACAAAAAAATCCTCCCACAACAATTCCTCAACAGGTTTGATGATTTTCAGACCAAAGAAGCCGTCTCTACTTTACCTGAGCACATTAAAATGCGTAAATATTTTATCCAAAAATGAATTTCCTTCATTATCAGTTAGAACTTTACTAAGGCAGAATTTGATAGAATCAAATATTTGTCCAAAGAAGTCAAGATCAAAGGGTGGACTCCTAAACAACAAGTCCTCAAAGTTCCGAAGAACATCCATCAAAGCTCAACCAAAGCTTCATCTTCCAAGACAGCTCTCAAAGAAAAGTTAAAACAAGCCTTACAAAACATAGATAACTATGAAGAAAGCCAGATCATGCAATTGATTGAAGATGCTGCTTCTACAGGAGAAAGCAGTAACAGAGACATGTGCGACCCAAAGGAAATAGCTTTGGAGTACATGGACCCCAATTACGACGAAGAAGTCTGCATCAACCACGACCGAGAAGTCTGCATCAAGAAAGGAATCTTATCCTTTTTACTGTTCACTTTTAGAAAGAAAATAACTTTTACTGTTTACTTTTTGAAAAGCCGGACCACCCATTATAGATTGTCGACCACCTTTGTTTGTCGAACAAATCAAGTCACACATTTGTACGCCTAAGATTAAAGGCATCTTTCATTCAGTCTATATAAGACCCCATTTCCCATTGTAAGAGGCATCGGAAAAATTTACCAATTTTCAAAAACCTCTCCCCCTCTGTATTCTCTTAAATTCCGCTGCTATGTTTTAATATTGATTGAATAAAACTCTTGTAAGTTTTTAAGGGCTTTTCTTACTACTTTTAATTGTTTAATACTGCACTTCATTCCGTCTCTACGAGCTCAGGCAATTTGAAGAAACTGTAGTTGAAGAGGGCAAAGGAAAGGAGCAGGTTGGTACTGCAGTAGCTACTACAAAAGTTCTAACTAGCGGTAAAGTCCTGGGAAAACCACTTTCTAATACTGCTAGGAAAGAATGGATACGAAAGAGGAAGAATAAATATCAACGAGATAAAAGAGGGCATATTATTGATGAAACGGTGGGTAAAAAGGTGATCAATGTGGAGGATAAGGTCAAGGAGCAAGGTGTGTCAACAAAGAATAAATTTGCTGCTTTAGAAGTTGAAGAAATTGACCAACCAACATTGAGAATCACCGATGGAAAGGGAGATGATAAGGGCAAGGAAAAGGAAAAGAATCAACTGGAAAACAAATCAAACAAAGCAAAGGAGAAGAATCACTTGAAAAAGGTTGGAGATTCCAGCTCTAATCCTAAGGAAACTGGGATTACTTTAGAGGCAAAGGAAGGTACTTCAAATCCTACTCAAATCATAAGGAGGCAGCTGTTTCAAACCCTAATCCCAAGGATACTGGGAATGAGGTCGATATAAAAAAAATAAAGAATAGTAACTGGGTTGCTATAAGGTTTGGAGCTGCTCGTAAAGACATCAATGTTGTCACAAATTACTCATGCCAAGAGACACCTTCACAAACAAGAGATGATTGTTCCAGGGGATTGGGAGCTACTAAAGCTACAAGTGATAGAAGAGCATCATGGGGGGAAGAAGTAGAGGAGCTGGAGATCAACAATGAAGCTGGAAAAAAATGCAAAAAATAATGCCCTAACTAGCAACCTACAAACAAAGCAACAGGGTGGTTTTGAAGAACTTGCTACAGGAAACCCTAATGTGCAGGAAACTAGGGTTGATGTTTTACAAACAACCACAATGCAACATACAACAGGGTCAATTGGAGTAGGTAATGGGTCATCTAAAGAGGCTAGAAACAATGAGGGAGCAGGTGGAGAAGGTACAATGATGAATAAAAGCACTGGAACAGTGAACCCTAGCATAACTAGGCAGGTTTCTTCCACAGCTGTAGCTCAAGCAATTGATGAATTAGGAGTAGGACCTATTGAAAACACTCATACAAGGGTCTTAGATGAGTTAGTGGGGTCAGAGCATCAAACAGTTACTGGTAAGATGGGTGATCTCCATCGAACAGTAAATTTTGCAATTGGTGAAACAATGACTCCTAGTCTAGTGTCAGTTTATGAGTTTCAATTCATGGTATTTAGGAGGCTATTTGTGATAAAGAGCAGAGCAGGCAAGTGATAAATCAGGAGCAAATTGAGCAGTCCATTATTCATAAAGCCTCAAGTGCTATTGAGGCAGTTGTAGTAGCTTGTGCTTCAAGTGTTGCGCAACCAATGCAGATTCAGATCAATGTGCTATTAGTGTCACGTAATCAGATTCTACACGACATTATCAAACACAATGTGGTACCTATGGATATTCAGAATACAGTGTTAGGGCAAGTGCAGTTTGAGGATGAAGGTAAAGATGAGTCTGTTGTTGGCAACTTTAAGGCAATAGCTAGGGAGGCAGATCTTTCTCCTAGAGTTGGAGACAAGAGTTGCAAGAAAGGAAAGAAGCAAAGATAGCATAAAGAAGTACAACAACCTAAAAGAATTTTGCCCAAGAGGGCAGTATCACAAACCCAATGATGATCAAAGCTTTGATATGGAACTTAAGGCATGTGAAGACTCAACAAGCCTTCCAGAGGGTGATCAATATGCAAAGGGAATTTGGATTCTTTGTGGTTGCTTTGATGGAGCCATTTCAGAATTATAGACACATTCAAAGATATAGAAGAAGACTCAATATGGAGGCTGTTTTTGCTAAGCTAAATAGGAAGATTTGGTTGTTTTTTGATGCTATAGTAGTATGGGAAATAGTCATGGACACTCATCAGCAAGTTACTATCAAACTGTATCACCAGGACATTAGCCAACACATTATGTGTACTTTTGTATATGTTAAATGTTCTTCATTGGAGAGATTGGAGTTGTGGGATAGTCTTTATTACCTTGCAAGTGATATGGAGTTGCCTTGGATGGTAGGTGGGGATTTTAATGTGTTGCTTCATGAGGATGAGAAGATAGGTGGGCTTCCAGTCCATCCTCCTGAGTATGAAGACTTTGCATTTTGTGTGAATTCAAGTAGGCTGTTTGATCTAGGCTACAAGGGCAGTCCCATCACTTGGTGAAATGAAAGACCAAATTGCAGAAAATATTTTCAAGAGGTTGGATAGAATCCTTGTGAATTTGCCTTTCTAGAATTTGTTCCCAGCTATTAAAGTTGAACACCTAATCAGAACTGGCTCAGGTCATGCTCCCTTGTATATGAGTTATGGCGAACAATGATCTAATTATATTAAGCCTTTTACGTTGTTAAACTTCTGGGCTAAGCATGAGAACTTTAAAGAGGTTGTGAGGCAGAATTGGTTTGCAGACTTCCTTGATAATCCTTTCCTCATGTTCAAATAGAAGTTGAAGAGGGTGAAGGCTGCATTGGCTAAATGGAGCAAGAATACCTATGGAGATATTTTCAAGCAACTTGCAATCAGGGAAGATATTGTAAGGGTGAAGGAGATGCTATTTGAAGAAGAGCCAACTGTGGAGAATAGAATTGTTTTACAAAAAGCTCAAGCTGAATTGAAGAGTTACCTAAGTATTGAAGAGCAATATTGAAAGCAGAAGGCTGGTATAACATGGTTCACTGAAGGAGACAGGAGCACTAGATTTTTTTACAATTATGTAAATGGCAAGAGGCAAAAACTACAGCTGAAGAGGATTCAAGACAACAATGGAGCATGGGTTGAAAATCGAAAGGCTTTGGCTAAGGCTGATGTGGAGTTCTATGAGAGACAGTTCACACAAGAGGAAGATCTTGCAGATTTATCTTTGCTAGCTAATGTTCCTGCCATGGTGACAGGGGAGCAGAATCTTGAACTTGTAGATATCCTACTATGGAAGAAATGAAACAAGTTGTGTTTGAACTTAGTGGAGAAAGTGCTAGTGGTCCACATGGATTCACTGGTACCTTTTATCAAGAGTGTTGGGAGATCATTGACAAGGACATTCATGATATGGTGCTACACTTTTGTGGGGGAGATGTATTGCCTAAATCTATTACTCACACTAACCTAGTACTGCTGCCAAAGAAGCCTATGTTTCAAACTTTCTCAGATTTGAGGCCTATAAACTTGAGCAATTTCATTATCAAAGTGATATCAAGAGTGCTTGGCAGTGTTGAATGACTATGAGAAGATTTCAGGGCAGTTGATCAATAAGGCAAAGAGATTATATTATATGCACTCTAAGGCAGCCAATGCACTGTTCCAAACAGTTGGGGATCTCACAGTCTTCACTAGAGGTGCATTTCTTATTACTTATCTAGGATGCCCTATATTCTATACCAGGGGGAGGAAGGACTATTATGATGATCTTATTAAAAAAGTGAAAGCTAAATTACATTCTTGGAAAGGGAAGTTGTAATATTTTGGAGGCAAGGCTACTTTGATAAGTGGTGTTCTTCAAATTATGCCTATACACATGCTCGCAATACTAAATCCACCTAAGAATATCATAGAACATTTACATAAACTGTTTGCAAGGTTCTTTTGGAGTACAAAGGAGGAAGGGAGAAGCAGGCATTGGGCATCATGGCATAAGTTGTGTCTTCCAAAGGAGGAAGGAGGGCTGGGTTTAAGATCATTGTTTGATGTCTCCAAAGCATTGTTTGCAAGCTGTTGTGGAGGTTTAGGACCATAAAGTCTTTGTTGTCAAATTTTATGTGGAATAAATAATGAAAAAAAGAGTTGCCTACAGTAGTACAGTTTAGGAAATGATCACATATTTGGAAACAAATGTTGAATGATAAACAGGAAGTGGAGCATGAGATTTGATAGGAGATGAAGGCTGGTACCACTAATGTTTGGCATGAAAACTGGACAAGTCTAGGAGCTCTGTAGCACATAGTACCTCCAGATTTTCAAATTAATGAGGAGTTAGAAGAGGTGGTTGAACTAAGACAAGAAGATGGTTGGAATGAGGAGTTGATTGACCAATCATTTACAGAAGACATTATAGATCACATCAAGCAATAGGTACAGTTTGAAGGAAGTGATGAATTCTGGGATAGTCCTTGGTGGAAACCTACTACTTCTGGCGAGTTTAGTGTGAGTAGTGCTTGGCATCTTGTAAGGCACATGGCAAATCCTAATCTGGAATTCAAAAATATGTGGATAAAGGGACTGCCATTCAAGATCTCTTTCTTTCTCTAGAGGTTATGGAGATTCAAACTGGCTACAAATGACATTTGGAGAAGGCAAGGGTACATTTATATGTCCAGGTGTTAGTGTTGTACAGCACTACAAGAGGAGTTCTATAATCATCTCTTCTTTGCTGGAGTTACTGCAAATATGGTGTGGATGACCTTTCTAAATACAGCTGAGATCACTGTTCCATTGGTGCAGGTACATCAGGTGATTAGGGTATGGTGGAATGCTGATTGTTGTCCAAAGTTGAAGCCTCTATATCAAGCAGCTCCTACAATCATTACTTGGGAACTTTGGAAGACGAGAAACACAAATAGGAATGGGGGATCAGTGTCTTTGCAAAGAGTCATTCATGAGATCAATAAGACATTGTACTTATTGGCAAACACTAGGTATAGTTGGCTACCTCACATACCTTATCTTTGGCCGGATATGATCAAGTTCTTTGAGGAGTACAAGCCTATTATTGTGACCAAAAGAGTGGTATGGAAATTCCCACACATTGGATGGTACAAGTGCAATACAGATGGAGCATTAAGAGGTAACCCTGGCCCTAGCTCCACAAGTTTTTGTGTGAGAGACAGTGCAAGTGACTTGGTGTATGCTAGGTCACAACAATTGGAGGAAATAACAAATATAGTAGCTGAGGCTAGGGCAATTAGGGATGGACTGTCTTTTTGTATCGACTATGACTTGCACCCTCTTATAATGGAGACAAACTCTCTTGTGATGAAGAAGATTATTGATGGAGTTTGGGATCCACCTTGGTGCATTGTGGCTGAAGTTAAGAGAATCAAGAAGTTGAAGGAGCATTTCAATGTCATATTCCAGTATGTGATGCGGGAGGAAAATACACTGGTAGATTTTTTAGCTAACCTTGTTTTCTCTTTTACAGGTACACTCTAGTTTCATTCCTTCTCTGAACTACCTATTGCGGGGAGGAGACTTCTCAACCTTGATAAATCACAAATTCCTAATCATAGGGTTAGGATTGAAAAAAGAAAGGCACCTAATTGATGATTAGGTATGGTAGTGCATTGAAGTTGTTTATTAGCATTGGAAATGGTGATCAATCAAGCTACATCTTGAAGTCCTGAAAATTGTAGTACATGCTGAGTTTCAGAGCAATCACATGGTACTTGGAAGGTAGGTTAGTTCCAGAAGTGGATGGTGTTGGTTGGAGAGTCACATATGCCATGTCCTTTGGAATGAAAAACTTGGCGCCTAGTGAAAGCGTTAAATGTACTACTTTGTTTTTCCCTTGGCTTGTGGATACACACACCACCATATGTTGGGAGTTGACTACGATATCTATTGTAATAGTTAGTATTTGCAGACTTCTTAGCTTTAGCTTTACAACTTTTAGTTTTGGTGTAGGACAAATTGTAAACATTGGATTCCTATTTTGGTTTATTATATATATTAGCCACTAGGCATCCAGCCTAGTGGTATATTTGCTAAAAAAAAGAGGCTATCTTGGGTGTAATCTCGCAAGGATCATGTTGGGCTTATCAAATGTGAGTTTTGGGATCATCTAGAATCTGATTCGAGGTGGGACAACTGCTGTATTATTTTTTACTTGTTTCGGAATTTAGTTACTTTTTCTCATAAGGGTTTGGAGCTTAGATTTGGGCAATTTTGGAAGGAATTTTCACATTTATATTGGGATAAGTAATTTTGACCCGAATTTGATTATTTTACATAATTCTCTCTTTGATTTTGGCGTTTGATTGATGAATCTAAAAGAGAAATTGGAGTTTTTTGGTCAAAACTTTTCTAAAGTGAAAAATTAGATTTTGAACATTGATTCGGAGTCAGATTTGGATGAAACTAGTATGGTTGGAATCGTATTCGAATGAGTTATCAGAATTTGTGAGTTTTGTCGAGTGCCGGGGTGTGGGCTCGGGTTGAGTTTGAGTATTTGATTAAAGATTCGACCTTTATCGTTTGAGTTTGTTTCCTATAGCACTATTTGATATTTTGAGTTGCTTTTGGCTAGTTTCGAGCCGTTCAGAGGCCGATTCGTGTGTGATGGCTCTTCTTAAGTATCGATTTGGCTTGCTTGAGGTAAGTATCTTACTTAAACTTGGTTGAGGCACTAGTTGCCTAAGTTATATGTGATAGCTACATGTGCTCCAGGGTATTTATTCATTCTCGGAGTAGTGTTTAGGCTATTGTATACCTTGAGTTGATTGCTAAGCTTCATGTTATGATGTTCCTCCTATTGTACCCCTTTGTGAGCTATTTGTACTGTGTTTGAGGTTACATAGAGGTTAATCTTCTGAATGAACCGGACAAATTGCTACTTTCGTGATGTAATTGTCTGATTGAGATGTGATAGCATACTTTGCACATGCCTACACCACAACATGTCACTTATACCAGTCCAGGAGTATGAAAATTTGATGTTCATTGATCATGTACATGTATTCTTGTATATCTGCTTTCTGTGTGATATGAATTGGACTAGAAACTTGTGATCACGCCGAGCGGATTGCATTATTGAGCTTGTGACCACGCTATGCGAATTGTGATATTGAGCATGTGACCACGCCGGGCGGATTGTAATATTGAGCCTGTGATCACACCGGGCAAATTGTGATATTGAGCTTGTGACCACGCCAGACAGATTATGAGAGCACGTGAGCTATCCGCGCAACATCTGGATATGGATCTATCCCCCTAGGGTCACCCTCTCATGTGTCTTCTTGATGGTGTACACACGGATTGTTAGAAATCAATGGGTTTCTAGTTGATGTGGGCTTTGGGAAAGCTGATTAGTGGTTTGGTTTAATTACTGAAATTCTGATGTGGGCCTAAGAGCAGTAATATGATTTTTATTTGGATCGGGTTACACGCTGCAACAACTTGTTTGATTTGTTTATTGCATTTCGTCTTTACTTGCAATTTCCTTGGTTGATTACCTGATTTATTTGCATATCTTCTTTATATGTTGGATTCTTGACTGAGCAGAGCGCGTTACATTATTGTGTGCACTAAGGTGATTTTATCTGTGACTCATGAGTTGATCGTATTATTATTATTATTATTATTATTATTATTATTATTATTATTATTATTATTATTATTATTATTATTATTATTATTCACTTGTTAGATTTATGAATTGTATAGGTGATTAGCGAGTATCATTTATATTTTTTGCCATTATTACCTCACCGAGGTTAGTTATTGTTACATCCCGTAATTTTGTACGCTGGGTTTGTCATAAGATAATCGACATAAGTTCAAGGACAAGACTATTTTTGAGGTTATAATTACGTATGATATTTATAACAAGTGATAAGTAAGTGTTGTGAAGGTCATAGGGTAAACAAATCGAAGAAAGCGAGTTTCGTTGATGTTTGATATTTTGGGATAAAATACGGTTCAAGCAATAATACTCCGTATTTATGGACTAGTGCTATACAAGGTACCACACGATCATGATAGTAAGGTATATGAAGTATATTAGTATTTAAGTGAATCGAGACCTAGAAATTATTGTATGAATAATTGGTTAATATTGGTAAAAAGTCATGGAATATGGGATTAGTTATTAGTGGATAAGTGTCATTTGTATGAATCCACGCGGAACCATGAGAATAAGGGGGGCTCATGACTAATCAACTTTATAAGGATTAAGGTGGCAGCAAGTAGGGGATTCAATATTGACTAGGCAAGTCTTGGAGCTAGGTGGCAAGATTAGGGAGTTTTGGTGGCTTAGTCATCAAATTATTGGGGTGGATAAGTAGTAAAAAATGTTTGGATAGGCTTGACTTGATAAGCCTCCCAACGTGGCAGCCAAGGAAAGCCCAATAAATGACTCTTAAGTCATAGAGCAAGATGTCACATTTTTGAAATTGGTGGATAAGTTAGGTGGGAACATCACCTCCCCCCCCCCCCACGTGGCAACAAGTGAAAATGATTCAAACACCCAAATGGTGACTCTTTGGTTTATGGGATTAGGTGGCGTTATAGGGGAAATTGTGGGCTGCCACATGGCATGAAGTTGGCCAAGGGTGTCACTAATTGTTCATATATGAGTCATAGCACTTAAAGTACATGGTTTACACGTGTAAAGTTTGGTGATGAGTCATTAGGTGTGCACCTAAAGGATTACACGTGTAGAATTGAAAGGAAGTCTTTAATGCTAGTATTATAACATCCCGTACTTTAGTACTAGGATGTAACCACGTGGCTACATAGTAAGGAGCAACAAGTGACTAATACAAGTTATCATGGAGGTGGCATCTTTATAGCAAATTAGGAAATTGTGGATAAGTATTGCTAGTAGTAGAACTAGATAAAGATTAGGTAGAGTAAAAGGGTGGATACGTGTACAAATTAGGTGAGGTTATGGAATGGGTGTCTAACTTTATTAGATGACCATGTGTCATAAATTAAGGAAAGAGTGGAGGGGGGAGGATCCCATGTGTAGTTGTGAGAGATAATATTTAGTGACTAAGCACTACTAGAGGTAAAGGTGGCATTCCTATAAATGGTGACTCTTGGTTTATGTGGTTAGGTGGCATCTTTAAAGGATTTTTGGGCATAAGTAAGCCACAAAAGCAGGTCCCACAACCCACAATTATAATAGATCTTCCTACATTATTAAGTGAGATGTATTTACATAGCTAGCAATGAAAAGGCTCTCACTTTGCTTACTATATTCCACAACGTTTTCTAGTCTTTTTAAGAAGGAGTGTTTGGTTCTTGTTCAAAATTAAGAAGGAGCAAAAATTGTTCTTGGAAAGCTCAAGTGAAAGTAGTTGATAATTTCTTCAAGTAAGGTATGCTAAGGTTATCCCTTCTTTTCTTTTGGTATGATCCATATGATACAAATGAAACGAGCAAACACACAATTTTCATAAATGACTCTATTCATAGAAGTACTAGGTGTGCCTATGTTCTTTATTTCCCATGTGCCCTACTATCATATCGTTTGTTCATGGGTTTCATGACATTCCGAGAGATCTTATTGACTCACTTTATTATGCATTGCATTCATTTATACATGTCTATTGACCTATGATCAGATGGCATTATATACACGTATATTATATGTATATGGGGTATGAGAAAAGTTACGACGTTATATACGCACCACCACCTGATCAACTGGTATACGTTGATGATTTTGTCCACAGAGGCTGAGATGATATGATGGGATGCCCTCAGAGGCTCTATAATGTTATGTACACATAGACTTATGCATTATATGACATTTATACGCATATGCATGACATTATAAATATTTCATGATTTACAAAGCTATCCAGACTTACAGGTTGAGTCCTTTATTCCATGTTTCTTTCATGTGCTTTATACACTGATTTACATGCCTTACATACTTGGTACATTATTCGTATTGATGTTCTTTTGTTGTGGACACTGCATTCATGCCTGCAGGTATAGATAATCAGTTTGACGAGCCCTCATAGTAGATGAGGTTAGCATTCAGTGAAGGATCAGTAAGACTCCACTTCATTCGGAGTGCAGGCGAGTCTATAAGTCATCGTGTCAGAGTTTTGCTATAGACTTATGGGTAGGCCGGGTCTCTGTCCCGACCATGTTTTGATGTCGAATAATCTTAGAGGCTTTGTAGATACACTGGTTCATTATGTACAGAATGTCAGAGGCCTTGACGGCCCATATGTATTCATGCTTTAAGAATAATGTTTCATTGATACAACGTTTGCCCACTTATAGTTATACATTACGAGTCATGGCCATGTTGGCCCATGATAGTTGCAGAAGAAAAAGAAATGAGTTACAGAGTGGTTTCTCGGTCCAGTACGGCATCGGGTGCCAGCCACGCTCCCCAGGTTTGGGGGGCGTGACAGTTATGATACTTGATGAGTACATGGGGTCGGTTGTATTCATACTATACTTTTGCACCTTGCGTGCAAATCTTGGAGCTGAGATGTTGTGGATGACGAAAGTTGGCGCTGAAGATGTACCTGCCTTTTCTAGATATAGCTACTACTTGTCCTTGGTAGTTTTAGATTTGAATTATATTTATGTACATTCCAAACAGATGTTGTATTATTTTCATACTAGCTTTGTAAAATCTAAGTCTTAGTGGCTCATGACTTGTATTATCAATCCTTGGGTTGTTGTATGAATATTCAATTATTTTACTTATTGATTTCTTACTATTTTTATTAGAATTGTGTTAACTGTTATTTGGCTTACCTAGTGGGTTGGGTTAGGTGCCATCACGACTAAGTAGATTTTGGGTCATGACATGCAACTGCAAGATTATTTCCTTAACTATCATCTTGTAATATTGTGTTTTCTTATTGAACCTACGACTGTTCCTTTCCACCCAGATATGATAGATAGTGGCTGGAAAGAGGAATCCTAAGATAGCTTTTCTTGGCCTGATGTTGTTCACCTAAGTTGATAACCGTGTAACCTCATTATCACATGTTCCAATTTGTCTTTGAAAATCCAGGCAGTGTAGTAGGGCCTTCCATATGTGCTGTGAGTAGGGGCAATAAAAAAATAGGTGTGCATGAGTTTCTTCTTCTGACGCTGCACACAGGACACTTTTATCCATTAGTATCCCCATATACTCAATTTGTCTACTATTGAAAGCCTATGCTGAACAACTAGCCATAGAATGCACTAGTGTTTAGGAACTAAGCGAGGTAGCAATGTCAGGTTTTTCCAAGGAACCTTTTGGTATTAGGGTAACAAAGCTCTGTAAGATTTATTAATGTTGAACTCTCCATATTTGGTGAGATTCTGCAGCACAGTAGTGATATCAGTATCCATAGGAGCAGTCATGGCTGGTATAGTGAAGCTTTGTACCCATTCCCTTGCATCAAATACTTTCCTTACAAGCCAGCTGGCCTATTTAGGACTGCTCAAGGTAATCAAGTCCCTATCCTTTATGTAATAGTTGTGGACCCATAAACACTTATAGTTTGTCCTTCTTTATTGAAACCGCCCACAAGAGCTTGCATATAGAAACTTTGTTCCATAGGCATAGGCAGGATGAATCAAGACAGTAAAGAGGGAAGATTCATGAACCTCTAATTAATATGGAAGAAGAATCGGAACCGTTACAGAATCTTCATGAACAGTTACGGTTGCCAATTATAACGCTTCATTAATGTTATTAATGCTCATAATGATTCGGTCATAAAAGGGAAAAAATGTTATATTTGTAAATTCCTATATAAGGGAAGGAAATTTCACTTGTAAGGGGACGTTCTGATTATTATTGGAAGATAATTATTTTCTTGTGCTTTCAATTGATTATTTTGTCAATTCGTATTCTAATTTCCTTTCTTATTTCTGAGAGAATTTTGAATTTCTTGATTATCAGTAACTCGAGTACTTATAACAATAGGCTTTAACTAAGAATCCAATTCTTTGGTTAAACAAATTGGTTCCGTTACCGGGAATCTGATAATCTTCTCTTACTTTCCAAATCACTCTCTTTCAACTGAATCATATCGAATGTCAATGATAACAAACAACAGGTGGTAGGAACTCTAGTTCCGTCACCTCAAGGAACCCCACGCAATTCAAGAGAAACATCACCAGAAAGATCCACTACTCATAATAATGAACAACATGGAAATGAACAAACTGTCGAGCAGGATGCTGTGAAGCAGTTAATCATTGAGTACGTGAATAATGCTCTCCAGGCTTTCGTGAGCGGACTACCAACTGTGCCACCCATACCTCCACCAAACAATACTGCAACTGTGGAAATTCCACGGTCAGGGTTGGTTAATTCGGGAAGCGGAGGAACTCCTAACGAGTCACGTGATGAGAGACCAGGTACGCCTAATTATTCTGATTTACAAACTTTAATACTAACCTTGCAGAAATAGGTGAAAGAACAAAATGACTGTATTGAGAAAATACCCGGCGTACCACCTGTGATCAAAGGAGTTGATTTCGACAAATATTCACAACAACCATGGAAACCAAGCGCAGCTCCATTACTAATTCCCCAAAAATTCAAAATGCCTGACATCCCAAAATATGATGGAATGACCGATCCACGTGACCACGTTACTGCATTTACCACGGGAGTAAAAGGCAATGATTTAACCAAGCAGGAGATTGAATCTGTGCTGGTCAAAAAGTTTGGGGAAACGCTTACTAAAGGAGCGTTAACATGGTACTCTCTTTTACCTAAAAATTCTATTAACTCTTTTGCTGAGCTTGCAGATCTATTTATAAAAGCACACTCGGGTGCACAAAAAGTTGAAAAGAGAATGGAGGATATATTCAAAGTAAAGCAAGGAGATACAGAATTGCTTCGAGAATTCGTAGACAGATTCCAACGTAAAAGAATGTTGCTACCAAGAGTACCTGATAATTGGGCAGCCATGGCATTTGCAAGCAATTTAAACGAGAAAAGTTCAGAAGCTACGAGGAGGCTTAAAGAGAGCCTACGAGAATTCCCTGGCACGACATGGAATGATGTCTATAATAGGTACAATACCAAATTATGGATCGAAGGAGATATCGTAGCTCAGTCAAGGGTCAAAAAACAAATAGGTTCGAGGCGGTCAGAATCTGAGAAGAGCTCCGGTAAGAATAGGTACGAGCCTTATATGGGACCTTCATGGCGAGAAGCTCGTTCCAAATTCAAAAACGTGCGGGCTGATCATATGTACGCAAATAGAGATTCAGGTTCGTCATCGTCGAGATTCAGAAAAGATCGAGGTGAACGCAACAGAGATGCCAATACAAACGCAAGGTTTGGGGACTACAATTTTAATGTGAGTACCTCCGAGTTGGTCACTGTTTTAAGAAGCATGGGGGATAAGGTACGATGGCGTAAAGAGATGAGATCAAATCCAAATAGAAGAAACCAAGACTTTTGGTGCGAGTTCCATAATGACCACGGCCATAGAACATTAGACTGCAGATTATTACAAGGTGAGGTGGAACATTTATTGAAGTAGGGCTATCTGACAGAATTGTTCAGCGGGAAAGGCAAACAAGCTTACATGAAAAATAGGCAAGAGCCCCCAAAACCTCCGTCTCCAACGAGAACAGTAAATGTGATAAACGGCGGAGAAGAAGTCAACGTCGTAACCTATACAGCTGCGAGAAAAACAACAAAGTTCATAATAACTCACGGGAAGCGAACTCGCCAAACTCTGGAAGACGACAACATAACATTTGATGATGCAGATGCCGATGGATTAATGATTCCTCACAATGATGCACTGGTAATATCTTTACTTATATATGATACTAATGTAAAACGAGTTTTGATTGACCCAGGTAGCTCCGTGAACATCATTCTATTACGAGTGGTGAACGAAATGTTGATGGGTGACCGTGTAGTTCCAAAAGCACGTACCTTATCTAGGTTTGATAACTCAACCGTTGTTACAAAGGGAGAGATTAAACTAAGCACATACGCAGAAAGGGTCATCAAAGAAACAAAATTTCAAGTGATAGACATGGATATGGCCTATAATGTGATTCTTGGGAGGCCGTGGATTCATGATATGGATGTTGTGCCATCCACATTACATCAGGTTATCAAATTCCCTTGAAAATGGGGAATTCAACAAATTCGAGAAGATCAACAAACTTCAAGGAGCATCAATTCGGTGATATAACCAAGTCAAAAAGATACGAATGCAAGTAAAAAAAATACGAGTGCAAGTCAAAAAGATACAGGTGCAAGTGAGAAAGATGTGGTAAATCAAATTTCAACATAAATTGTATCAAAACAAATAGACGTGGACTCCAGACCAGATGTAATTCAAGAGCCAGAGGAGAACGAAAATATTAAAACAACGATTGAGGAGCTTGAAGTTGTTCCACTATTCAAACAATGGCCAGATCGAAGAATTCGTATCGGAGCAAGGATAAATCCAGATAGGAGAGGTAAGTTAATTGAATATTTAAAAGCTAACGTGGATTGTTTTGCATGGTCCCATTCAGATATGATAGGTATACCTTCGGAGGTGATGACTCATAAATTAAATGAAGATCCATCATTCATACCTGTCAAACAAAAGAAGAGGAAGCAAGGATCATTCAAAGATCAAGTGATCGATGAAGAGGTACAAAACTCTTAAAGATCGATTCAATACGTGAGATAACATATCCTAAATGGTTAGCTAATACTGTGGTAGTTCCGAAACAGAACAGTAAATGGAGAGTTTGTGTGGATTACACTGACTTAAATAAAGCATGCCTGAATGATTCATTCCTTTTACCGCATATAGATTAATTGATTGATGCTACTACATGCCACAAATTATTAAGCTTTCTAGATGCATATTCTGGTTACAATCAAATAAAAATGGACCCCCTAGACGAAGAAAAAACTTCACTTTTTACAAACAGGGGGACTTATTGTTACAAAGTCATGCCTTTTGGCTTGAAAAATGCTAGAGCCACGTATCAGAGTTTGGTGACCAAGATGTTCCAAGAACACCTGGGGAAGGTGATGGAAGTGTACATTGATGATATGTTGGTCAAATCTACACAAACGGAAGATCATTTTCAACATCTTTCAACTACCTTCGAGATCCTCCGTAGATATAATATGAAACTAAACCCAGAAAAGTGCGCTTTCTTTTGGCATAGCTTCAGGTAAGTTTCTAGGCTTTCTCGTATCTAATAGAGGAATTGAAGTAAATCCTGCACAGATTAAAGCTATTGAAGAAATACCTGATATACTCACAAGCAAAAAAGAGGTATAAAGATTGACAGGTAGGATTGCAGCTCTGGGAAGATTCATTTCAAGATCTTCAGAGAAAAGCTTTAAATTCTTTTCAGTATTGAAGAAGCAAAATCAGTTTGAATGGACTGAGGAATGTCGACAAGCCCTCAAAGATTTAAAGGCATACTTAACAAATCCTCCCCTACTGTCTAAACCAAGGGATAGAGAAAGACTATTTGTATATCTTACAGTTGCAGAAGAAGGTATAAGTGCAGTTTTAGTAAGGAAGGATAAAGGTAAACAATCTCCTATTTATTATGTTAGTAAATCTTTATTAGATGCTGAAACTAGATATCCTCATCTAGAGAAACTAGCTTTAGCATTAGTTATGGCAGCTAGGAAATTGAGACCATATTTTCAATGTCATCCTATCTCTGTAGTAATTGCATATCCATTAAGGAATATTTTGCATAAACAAGAATTGTCAGGCAGACTAGCCAAGTGGACAATAGAACTAAGTGAATATGACATTATTTATCAACCTAGAACTGCAATAAAATCTCAAGTTTTAGCAGATTTCGTCGCAGATTTTAATACAAAAATAATTTCTGAAGTAGAAAAGGAATTACAAATTTTTACTGGAGCTAATCCAGGTACGTGGACTTTATTTACTGATGGCTCTTCAAATATCAAAGGAGCCGGTTTAGGTATTGTCTTAATCCCACCCTCAGGTAAAAGTATAAGACAAGCAATTAAATGTTACCCTATTACTAACAATGAAGCAGAGTATGAAGCTGTAATTGCAGGTTTGGAACTAGCACGAGAACTCCCCATAGAGCAAATCATGATTAAAAGTGACTCTCAACTGGTAGTCAATCAGATGCATGGGACTTACACTGGTAGAGAGGCATGAATGCAACAATACTTGGAAAAGGCACGAGAACTGGTCAGGAAATTCCAATCATGGAAGGTCGTGCAAATACCCAGGGAAGAAAACGCATAAGCAGACGCGTTGGCTAACCTTGCTTCAGTTGCAGAAGTAACAAGTGAAGAAAATGCTATTGTAATATATTTATTTCATTCAGCACTTGACCAGGATAAACATGAGGTAAGCTTTAATAATTTAACCCGGGATTGGAGAAACGAGATTGTTAATTTTTTACAGTACGTGATCATACCTGAAGGCAAGAAAGAATCTCAAGTGCTTCGACGAAAAGCTGCTCATTACTGCCTAATTCGAGATAATTTATATCGAAAAATATTTGGCGGTCCTTTAGCAAGGTGCCTTGGACCCAATCAAACGGAGTACATGATGAGGGAAGTACATGAAGGACATTGCGGAAATCACGCAAGTGAAAAATCTTTAGTGAAAACACTAATCAAGGCAGGATACTACTGGCCTACAATGGAAGAAGATGCGGAAATTTTGTAGCCAAATGTGAAAAATGTCAACGATATGCCAACAATATGCATCGACCTGCAGAGTTATTACATACAGTTATTTTCCCATGGCCATTTATGAAATGGGGAATGGATATAGTAGGGCCTTTACCACAAGCTAAAGGAAAGGTACGGTTCTTATTAGTATTAACAAATTACTTTTCAAAATAGGTAGAGGCAGGAGCTTTCAAATAGGTACGAGAGAAGGAGGTGAAAGACTTCATTTGGCGAAACATTATATGCCGGTTTGGAGTCCCAAAAGAAATCATATGTGATAATAACCCACAATTTATAGGCTCAAAAATCATGAAGTTCTTTCAAAGTTGGCAAATCAAATGAATAACCTCTTCACCTTACCATCCCGTGGCAAATGGACAAGCTGAGTCAACGAATAAGATTATCATTAATAATTTGAAGAAGAGACTAGAAAAATCGAAAGGGAATTGGCCTGAAGAATTACCAGGAGTGTTATGGGCTTATAGAACCACAGCAAAAACAGCCATGGGAGAAACTCCATTTTCGCTTGTGTACAGTTCAGAAGCTTTAATCCCGGTTGAAATAGGAGAACCAAGCACAAGATTCACATCGGCAACGGAAGAGTCGAACGATGAGGAATTAAGAGCAAACTTGGACTTACTCGAACAAAGAAGAGAAGCAGCTTTAATATAGATAGCAGCACAAAAGAAAATTATAGAACGATACTACAGCAGAAAGGCTCACCTCAGGTACTTCAAAATTGGGGACTTCATTCTTAAAAAGGTCTTCCAATCAACGAAAACAATCAGAGAAGGAAAGTTAAATCCAAATTGGGAAGGACCCTATAAAGTTTGAGGTATCGCTGGAAAAGATGCCTACGAGTTAGAAACTATAGATGGCAAGGTTTTACCCTCGAGTTGGAATGTTGTTCATTTAAAGAAATACTATTTCTGAGCAAAAAAAATACCCACGGTCAGGTATCGTTCAATTACGATTTTTGTTATGTACAGTTAAAATTACACTAACAATTTTAGATGATAGGAAAAAAGCTAGCCCACACCAAATGATGATATAAGACTTGAAGGACACGCGGAAGCAACATTATTCCCGGTCTAGGATTGCAACCTTTCTGATGGAAATATAAAGGGTTAAGCAGCCATCATCTAAATTATATATACCTCCGAGTCCCGTATGTTTTTCCTTTTCAGAAAACGAACCATATGGAAGGAATAATCAAGTGCTCGAGATTTCATATTTCAAAGCTCAAATACTTGGGGGACTCTATATATATATATATATATATATATATATATATATATATATATATATATATAAGGAAGGCAAAGAAGATTAAAAAAGTCAGAATTCAAGTCAAGCTTATGGTCTGCCCAACAAATCGAAAGTTAAAAGCAAAGTCAAGAGCCAAAAATGCAAGCCAATTCAAAAACCTATGAAAAATACACTCGTAGATGTAAATTTCAAAATCTTACGAATGTTTAGGTTAAAGGCAATATTTAGTCATGGGTTGCAAGATATACCCTTGAATTTTGTAAAATCTGTTGTAAAGAAAACAGTTACGAAAGAGTTATAGATGATACTTAAATACATGTAAAGTGTTATACAATTTGAAAGTTCGAATGATACAAAACTTCCTCAAAGTTATTCAAAGAAACGTGTGTGTTCCTATTTCTTCTTTCGTATGTTTACACCATTATGAAGTTGAGACGTCTTCTTCATTAAGTGTTGTTTATAAAAGGGCCCTCTTTTATAATTCGTGCCTGTTCAAAAAGTCACGGACTATTGAAGCATTTTTAAATGCATAATAAAAGAGTAGAACAGAAACTCAAAATGAAATATTATATAAACCCGATTAAAACTAAGTGTAAACTTAGTTCAAACTCAAAATGAAATATTATATAAACCCGGTTAAAACTAAGTGTAAACTTAGTTCAAACAAAAGTATTTGATATTGAACCCCAAAACGGATCAGGGGTAAAACTTGCCAACCATTCCACAAATAAATAAAAAACAAACACAATAAACTTTCCAAACACAAGTTCACTATGGGGCAGATTCTAAAGTAGCACTATCAGCAGCGGGAGAAGTCAAGATGGCATCATCAGCAGCAGCAGAAGGTTCGACTTGAGCAGAAGAGATTTGAACACTAACTTCACCAGGAGTAAGTTCATCACCCTCGGGAATGCCGACCTCAGGTGAAGAAACGTTTTGACTCTGCTGAGTTTTTTCAATCGTTTCCTTAGTTTTTGCAATCTCAGCAGTCAAGTCAAAACCTTCCCGGTTAGCATCCATCAAAGTCTCGAGGCGCGTGTTCAAGAAAGCCCAACTTACATCAAGAGTTGATTTATTCTCAAGGGCCTCGTAATCCCTCTCCCATTGCTCAATTTCGGCCTTCAACTCTTCTTTTTCAGTCAAAGTAGCATCATAAGAAGTTTGTAAAGGGGCGAGTGATCTCTCTAAGAATTGGACCTTGTTAGAAGATGCACGGAGGTCTTCTTGTGCTTGAGTGAGAGTTTGAACAAGCTCCCCGGCATAGACTTCCTTCTGATTAAGCAGTTCTTTCAGACCCCTAATTTCCTCAGTAGCTTTAGAAAGTTGCTCGACAAATGAAGACTCAAGGAGGTGTTTATCCTTGCCCACTTGACTGGAAGAGGCTTTTTCAATCGCCAATTCTGCTGCCATCACTTTCACTTGCTGTTCCAAAGCACACTTTTCCTCATCTAAAACTTTTTTTTCTAACTGAAGGCCTTCAAATTGTTCTTTCCAGTTGTCCGCTTCCGTATGATAGTCATTGACTAACTGCTCAGTATGGACAATTCTCTTCATCAGCTCTGTGCCTATCAGGTTGATCTACAAAAGAAAGGGAAAAAATGATTATCAAACAAAGATAAAGAGATCACAAGGAAAGTAAAAAAAAAAAAAAACAAGGCTTATACCTTCAAAGATGAATGGACAATGTCATTCATCCATGTCAAAGAACTGTGGTTTTCCAATTCAGACTTCTCAACTGGGCCAATCAGCGGTTTCAGCCATACATCAGCTTGGCCAGACTTTTTCAAAAGATTACCATTCTCGGGGACTACAATGGTAACTTTTTTCATCATCCTACTGCTACTGGAAGAACCAACTTCAACATGAGAAGTAGTAGCAATAGGGATAGTTGAGGAAGTAAAAATAGCCACGGGAGAAGCAGTAGCAACAACAACAGGTGCGGGAAACTGAGAACCAATAAGAGCAGATACTGGAAAGGACGCAAAGGGTGCTTCATCAGAAACTAAGCCAAAGTCTTCACTATCAAACCCACGAGAAAATAACTGTTCTGTAGAGTCATGAGGTGCAGCAATCATCTCTTCATCAGAGCTCACCAAAGTGGCATTTTCAGGCTCATTCACGGGAACTGAATTTGGAGGAGGAATGGCTTCATCATCCAAAACAACACGTTTCCTAGCCCGAGGCTTACACACTAAAGAGCCCTCCTCTCGTTCCTCTTCACCCTCAGAGCCATGAGCTCTCTCTGCTTTTCTCTTTGATGAAGAACTCAAATCATCTCTTGAGCCATGGACAAAGAAAGTCTTGATGAAGCAATAAACGCAGCACTAACACCCCGAATGGGAAACACTAGCAGAAGAAGTTAGTAAATCTCCAAATAAATATGAAAGAAAGGTAGAAAGTTAAAGGGAAGCATACCATGAGTTTTAACTTTCCAACCAAACCTATGAGAAAGGTATTTCCAAGACCTTCCTTTCATAGGAGCAACCGACAATAATTTTTTTACCCAAGCACGGAAGTCTGGTATTTCTTAAACAACTTCCATGGTTGCTAAAAAGAAAAAAAAATAGCCACGTGATCGTAAGTTTCTTCTTCCTGCATAAAAGAGAAGAAAGATATCTAAAAAAAACTTACGTGCAAAGTTCCATTTTTCTGGAAAAGGCATGTTCTCTTCACCCACTAAATCACTTGTGGGAGCATCAACAAAACGGGCATACCGGCCACGATCTTTATCATCTTCAAGGCTAACCAAAACCGTTTTACTCCTAGCCACGAGAGTAAATACCCCTGAACGAAACAACTTAGGGGAATAAAGATGAAGCATGTGTTGAAAGGTGAATGGTAAAGAGGCCGAATTAGCCAGGTATCTTAAAAATGCAACATCTCTCCATACAATAGGACCAATCTGTCCTAAGCAAACGTTAAAGAAACGGTAAAATTCTATGATGGCTGGGTCAATAGGTGGTCTAAAACCTAACGTAAAAGGATATGTGTAAACGAAAGAGTAACCAGCTTGGAACGAAGTAATCCTTTGGTTTGGACCAGGAACTAAAATTAGAAAGTCAAATTTCCAATGGCATTCTCTTCGCATAAGAGAAATCAAACCCTCAGTAATTTGGGAAGGATAAACATTGGCACGATCATGGGAAGTCATAGAAGTAACTTGATTTCTAATTGATTCACGACCAGTGGAGAAAGAAAATTTTGCAGGAATAATTTCATCAACAATTGGTTCTCGAATAGGTTCACTCGAATCTCTATTTTTGGCAGAAGATCTATGAGTTGAAGAAGACCTAGTTCTAGAAGAAGAAGGGGTAGCAACGTTGGGTTGAGAAGTAGAACCACGAACAGATAAAGATCCTAAGCTACGCAACCTACTGCCTCTTCTACTCCTAACAGGAGCAGTTGAAGGGGGAAGTTCATCTATAATTACTACTATACGAGGATCAGGGTTCGATGAAGACATGGTTGTACAGTAAAATAATACGTGCTGATGTATAAGAACGATTATGGAAGAAGAATACTGTAGATTGAAGGTTTTTGTGAAAGCAAAGGCATAAGAGGTATTTATAAGAAGAAGCAACCGTCATGTAAAGGGAGTCATGATGGAAACGTCATAATAAAACAGTTATTTCGTGACTGACGCAGCCGCAGGAAAGCCCTAAGAACCGCTGAAGAGTCGCAGACCCAATCGATAAATTCCACGTGGCACATGCATTAAATGTAAGTGACATACGACGCGTTGGTTCTAAAAAAGACACAATGATACATGGAAAACGACGGCAAAAAATTCCCGCCATAAATGTGTACCACTTCCCAAATATTCAATTGCTGAATATTTGGCAAGTGGGGGGACTATCTGTATTAGTAAAAAATAAATATTACACATGAAATTATATGAGGATGGCAAGGCAAGAAACGTGGATCACTAAGAAGATGACAACTGGAGTGTCGCATTAAAAGATTTATGATTTACAACAGGTACGAGCAAATCACTCACGAGACGAAAGGGTACGGTTGCTCGAGCCTAAATTACTCAGTGAAGAGACATAGGCAGGATGAATTAAGACAATAAAGAGGAAAGATTCATGAACCTCTAATTAATGTGGAAGAAGAACCGAAACCGTTACAGAATCTTCATGAACAGTTACAGTTGCCAATTATAACGTTTCATTAATGTCATTAATGCTTATAATGATTCGGTCATAAAAGGGAAGAAACGTTATATTTGTAAATTCCTATATAAGGGAAGGGAATTTCACTTGTAAGGGAACGTTCTGATTATTATTGGAAGATAATTATTTTCTTGTGCTTTCAATTGATTATTTTGTCATTTCTTATTCTAATTTCCTTTTTTATTTCTGAGAGAATATTGAATTTCTTGATTATCAGTAACCCGAGTACTTCTAAAAATAGGCTTTAACTGAGAATCTAATTCTTTGGTTAAACATTTAACCCTTTTGCTTTATCCTCTAGTAGTTTCAATCGTTTCCATACCACGTACATTTGGTTCCATGTTACCTCTTGTTCCCAGGTTCCATTAACTAAATCTTTGAAGTCTTGATGTTGCACTGCTGTTGCAGCAATACATTCAATAGCCTGAAGGGCCTTCTCAATATAGCCTTTGCAGTTCCAGTATTTAACAACACAAGTGAGTGGCCTGAGCCATCAAGTAAGATATAGTCTGTCTCAAAATTGATATAATTATAGAACTAGTGACCATTCCCAAAAGCCCAATCTATATTGCTATAGATTCTGTCTTCAACTCCCCTTTTGTTGCACCAGGAGTATTGGCATCCTCCCCTAGTGATCTTCCCTATTCCCAAGTCCTCTATATATTGCTGGAAGTCAGCTACCTCAATTGGTTGGATAGGTACCCATTCAGTCTATCCTCCACCGATAGGAAAATATTAAAATCTCTTACTATCAGCCAAGATTTATTCACTGTACTATCAATATTCGTAAGTTGATCCCATAATCCTTTATTTTCTGCAATTGTATGGAGACCATACACAACAATCATCAAACAAGAAAATGAGGAATTCTTGTCACTAATCTTGCAATGGATTAACTAAGATGTCTCCAACATTATTGAGACATTGACATTAGGATTTCTCCATCTTATCCAAATCCTCTCATTTGGTGCACTTGCATTGTTTGAGAAGAAAAATACTATTCTACTCCTAGTTTTCTTTTGATCATATCAGCTTTTGGTAGTTTGACTCTAGTCTCTAAACATCCAATAATATCTGCTTTATTTTTTTTGCATAAAGAATTTTAATTCCTTCTGCTTAAACGACTTATTTAGCCTTCTAATATTTCAAGAACAAATGATCATGGGTGAAGATATGTTTGAAGGTATTGTCCTTTATAACCTTATTTATATCACTTCTGGTCATCCCATAACTTTGAGAAGCCTCATGCACCTCTGTTGTATTTTGCTTGCCTTCCTGAATTCTCAAGGGAGCAAAAACATTTCTTATTGCAGATTGCATATTGGACCTCATCCAATATTTTCTGTTGGTTCTTACTCTTCCGAGCAGTCTCCACCTTCTTTCCTCTATCAGTAGTCTCCTTTTGAACTGGTGCTATCTGCTCCTGCAATAGTGTCTCTTAAGGTGGAGGAGTTGTTGGTTGCTCTCTCACTTCAGGTTTTGCCTTTCATTCAAGCTTCTTCTTTTTTTTCTTACTCTTGTTCTGCTGCACATGTAGCTTGCTAGGCTCAGAGTTATGACTTTATTTGTATCCCCAGTGAAATGCCCAAATTGGTAACAATCTAAGCATAACTTTGGTTCCCATTCATACTCAATCACCCGCTCCCAAATAGTCCCATCAACTTTCTCAATAGGCAGTGTTTGGGGATGGGGTTTTGTGATGTCCATTTCAATCAGAGCTCTAGCACATGACACCCTTTCACAATTAGCCGTTCGTTTATCAGTACATAATCGTTTTCCCAGAAAACTAGCGGTCCTTCCGAAATTCTCTTCAGTCAAATAAATTAAGGGTAAACCGGGGAAGGCAATCTCTTATTTTACCTTTGTATTTTTGAATGTTTCATTATTTTATTAATCTCCATATAGATAACCATTATATTATTTTTTTGTCATCGTCATTTCTGTTATTTTTATTATTTTTAGAAATTGACTGGTGTCAATCAATTTCATAAATTATGTACATAATTTTTTAATATTTTGCCGAATCATTTAGTAATTAGTATCAAGGAGTGTGAGAAAAAAAGTAGCAAAATGGCCAACTAAAAATTCTACCTTTCCAATTAAAGATGACACAACTATTATTTTAACAACCAAACGTTTCTCTTTAACTATGATCTTTAGACACTCAAAGATATTTCAATCTATTGAAAGTTTGACCTTTTTATATGATTTGCAAATATAGAAATTATATTATTTGATTTTTTTTAATTTCTTAAGTTTATGTAAAAAAAACATGATTACTTTTATACTTTTTCTATGACCTTGTATAAACCAAATAGGAAGGACAAGATAAATTTTAGCGCCTTTTCAGTATTATTATTATTATTATTATTATTATTATTATTATTATGAGAAGGCGCCAAGAAGCGCAAGTTAGTTGGGATGGCGCAGATTAAGGTAATAAACAGCTCAACATATTCTCACAGCATTTAATTTTTAGTTAAACGCCGAACCAAAACGAATGGTGCGTTTCGGACATGTCCGCACATGCCTATAATGTCACAAAACCAACATTTATACTAATAAAAACAAAAATTCCTCCATTTTTCTATCTCCCTCGTCCCCCCCCCCCCCCCCCCCCCCCCCCCCCCCCCTTTTTTTTTTTAATTTTTGCAGAAAACAACTCATACAAGAAATAAAGCCAAAGGCAACGGTAAATGGACGTTTTGAAGGATGATTTAAAATAAGAGGTTAGATTGATTGATTGATTAATTGATTAATTTGGGTACTTAGTGGTTCTTTTTCATTGGATCGTTTATTTGATTATATTTGATTTAGGTGGTTATTGTTTGTTTTGTATAGGAAATGGATGAACGGACAATGGAGGAGTAAATGTAAATTTGGGAAGCTATATTTTGTTTTTTGGAATTAATAAGGAGGTAATTTTTTCTATCGGATTTGGAAGGGGACCGAACAATGTTGTCCAAGGGTGAACATCAAACGGTCCCATTGTCTGTATTGCTGAAAAGGGAACTGGCCAATGAGAAGATTGAAAGGCCCGAGATTTCTCACGGTCAAGCTAGTCAGAGCAAGAAAGGGGAAGACTTCACCTTCCTCAAGACCGAATGCCAGCGGGTTTTGGGAGATGGAGTTACTACCTTTTCTGTTTTTGGGGTAGGATTTGATGTTTCTATCTTATGTTTTTAAGAAATGTGTCCTTTATCGATGCCTTTGCATAATAAATTATCATATTAGATCGTAGCTACCTTTAGTGAAGGGGTTCAATTGAATCCCGTTTGTAAGAAAATTACACTGTGCAAAAAGAGTAAAAATAAATGTTTTCTGCACATATATAAGTCCTTGAATCCCCTTGACACAGGTTCAAATCTTAGGCGTGACATTCTTACATTATTTTGAATCCCCTTATTCAAATTCTTGGCTCCACCACTAGATTGTGGATACCACAGTGTCTTCTATATGCTCATGATATCTTTTGTATGCTAATGCTATATTCCTTCTTATCCTTGCCTTTGGATAAGAATTTGTCATATCGAATCATAGATATCTTGCTGAATCTGATAAGTTATGCAGTATCCTATATGGTTGAGAAAGATGATCATGGTGCCAACTTTGGACATTTTTGCCTTGATCTTACTTTGACATGTTTTCCGTGTAGAATCAATAGTTATCTCAAGTGGGAGAAGTCCTTTATTTTTCCTTTTAAGATTGTTGGCCAGGAATCCACTAGTTCTTGTGAATGAAGCATTTTTTTGTTATGGTTTCACCTGAAATTTTTGCATGTTTGACCAAAAATTCTTTCTCAGCAAATTGTTGAACATCGGTAGTCGCACTTCCCTTTTTTGTTTTTATATGATTGCAGTCATGTAATTTGTATTTCATTCCTTTTGTAGTTATTTGATGGGCACAATGGGTCGGCAGCTGCTATATATTCTAAAGAGAATCTCTTGCAGAATGTCTTGAGTGCTATTCCCTCAGACCTCAACAGAGATGAGTGGGTTGCAGCATTGCCTAGGGCTTTGGTTGCAGGATTCGTCAAGACAGACAAAGAATTCCAAGAAAAAGGTATTAGTTGTTTCTATATAGAAGAAAACTAATATAAGCATGCTGTGAAAACCTATCATAGAGTTTCTCCATGAAAATGTAAATGATACAAGAAACTTTGTAGCTACGGTGATTCTATTCTGCGTGTTTTAGATATAATACAAAAATCATGTGAACCTCTTTACTATTTCTTGTAAACAATTTGTTTTTCTTTTATAATTTAATTAAGAGAAATCAATAGTTTTTTTTCCCGTAATAGTGTGAATATATTATTCTGATATTACTTGTGTAATCTTGCAGCACAGAAATCAGGGACAACAGTCACGTTCGTTATAATTGAAGGATGGGTTGTAACAGTTGCTTCAGTTGGCGATTCTCGATGTATATTAGAATCTGCTGAAGGGGGAATTTATTATCTATCAGCTGATCATAGACTAGAGTGCAATGAAGAGGAGTGAGATGCTTTTTATGACTTTAACTAACTAATTAATATGGGTTTGCCTCTTGAATAACATTTTAATAGTTTATGTTGAATTGAATAGGAGGGAACGCATAACAACAAGTGGTGGAGAGGTTGGTCGGCTTAATACTGGTGGTGGAACACAGGTATCTTTTTGTTTAGCCCGTTACCCGTTTCTTTCTTTTGCACACTCAATACATTTATCATGAAGTGTGGTAATTAATGGGAATGTAGCTGCATTCAGCATAAAAACTGCGTCATTTCTTTTATTGGCATGTCATAATTTCCATTTATATTCTTTCACTTTTCTATTTTGGGCTTTTATTCCTTTTCTTGAGGAAAGTTTGTCTTACCAAGTGATCCAAATTCATTTCAGATTGGTCCTTTGAGATGTTGGCCTGGTGGGTTATGCCTCTCTCGATCCATTGGAGATATGGATGTTGGCGAGTTCATTGTTCCTGTACCCTATGTAAAGCAAGTAAAGGTTTGTCTACCATGTGTTAGCTTCCTCTTTGCATTTCTGTTTTGGGTCTATTGCTCAAGTGCATATGTCCTTTGTGTATTTGCAACCACATATTTCAGCTTGCAAACTTTAAAGCATTCAATTGTGAAGAGTGAAGACTCCAATCCACACCCACTTATGATTGATCTACATCAAGTTTGGGAAGATGAAACTGCGTTTGAAAAATTCAAAGATTGAAGCCGTGCTTTAAATCAAAGTATTTCTTGATGGGAAGTTGGAATCTTGTAAATGCCTTTCCTAGATCTCTGCTTTCTTCACAGTGGAGTGGAGTCTTGTCACGATTCATTTTCTCTTTCCATCATTCCTGGAAATAATTTCCATTACTGCAATTTTGGCGACCCTTTTGCTTTGGATGCTTCTTTGTCAAAACTTAGTGCTTATTATAGTATCTAATCCAGTCATGATATGTTCAAATTTGAGGAAATACAGCAGTTCCAGATTGTAAAATTTCCTTGTATCTTTGTGAACCTCTTGCATTTTAGTGCAAGTGATAGAATGCCATTGATAGTCTAATCATGATATGCCTTTTCAAGAAGTCAATGTATGGGTAGATGGAGCTGGAATTGATCGTATCCAGGGTTGCTGGACGTAACTCATTAATATTTTACTGTAAAGTATTTAACAGAAACCAATGCACTTTCTGGTTTTCAGCGCCTATTAGAAACATCAGAACATTGTGCATTCTTTCATTTGATTTTCCCTTTTCTCCAGTATGTCAGCTTTTAGATGTTCCTGAATCTTTTGATTTACTAATTCTACTCAAGTTCTAATCTTTTGTTTATATTATACATTTCCTGAACATGTTCAACATTACGTGAACAGCTATCTTCAGCAGGTGGAAGGCTTGTAATAGCAAGCGATGGTGTCTGGGATGCTTTGTCTGCAGAAATGGCTGTAGAATGTTGTCGTGGAATGCCTCCGGATGCTGCAGCTTCTCAAATTGTTAAGGTAATATCCTTACTTGATATCCAATAGGTTAATTATGATATAATTTACTTTATTAAATTTTCCAATTATCTAGTGATACCTCTCTCCTCCAATTTGCAGGAAGCCGTGCAGCCAAAAGGGATTCGAGATGACACTACCTGTATTGTGGTTGATATACAGCCCCCAGAAAAGCCAAATCCTCCCCAGCCACCACCCAAAAAGTCAGGGAAGAAAGTGTTTAAGTCTATATTTCGCAAAATAACATCCGAGTCATCTTCTAATACTGAGAGAGATTATGATGAACCAGATGTTGTGGAAGAACTATTTGAGGAAGGATCTGCATCACTTTCTGACAGGTTTGTGTCATGCTAATTCTGATGCATCCACTGTCATATGGGATATCCCTTTTAGATATTGTGGTGAAGTACCCCTGGTGTTTATATTTGCTATCTTCATATGACTGCAGGTTAGATACTAAGTATCCAGTTTGCAACATGTTTAAGTTATTCATGTGTGCCGTCTGTCAAGTAGAGATAAAACCTGGAGAAGGTATTTCAATACATGCTGGCTCTTTGAATACAAGAAATGCTCGTCCATGGGATGGCCCTTTCCTTTGCTCAAGCTGCCAAGTGAAGAAAGAAGCCATGGAAGGAAAAAGACCTTCCGGAAGTAAGTCGATTCATTTTCTGCTGAAATGCTACACTTTGGCCCTCTAAAATTACTGATCATCCATGTTTTACTTTTGCAGATGGAAGATATAGTAGTGACAGCGACTAGTTAACCCCAAAATGCAACTACTAACTATTGCTTCACCCATGATTATAGTTTGGAGTTCCACCGTCATTAACAAAACATTCCTTCTGTTTCATTAAACAAAATATAATTGCTTCTGTGGCATCTCAAACACAAGCGTCAACCGTTCTGGTTTGCCTCTTTTAGGTCGAAAGACGGAGAGAGACGACTACCCCAGTATACCGCAGAGACACTTTCTGAAAAAGTTCACATTTCAAGTACACCTGGCCCCATCATGAAGTGGTAAGACAATGGAAACTTAAGACCATATATAAAGCATATCAGAGGTAATTTCTCTCTGATTGTCATCACTGCTATAACACTGATTCTTTTTCTTGTGTAGAATTAATAGTGAGTGAAAGGCATTGATCAGTGTAACTTTATTAGCTAGGAAGATTGATCAGGATTGTTAGGTTGTTTTTCTTTATCCTTTTTTACCTCCCTTGTTCTCCCCACTTGATAAAGTTTGCTGATCACCCTGTTGTTAAATTTATTCTTGTATAATTCCTTTCTTCTTAAACCAAGAAGGGGTAACCATTCAAATCAGATTGTTCTTTCAAGTCCTTTCTTTTTGGGCTTTTTAAACAAAGACATGGAATCTCTGTATTTTTATCTGATCATTTCGTCTTCTCTATGTGGAAGTATTGCTATTCATCACTTTTTTTTCTTGCCATTTTACCTCTTTTAGTAAGACTTTCTTTCGTGAAACTTTTAGCAAGTCTATGTTTTCATCTGTGACAAAGTAACCATATATTTAAACTACATCACTGATGATCTTCTTGGTATGGGATGGCTCATTCATTTCCTCCTCCCCGCCCCTTGAAAATAGAGAACCAAGCCAGCTTCTGATCCATTCATTTCCACAAGCGGGGAGCAGTGGCGGATGGAGGGAATACTTACTGGGTTCAATCAAACTCAATGTTTTCGATACAATATGTATATATACATAGATGTATATAGGGTAAAATATGATATGACACGTGGTCATCTAAGGGAAGGACACGTGGAACCCAATACAGGGATGGCCAAAGATCGAACACAGCTATTCCGCTTGTCACCGGAAGGGATAACGTTCATAAATGTGTGTTAAATGCTCTGTGCCTGGTAGCATTTAATAAAGAATATTCTGCGGCATTAAGAGCGACGACCCGTTACAGGAAATTTGGCATTTATGTCCACCGTTATATCTTCATCAATGACCCTCATAATTGACATTAAAGGAGGGTACGATCCTAGGACCTCGTTCCCTAGACACAATTATAAATAGTGAGCTCAGTTATCATTGTAAATGAAACGAATTTTCTGGCAAACTGACACTACATTTTATACAAAGCTTAATACAATTTTACTTTCTCGCTTTTTGATTTCATCATTGCTGTGTCCGGAAACATTGTTCCCGAAACTGTTATCTCCTACATTTTAAGGCTAAGTATTGCATAATTCTTTACTTATTTCATTATTTTCGGGATCAAATTAGTTCACTTGCCTAGAAACCACGTATAAATTCAACTGTACCGTTTTAGGGGTAAACAATTTGGCGCCCATCGTGGGGCCTAGATAGCCGTGCAACTAAATTGAGCCTTGCCCTTTTTACTAACGTGCTTTGATTATTTTGTCTTAGAAAAAATCATAAGAAATGACAGAAAACACTGTTAACAATATGCACAACCCCGAGGTTCGAGGAGATCAACCTCACTTCGAGGACTCAATCAGTGACATCCACAATGAGGGGAATGGCGCCACACCAGTGCATGACATGCAGTATCCTCGACATGTTCGGGAGACGACTCCCGATGATCTTGATGAGGAGCATGTTGTTGACGTGGTAAGGGTCTTACAAGAGCAACAAGCGATCATTTTAGGCCATCTCACGCCACATGATAAGATTATGACAGAGTTGAAGCAGGCGCTGTCGGGGGCTTCGAATAATGCAAACAGACGAGATCCAATTCCTCCCGGTGTTCCCGCAAACCAAACAACGCAGAGGGTTGACAACAACACTCCCAGGGGTGAAGTTGGCTCCGACGGGGTTGGGGGGAGCGGATCCGGTCTCAATAACGAGAATGATCCTTTCAAGAATGAACTTTTACGGTTTATGAGGGAAGTAAACTCCCGCATGGACCAAATCCCGGGCGCGCCACCAGTACTGAACCCCCGGACTCCAAGAAGTATACTCAATTGACGTACAAGCCGAGTGCTGCACCAGAATTAATCCCGAAGCGGTTTAAAATGCCTGAAGTGCCAAAGTATGACGGAACTTCAGACCCTCAGGAGCATATTACCACCTACACAACGGCGGTAAAAGGAAATGATCTAGCTCCGCACGAAATTGAATCTGTATTGTTAAATACATTTGGAGAAACTCTCACGAGGGGAGCTTTAACGTGGTATTCCCTGTTACCCGAGCATTCCATAGATTCCTTTGAAACGCTCGCAGACTCTTTCATCAAGGCCCATGCCAGGGCCAGAAAAGTACAAGCCCTGAAGGCCGATATATTCAGGATTGCGCAGGGAGAGTCCGAGTTATTACGAGCGTTCGTTACCCGATTCCAGAAGGAAAGAATGCTGCTCCCAACTGTCCCGAATGAATGGGCAGCTGAAGCATTCACCAAAGGACTGAATCCGAGAAGTTCGGACGCCTCCCGGAAGTTAAAGGAAAGTTTGCTTGTGTTTCAAGCAACGACTTGGGCGGATGTCAACAACCGGTATGAGTCAAAAATAAGAATCGAAGATGATCAGGTTGGTTTTCCATCGTGGACCAAAGGACGGGATAAGAATAGAGAAAAATCAAAAGATGATTACGACACGGGCAGACGGACTTCGAGGGGCCGATCTTTGCCCTACGAGTGGACTGAAGGTCGTGGAAGAGACTTCTGGACAATAGACAAGTTCACCGTTGACAGAAGGATCGATCGCGGTCGGAACAACAGATCACAACAGGATAAAGAAACGTCAGGGTCACAGGATCCTTCTTACCCCAAGTTATCGGAATACAACTTCAACGTCAGTATAGTAGAATTGGTGTCAGCCATGAGAAACATCAAAGAGGCACGGTTCCCGAGACCGGTGAGATCTGATCCCAACCAGAGGGATCCCAACTTATGGTGTGAGTACCATGGGATGAATGGCCACCGGACAGGGGACTGCCGACACCTTCGAGAAGAAGTGGTGACACTATTTAAGAATGGTCACCTCAGAGAGTTCTTAAGCGACCGAGCTAAGAACAATTATGGTCAACGCAGAACCCTCAAAAGTAGGAGAAGAACCCCCATGCCAAATGATTAATATGATCTTCGGAGGGAATGTGATTAAGGGCTCACCTTTTCGGCAGCAAAGAAGACGAAAGTATCAATAACTCATAGTAAAAAACTCCGGAAAGACGATATCACTTTTACGGAGGAGGACGCAGACGGATTGCTGCTACCATATAATGATGCACTGGTAATTTCTTTAAATGTGTTAGATTTTAAGATTAAACGTGTTCTAGTGGATCCAGGAAGTTAAGCTAATATCATACAATGGAGAGTATTGGAGCAAGCTAAACTCACCGGAAGCATTATTCCGGCCACAAAGCTCCTAGCTGGATTCAACCTCGCGAGCGTGACGACCCGGTTAGAGATTTTATTACTCACGCACGCTGAAGGAGTAATGAAAACAACCCTTTTCGAGGTAGTATATGGTGACATGGGATACAATATCATCCTGGGAAGGCAATGGTTACATGAGATGAAAGCTGTGCCCTCGACATATCACCAATTGTTGAAGTTTCCAACGCCCGAAGGAATCAAGCGGATAAGGGGGGATCAACCGGCAGCAAGAGAGATGAACGCAATTTCCGTCTCCAGTAGCAAAGGAAAGGAACACGCGGCGTAGCAATTACAAGAACCGGCACCCACTCCCGAACCAGAAGAAATGACCCCAGGAAATGAGGCGTCAGAACATTATCAGGTGCCGAGATATTTCTAAGTTCCTGAAGAGACGGATATAACGAAGTCCACGACGGAAGAACTGGAGCAAGTTGCATTGTTCGAAGAATTCCTAGAAAGGAAATTCCACTTGGAGATAGGACTACACCCGGAACACAAGTCTGATTTTATTGAATTTCTTAAATCTAATGCCGATTGTTTTGGGTGGTCGCATGAGGATATGATAGGCATCCCAACGGAGGTAGCCGTGCATAAGTTAAGCTTCGATTCCAACATACCTCCAGTAAGACAAAAGAAGCGCCCTATTGCCGAAGCCAGGAATAAATTCGTCAAAAAAGAGGTAACCCGCATGCTTAATATCGGTTCGATCCGAGAGGTAAGATATCTGGACTAGCTAGCTAATGTAGTAGTAGTTCCTAAGAAGAACAATAAATTTCGCATGTGTGTAGATTATAAAGATCTAAATAAGGCGTGCCCAAAAGACCCGTTCCCACTACCAAATATCGATCAAATGATTGATGCCACGACCGGGCACGAGTTAATGAGTTTCCTCGATGCTTATTCCGGGTACAACCAAATTAAGATGAACCAGGAGGATCAGGAAAAGACTTCATTTATAATGAATTTCGGTACATATTGTTACAATGTGATGCCCTTTGGGTTGAAAAACGCCGGAGCCACTTATCAACAGCTCGTAAACATGATGTTTGAAAATCAAATAGGAAAAACTATGGAAGTTTATATAGGCGATATGCTCGTTAAGTTTTTGAATGCAGGCGACCACCTTAAACATCTGCAAGAAACTTTCGACATCCTGAGGAAGCATAATATGAAACTTAATCCTGAGAAGTGCACGTTCGGGGTTAGTTCTGGTAAGTTTCTGGTATTTCTGGTCTCACAAAGGGGAATTGTGGTAAATCCCGATAAAATCAAAGCCATAGAAGACATCTCAGATCAACTGTCAAACGTAAAGGAAAGTCCAAAGGCTCACAGGAAGATTGACAGCTTTAAGCAGGTTTATTTCCCGGTCGTCAGAAAAATGTCATTGCTTCTTTGCACTGCTTAAAAAGAAAAATAATTTCGAATGGACACCGGAGTGCCATCAGGCTTTGAGAGATTTGAAGTACTTATCAAGCTCTCCATTGCTTTCAAAACCAAAAGAAGGTGAAAGGTTGCTAGTTTACCTCGCGGTCTCGGAAGTTGCGATAAGTGCGATTTTGGTCCGAGAGGACGAAGGTACGCAATCTCCAATTTATTATGTTAGCAAAATTTTAACAGGAGCAGAAACTCGCTACCCACATTTGGAGAAACTGGCCTTAGCTCTCGTAGTTGCCGCTCGGAAGCTGAGGCCCTACTTCCAATGCCACACGATAGCCGTGGTGACTACTTTCCCTTTGCGGAACATTCTCCATAAACCCGAGCTCTCGGGAAGATTGGCCAAATGGGCCGTCGAAATGAGCGAATTCGACATAGAATATAAACCGAGGACTGCAATTAAGTCATAAGTCTTGGCCGACTTTATGGCCGATTTCAGTCCGGGATTATTGCATCTGGCAACCAAAGAATCAGTAATGGTGTCAGAATCGACATCGGGGGTTTGGACCTTATACACATACGGAGCTACCAACGTGAAAGGGTTCGGGCTCGGAATAATCTTAATCACGCCTTCTGGGGAAACCCTAAGGCAAGCCATCAGAACGATCCCTTTAACTAACAATGAAGCAGAGTATGAAGCTTTGATTGCAGGGCTCGAATTAGCCCGGGGACTTGACTCTAAGGTCATCGAAATCAAATGTGACTCGCAGCTGGTGGTAAATCAGGTCTACGAGATCTTTGACATCAAAGAAGAACGCATGCAGCAATACGTGATAAAAGTCCATCTGTTGGCACGATTCCGGGAGTGGTCAATTACTCATATCCCAAGGGAGGATAACGCAGAAGCTGATGCATTAGCGAACTTAGGATCATCGACGAAAATGAAGAGATCGGAGTCCGGTACGGTAGTACAACTGATAAACTCAGTCCTGGATGCGAATGGATATTATGAGGTAAATTCGACTAATTTGGTGTGGGACTAGAGAAATGAAATCATCGACTATCTCGAGCACGGGAAGTTGCCCGAAGATCCCAAAGCTTCCCGGGCGTTGCGCACCAAAGCAGCGCGATATAGCTTCAAAAAAGGACAATTATATAGAAAATCTTTCGAAGGCCCGTTGGCCCGATGCTTAGGGGCATCCGAAGCTAACTATGTCATGAGAGAGATCCACGAAGGGATATGCGACAACCACTTGCGTGCAGATTCCTTAGTGCTGAAGTTGGTACGGGCAGGATACTACTGGCCCCGTATGGAACAGGACGCCAAAGATTTCGTACGAAAATGTGATAAGTGCCAATGCTATGCACCACTAGTGCATCAACCAGCAGAACCTTTATATTCGGTTTTGTCTCCGTGACCGTTTATGAAATGGGGGATGGACATCGTCGGACCACTGCCACCGGCTCCCGGAAAGGTAGGATTTTTTTTTGAAATTTTGACTGACTATTTTTTTAAGTGGGTGGAAGCAGGTCCTTATCAGAAGATCGAGGAAATCGAAGTGGTTGATCTTTTGTGGGCAAATATAATTTGCAGGTTCAGAATACCAAAAAAGATTGCATGCGATAATGGGCCACAGTTTATTGGTGCAAAAATTACAAAGTTCCTCGAAGATTTGAAAATAAAGAGGATCACATCTTCACTCTATCATTCGAGTGCAAATGGTCAAGCGGAATCAACGAACAAGACGATTATTCAAAACCTCAAGAAAAGGTTGGAAGCAGCTAAAGGCAATTGGCCCGAAGAATTACCGGAGTTCTATGGGCCTACAGAACAACGGCCAAGTCGAGCACAGGAGAAACTTCTTTTTCCCTTATGTACGGTGCAAAAGCTTTAATCCCGGTGGAAGTAGGTGAACCCACCTTGAGATATTTCTAGGCAGATAAAGAATCGAACAACGAAGCAATGTTAATCAACTTAGAGCTGTTCGAGGAACACAGGGACTGCAAAAGCAGAGAATGGAGCGGTATTATAATCGAAGAGCCAACCTCCGTTATTTCAAAGTAGGAGATTTGGTTATGAGGAAAGTAACTCAAAATACCCGGGAGTTCAACGCGGGGAAACTAGGTCCAACGTGGGAAGGTCCCTACCGGATTTCAGCTATCACCGGGAAAGGTTCATACGAGTTAGAGAACTAGAATGGAGATAAATTGCCCAGCAATTGGAACGTGACGCACCTCAAAAGATATTATTGTTGATAAACATTATTCAATCAGAAAGTATGTGCTGCCCTCTTTTTCCCTTCGTTCAATTTTTGTCCCAATTGGGTTTTTCTGGCAAGGTTTTTAACGAGGCAGCAACAAAAAGTATACTATGAAGACAACAACAATAGGACCTTTAATAGCAAGGTAAACAAGCAAGTTTCCACTCGGGGACGGTTAGATAGTCTTTGGCTCTGTAGCAAATTCCCACTAATAAGTTAAGTTTGCTACCGAGCAAAGGTTACCCGACCGTTCACGAGCACAAACCACTAGAGAGTTGTTAGATAGTCTTTTGCTCGATAGCATAGATTCCTAAGGGTAAGTAAGGTGTGTTACCGATTTAAGGATTATCTAGTAATTCATTGATGGGATCGTTAAAGGTACAAGACTTCCAGTGTTCCAATTCACATTCTTCACATTCGAACACTAGGGGGGAATGATATGAGGATACGACATTAATGACTGCCACATCGATCGGGAAACGAAAATCCGAAAACATAAATGCATTATCGAAACCAGGGACTGCGCAGCCAGCCCCGTAGAAACAAGTTGTACAAGATAGCCACAAGTAATGACAATTTCTTTTTAGCATAGCAAATGCTTGTGTACTTTTGAAAATAGAAGGAATTAAATGAAATGAAATCCTTTTGTTTTTATCTTGTTTCTTGTCTGAACAATGAACTAACTTTGTCATTTGAAAGTTAAACAAGTACTTCAAATGCTAGTGCCGTAATGAGCAGGAGATATTCTCTTCAAGAGCACCGTAAACATAAGAGGGTCTTTCTTATGAAAACCCTCACGTTAAAGGGTTGGTTTCGGATGAATCGGCATTTTCCCAAGTTTGGTCTTCAGCATCATCGCCCTCCGATTCCTCTTTAGTTCCCGAGAACTCGGAACCAAAACTAGGAGGGCCAGGAGCATCATACTGCGCTGGGAGTCCATTTTTAGCAGCCAACTCGAGCTCTCGGGCCTTAGCAATTTCGACATCAAAGTCAATAATACCTGCTTTGGCATCTTCCAAGGTTTTTCTCCTCATGATATACATGGCGTAAGTTTTTTCAACAATGAGGGAAGTCGCTCAGCGCTTAAGTTCTTTGAGTTGTGAGTTACCTCGGTAGAAAGGCTTTCCCGAGCGGACCTAACAGATCTGAGGCTAACATCAAGGTCGCAGACAGTTGAACTAAAGAGCCTATTCTGCTCAATAATTTTCCTGTACTTCTCTTCCAATTGGGCTTGTTTCGCCCCCGCAGCAACAAGCTCTTCGATTTTGAAAACCCTCACGTTAAAGGGTTGTCTAACCTTGTAAGATGGAATTTACCTCGTAGGTGCTATATTTGTTATGTGCTACGTGTTATGGGAGCTGCGCACGTATGAGGTGACTAGTGTCCATGCGTATACTAGATTCTTGATTATGTACGGGTAGACGTAGACTCACACCATGTTTTAGTTGTACTATTTGAGTTATTCTTACCTGTTTAAATGCTTTAATTTATATTTTAGCCTGAGAGTAGACTTGCGTAAGGTATTGAACTTTGCTATTCCAGATACTTGACGCACTACTTGATTAGCCGCAGAAATTATACCTTTTGTTACGGATTTCTTCTGCATTGTGCATATTTGCCTCACCATTCTTTACCATCTCCAATGGAAACTCACCATGAAATTCAATCAAAACCCACCAATTCCATCAAGGGGCAGATTTATTTGGAGGGGGGTGGGGGTACATGCACCCATGCTCCCCTCCCTATGCTATGTATAACAATAGTAATTTTTAGTTGTGGCCACCCATGCTCAAATGACTACTTTAGTGCACTAGTGATTAAGTACCCCTTTTGTCTCCTAGGTCAAGGGTTCGAGGCCCCATGTAGTTCTACCTGTTGCTATCGCAAGCATGAAAAGAGCATCCTCATCAATGAATTACATAAAAAATGATCTACTTAATAGGATGAACGATAATTTTCGAATGATTGTTTAGTTTGCTAAATAGAGCGTGAGATATTTAAAATGGTAAGTAATGATACTATTATTGACCGTTTTTAAAGTATAAAAACTCGTCGAGGATAATTGTAAAGTGAATGCTATTTTGTGGATATAACATTAATTATATTTTCCTTGCCAACTTCTTTTCACCATAAAATTTTATATAATCGAATCAAATATCTATATAGTGCACTCATATTCTTGAAATCCTGGATACGCTTCTGCTTCCACCTCTATTATAGCTGCTACTACCTATATATTGCCACCATAATTGACGGGAACCAGCGGGTGAAGGTGCACAACATTTGTTATATTCAATTTTTCTAGCAAATTAAAGTTTAAATGCTATAACTACACTACCTAGACATGTCAGAATGAATAATAATTGAAATAAAAAATTTAGGTATTAGAGGAAAAGGGTATTTTTTTTATCCTAAAAGGACTGCACTAGAACTATAAATTGCAGATAGGTTTCGTATAGATACAACTATGATTCACCATGGTTGCAAATTTTCTAGAAATTTAGATGTGGAAGTATGATTTTTGTTATTCTGCTATAATATTTTTGATGGAGAAGAAATGGTGAGCTTCAGTGGATTCTCCAGTGATGGCGTATGAATGCTACCAATGATTTCTTGGGAAATGTTATGTGGGTAAATAGGATGATGATAAAGGGGTAGGTTAAGGGTAAAAAATACCCCTCTACTATTAGAAAAGGAGCATTTATATTTTTCGTTATACTATTGGTCTACTGCAGTCCCCGGCATCATAAAATTGGTACAAAAGTACTCCTCTTACATTAGGACCTTCCACCATGACATTATTATTTCACATGACCCGACATATTACTGAGATGGACCATGTCACATGCCACCTCATCGCCCAAGTCCCACTTTATCCCTGTTCCATCTAACACCACCTCCCCCTCCACCTTACTACCACCGCCACATAACCAAATCACCATATTCACTGCCACCACTTTGAATTTACCACCACAACCTCTATTAGCCCCCTCCTCTGTACTTTGCACAAACCCACAACCATATAAAAAATCACTTGGATTGGAGTTTTGACAAATAGTTGGAAATTGGCTTTCAAAATTTCGAAAACATAAAAATGGTGAAGTCTTATGAGCATCATAATAATGCACTACATCAGTTTCAAGCTATATTTTATCAGCAATGTATACCGCCCAACAACAGATTGTATCAATAACTCCATTTCAACAAACCCATTTATGGAGTAATGTAAATGTCATAGCATATTATTCCCAAAGTGAAAATTCATCCATGAATGAAATAACTTTGATTCTTGCACTCTTCAATAGATGCCAATGCAAGAATCGGAGAAAATTGAATGCCTACATGGGATAAAAATCAACCGTCACAAAAGGAAAATGTCACGATCTAATTTCTCCCGTAGGCTGTGATGGCACCCAACCTGTCGTTAGGCAAGCCACTGAAACCTCCAACACAATTATTCGGTCACAAAACTTTTAGAATCAAGAATTACATTAATAAAGTGGAATTAAGTTTGGAAACCATGGTAAAATACTTTAATTCTTACTAAGTCACAAGGTATGAACAAAACATAAAGCACAATGATGATAATATTAGGTACAACCATGAACATCTACAAGAAATCCCTAAAATCCAATATCACAAATTATGAGCATCTAGTAGAATATACAAAATCGCTATAACTACTGTCTGAAATAAAAATAAACAGAATCAAATAAACATAGGGGAAAGAGACTCCAGGTGCTGCGGATCAAAGGAGAGAAAGCAGCTCACCACTAAGTCTTCGGGTAGTGCGTCTACGACCCCGGGTGACCACCGGAAGTACCTGCCTCAGTAGCTGCATAATTAATGCTGAAGTGTAGTATGAGTACATAAATCAACGCGAATCCAGTAAGTATCTAGTTTAACCTCGAAGAAGTAGTGACGTGGGATCAACATAGACACTTACTAGTAGTCTAATAACAAAGTACATAAAAGTAGACATGTATAAAGCCCAACATGTAAAAATGAAATAGATAAATATAAACTACATGATTTTCAACATAGAAATTGTTATGAAATCATCAAATGTCAGATGCTACCTCGAACGAACAAGGATAATGAAGACAATGTTAATTCTCATGTTAGGAAATAACTCATATGTACTCTGATCTCTATCGAATATTAAGCACGAATTCTGTCGAGGTTGTATGACCCGATCCATAATAATAGTATACACTACCGAGGTCATACAACCCGATCCATGGATACATCTCATAATACTGTCGTGGTCGTATAGCCCGATCCATAATGCTATTGCATAGCACTGCCAAGGCGTACGACCCGATCCATAGGAATAGAGAAACTTTTCCACTCGCGAATATACGTGCGGGTCAAGAAGACACGGAACAACTAATCACATAAACACAATGCAAGGATAGGAATACAGTAGAAAGCATAATTGTTACCGACAAATAAATATCCTTCCAAAAATCAAGGTAAAGAAGCTCGGTCAAAACATAAATTCTAGTCTACATCTCAGTTAAATTTCAAGTAAATAACAAGCAAGTTTAATTCAAGTAGCATTGTTAAGGCCTGATGTAGGTCTAAGTCTACCCGGACATAAACATAAATAAATCTTATGCACGGATGCGCGTCACCTCATACGTACGTAGCACCCATAACACATAACACATAGCAAATAAAATACCTATGGGTATAGTTCCCTCTTACAAGATTATGCAAGAGACTTACCTCATTTTTAAGCCAACTACTCGGCTCCCACACCTCACTAGTCACCTCAAATCGATGCCGAGCAACCCAAAACTAGTCAAAAGAGATACAAAACACTCAATATATGCTCAAAAACTCATAATTTAACTATCAGAGTCAATTCCCAACCCCACTCGGAATGTCAACAAAAGTCAAACCCCGGCCCATGTGCCTGGATTCTGAAAATTTTCGCAGATAAATGTTACCCATAGCATTACGAACTAAAATATATAATTTATATCTAATTTCATAATCAATTTCGTGGTTAAATCTTATTTTTATCAAATTTTAGGGTTTTCAATAAAGACCCAAAATTCTACAAATTTCTATGTTAAATCCACACCTAATCCATGTATTTTACTCATAATAGGTAAAAATTACTTACATTATGATACTTGATGAAAATCCTCCTTAAAAAATCTCCCAAATTGCCCTAGCCACGAGAAAAATGGGTGAAATGAACCTAAGTCCCATATTTAATCTTGTATTCCGCCTAGGTATTACCCTTCGCAATCGCGAATCAAAGAATCGCGATCACGAAGAACAAACATGCTTCTACCCCAGACTTCCCTTACGTGAATACAACAAGGCCCTCGCGAACGCGAAGGATTCCATACTAGAACCACCATGAATGCGAGCCTTCAATTTCGAATGCGCAGGCTCAACTGCAGCCCCCCCAGAATTCCCTGTTCTGCGATCGTGGATACCTCCACGTGATCGCGTAGACCAACTGCCTCCCCTGGCCCTCGCCGCTAACTCTTCGTGTTCGCGACCTTAATCGCGCTAATGCGAAGCACTGCCAAGCCACCCTTCGTGATTTCTATGTTACTCCGCGATCGCATAGAAAAAATCCTCCTCAACCCTACACAGCCTTCCGCGATCGCGATTCACACCAGACACCAGCAAAATATGCCAACTTTAACCTTGCTCCGTATGTTCCGAAACTCACCTGAGCCAATCGAGACCCCGTCCAAACATACCAACACGTCCATAAACATAATATAGACCTACTCGAAGTCTCGGAATACATTAATAACATCGAAACCAAGAATCACACCTCAAAACAAAATTAATCAATTTCTAAACCTCAAACTTCTAGCTAACTCCGAATGAGACGAATCATACTTAGACAACTCATAATGACACCAAATTTCACACACAAGTCCAAAATGATATTATGAACCTACTCCATGGCTCAGAATGCCAAATGGGATCCGATAACACCAAAGTCTATTTCGAGTCAAACTTAGAAAACTCTAAAACCTTTAAAAGGCCAACTTTCGATAATAAGCGCCGAAACGCATCTGGTCTATCCGAAACTAGATCCGAACATACGTCCAAGTCCAAAACCACCAGAAGAATCTATTAGAACATCCAAATGCCAATTCTTAGGTCATTTACTCAAAGTGTTGACTCAAGTCAACCTTGGCCACTATTATGGAACTAAGTGTTCTAAATTCATCCCGAACCCTTCAAAAGCCAAACCAACCATCCCCGCAAGTCATAAAACGGGAAAATGACGTATGTAAAGTCTTAAATAGGGGAACGGGGATCTAGAAAGCAAAATGACCGATCGGTTCAATACATTCTCCACCTCTTAAACAAACGTTCACCCTCGAACAGGTTTAGAATTATACGTGAAATGCCGAATAAGTGTGGATATCTGCTCCGCATGTCCTCCTCAACCACCCAAGTCGCCTCCTCGACTGGATAACCTCTCCACCGAACCTTCACACTAAAATCTCCTTAGACCTCAACTTGCGAACTTGCCTATCAATAATGGCAACTGCCTGCTCCTCGTAACCCAAGATCTCATCCATCTGAACTAAGCTGTAATCCAACACATGGGACCTGTTGTCATGGTACTCCAGAGCATAGACATGTGGAATATTAGATGAACTCCCTATATGCTAGGAGGTAAAGCAAGGCAGTATGCAACCTGACCAACTCGCTCCAAAATGTTGAATAGACCGATGAACCTCAGACTCAACTTGCCCATCCGTCTGAATCTCATGATACCCTTCCTCTGTGAGAATTTAAAAGTACCTTCTCGCCTACCATAAATGAAATATCATGTGCTTTCTGATCCGCACAACTCTTGTTCCTGGACTATGCTGTGCGAAGCCGCTCTTGAATCAACTTTACCTTATCGAAGGCATCCTTTACCAAATCAGTACCATATAACCTAGCCTCGTCGGGCTCAAACCAACCGATGGGGAAATGATATCATTGACCATACAAGGCCTCAAATAGAGCCATCTCAATGATGGGCTGATACCAGTAGTTACAAGAAAACTCGGCCAATGGTAAGAATCGATACCACTGCCCTACGAAGTCAATCACACATGCTCTAAGCATATCCTCCAGAATCTAAACTGTCCGCTTCGACTGCCCGTTGGTCTGCGGATGAAAGGCCATGCTGAGCTCCACCCAAGTACCCAAATCACTCTGTACTGCTCTCCAGAAATGCAAATTGAACTGAATGCCTCGATCTAAAATAATGGAAATGTAAGGCCCTGTGAAGAAAACTTTTGACAAAGAAGGGCATTTCTGCGGTCCACTATGCGACAACGGAATCACTCTGCGGGCCGCAGAACCACCGCAGAGTGAAGCAAGAGAAATGTCCAATTTTGTAGGTTGTTTTGCGGTCCATTATGCGGTCGCATAACCATTTTGCGGGCTGCAAAACCCATCACATATCCAACATGAAGATTTTCGGAGGGGAGTTCTGCGGTGCATTATGCGACTACAGAACTGGTCCGCGGACCGCAGACCTGGCGCAGACCCAACCCGAATAGCCCAGTTTTGGGACCCTTTTCTGTGGTCCCCTTTGCGGGCCGCATACCTATTTTGCTGTCCGGTCTGCGACCGCAGACCCGATTTCGACAAGTTTAAGTTTTTGAAATTTTACCCGATCCCATTTTTAGAAAAAGGCTTTAGGGGTCATTTTTGAAGGTTCATGTGATATTTTTAGAGAGAGGTGAGAGCTATTCTAGAGAGAGGAAAGGGAGGATTAAGGATTTTACTACTCTACATTGATACAATCTTGGAATTTCATCAAAAGAAACTTGCTAGGGCTTCAAAGAGGTAAGAATTTCTTCCTCCAATTCTTCAATTTCGGATTTGGGTTGAATATGGGTGGTGAGAGTACATTTGGGTAAGGCGGTAGGGCCGCTTTGTGTGCATTTTATGGTATTATGGTTGCACCTCCACCCACATACATAGGGGTGAGGCGGTAGGACCGCTCTGTGTGGAGTTTACGGTACTGTAGTTGCACCTCCACCCACATACATTAGGGTGAGGCGGCAGGGTCGCTTTGTGTAAAGCTGGTTATAGAGGATCCCCGAACTGAAAGTTATAAATATTACTAGAAGTTCTTAATAAATTTTCTTTGGCTTTAACGGCTATCTAAGCCCTTTTATTGTTATCATGATTTATCATATTAATGTTGTATTTCCAAGTCCTTGAATAAGTATTTTGGTTTTCATACTAGTACTATTCCATATATACTAACGTCCCTCTTGCCGGGGGCACTGCATCTTTAATGGATGCAGGTGGTTCCACATCGGGAGGCATTGACCAGTGATAGCTGTACACTCTTTTCAGGGTCGTGCATCTTTTGTTCCATGTGTATTCTATTTTGAGGTATAGCCGGAGCCTTATTGCCGGCACTATCATTGTACTCTTTTGTATATATTAGAGGCTCCGTAGACACAGTGTGGGTTCTATATATGGGTGTTGGGAAAGTCAAACTAGTCTTGTTGTATTTGAATCACTTGTTTCACTTCAACTATGAAAGTGTATGTATTTTGAGATTTTAAAATGAAGTAACTAATGGTGATGAAATTTGTGTTGTTCATGAATCCGTTTGGTGTTAATTAATGAAATTTATCTTCCCTTTATTTATGGGTGAGTTGGGTAGAAGGATATCTAGCAGGCTTGGAGCTCCCCCGAAGTCGGGGCATGAAAAGAAATAGGCACGCCATGCAGCCGAATGATCTCTTGGATATAAATTTGGGCCAACCTCTTTGATGTATTTGTAGTCATAACCGGATTAAAGTGTGCATACTTAGTCATTCTGTTGACAATGATCTAAACGACATCAAATTTCCTCAACGTCCGCAGTAAATCAACCACGAAATCCATAGTGATGCACTCCCATTTCCACTCCAGTATAACCATCTACCAAGGTAAGCTACCTAGCCTTTGGTGCTCTTACTTAACCTGTTCGCAATTCAAACATCTCGCCACAAACTCAACTATGTCTTCATCCGCCGCAACCAGTAATGCTATCTCAGATTACGATACATTTTTGTGGTAGGTGAATGAATGGAATAATGCGAATTATGTGCCTTCTCTAGAATCGACTCCCACAGGTCATCAATAATATGAACACATAAGCGGCCCTGGAGTCACAGAACACCATAATCCCCGATAGTAACTTCCATGGCATCACCTCGTAGTACTGTCTCTCTAAGAACAAGCATGTGCGGATCATCATACTGACGAGCCTTAATTCGCTTGAATAAGGAAGACATCGCCACAACACATGTAAGAACTCGACCGAGCTCAGAAATATCCAACCTCACAAGTCGATTAGCTAAGGACTTAATGTACAAAGGCAATCGCCTCTCCTCTACTGAAATGAACTCCAAAATACCCATACTCTCGACCTTTCTACTCAAGGCATCCGCAACCACATTCGCCTTGGCCAGATGACAAAGCATGGTAATATCATAGTCCTTCAGTAACTCAAGCCACCTGCACTGCCTCAGATTAATATCCCTCTGCTTAACCAATTGCTACAAACTGCGGTGATCGGTGTAAATCTCACACGAAACTCCATAAATATAATTCCTCCAGATCTTGAGAGCATGAACTATCGCATCTAACTCCAAATCGTTCACATGGTAATTATTCTCGTGGGGCTTCAACTGACATGAAGCATATGCAATAACTCTCCCCTCCTAAATCAATACACAACCCAACCCAACGCGTGAAGTATCATAATACACAGTGTATATCTCTGAACCGGAAGGCAAAACTAACACTGGTCCTATAGTCAATGTGGTCTTGAGCTTCTGAAAGCTCACTTTGCAATCATCGGACCATCTGAACTGAGAACCCTTCTGGGTCAATCTAGTCAAAGTAGCTACAATAGATGAGAAGCCTTCCACAAACTGGCGATAATAACTTGCTAACCCCAAGAAACTTCTGATCTCAGTCAATGTGGCAGGACAAGGACACATCTGGATTGCCTCGATATTCCTTGTATCCACCTTAATATCCTCACCGGACACAACATGCCCCAAGAAAGCCACAAAAACCATAACTCACACTTGGAGAACTTAGCATATAGCTTTTGTTCCCTCTAAGTTCGAAGCACTATCCTCAAATGCTGCTCGTGCTCCTCCATGCTTTGCGGGTAGATCAATATATCATTAATGAAGACAATGACAAATGAGTCAAGATATGGCTTGAACACCGATTCATCAAATTCATAAATGTTGCCAGAGCATTAGTCAAGCCGAAGGACATCACTAGGAACTCGTAGTGCCCATATCTAGTTTGGAAAGCCGTCTTCGGAATATTTGAAGCACGAATCCTCAACTGATGATACCCAGATTTCAAGTCGATCTTCAATAACACTCTAGCACCCTGAAGCTGATCAAATAAATTATCAATACGTGACAACATATACTTTTTCTTGACGGTTACCTTATTCAGCTAGCGGTAATTAATGCATATCCGCATACTCCCATCCTTCTTCTTCACAAACAATACCGGTGCACCCCAAGGTGACACACTTGGCCTGATGAATCCTTTCTTGAGCAACTACTCAAGCTGCTCCTTCAACTCTCTCAATTCTGTTGGAGCCATATGATAAGGCGGAATAGAGATAGGCTGGGTGCCTGGTGCTAAATTAATGCCAAAATCGATATCACGATCCGGTGGTATGCCTAGTAAATCAACAGAAAATACATCGAAACGCTCCCGAACCATAGCATTGAATCTATCGTGGGAGTCTCCATGGAAGTATCTCGAATAAAAGTCAGATAGTCCAAACAATCCTTCTCAACCATATGTTTAGCCTTCAAGAAAGAATAACCCGACTGGATTCACTAATAGATCGACCTCTCCACTCCAGCCTTGGAAACTCTGGCATCGCCAAGCTGACAGGCTTGGCATGACAATCGAGAATGGCATGGTACAGAGACAAACAGTCCATGCCCAAGATAACCTCGAAGTCAATCATATTGAGCAATAGAAGGTCCGCTCAAGTCTCAAACCCACAGAAAGTCACTACACAGGATCGGTAAACCCAATTCACAATAACATAATGACCCACTGGCATGGAAACATATACATGAATACCCAAGGACTCTTGAGATACATCCAGATAAGGATAAAAGAGAGAAGATACATAGACCATAGATCAAATACTACCAAAGTATCTCTACAACAGACATAAATAATACATGTGATCACTGTATAGGAGGCTACTACCTCTTGTCTGGATGGAGAGGCATAAAATCTAGCCAGAGGCACCACCTGACTGGCCTCCACCTCTAGGACAACCCCTACCCACCTGCCCTCCGTCTCAGGCCGGCCGGACAGGCGGTGAGGCACCTGGTGCGGTAATCATGGGTTGATGGCTCTGATGCATTGCCTTGCCTCGAAGCCAGGGACAAAACCTTCTTACATGATAAAGCTCTCCGCACTCGAAGCAACCTCTCAGTGTGGAAAATAACTGACCCTGGGTCTGACCCGGATAGAATGAGTGCCCACTGGAGGAACCCTGAGTAGCTAGTGGACAGTAGGTGCTCTATGGAATGGCGTTGAAGTAAGACCTCTCTAGAGCACCCTGAATAAGCTATGGTGCTGAATACATGGGCCTGCTAGTATGTCCCCTCATATTTTGACCTCTGCCCCCAAACGGGGCGCCACTCAATCCACCATAATGTCGAGGCCGCTTATCCCTTGATGTGACGTCTCTACCCTATTTGTGAATACGCTCAATCCTCCGAGCTATCTCCACAATCTGATAGTAAGGAATCCCCATCTCTGCCTCCCGGGCCAAGAAATCTGAATCCCATAGTGCAAGCTTGCAATAAACCTCCACACTCTCTCTGCATCTATGGGGAGTATGATAGATGCATGATGAGACAACTTAGTGAATCTCGCCTCATAGTCAATTACAGACATCTGACCCTACTGGAGCCGCTCGAACTGACCCCATAACTTCTCTCTCTAAGAGGATGGAATATACTTCTCCAAGAAGAGGTGTGTGAACTTATCCCAAGTCAAGGGAGAAAAACCTACTGGCCTACTCAGGAGATAAGGCTGCCACCATCTACGTGCCTTCCCCTCTAGCTGAAATGGTTTGAAGTCCACTCCGTTGGACTTCACTAGTCCCAAATTATGCAGCCTCTTCCTGCAATGGTCAATGAAATCATGTGGGTCCTCTGACTGCTCACTGCCAAAGACGAGAGGATAAAGCCTAGTAAATCTGTCCGGCCATTTTTTCTCCTCAATGGTCGCGGCCGATATGGTCTCAACTCTAGCTGCTGCAATCGGCTGAAACCCGCTTGCATGTAGTGCACCTGGGGTCTGATAAACAACAGCAACGTGCCCCGGCGCATGAGCGGTAGGGGTCTGTGCTCCCCCTCCCACTTGAGATGTGGCCGGGTTCGCTGGAAATTGTCCTGCTTGAGTCATAGAGTCTATAAATAGCAACAAACTCCCAAAAGCCTTATGTGGTCATAAAGTCTATTAGGGCTTGCTCGGCTGCAGGTACCTCATCCCACTTCTCAATAATGGGGTCCTCCACCAGATTCAGTAGCGATATCCTTAGGGCAACTATAGGATGCCCTCATCCTCTACCAGGAGCTCTGGACCTCCCTCGACCTCTGCCTCTACCTGCGACCATCGGGGGAGCAGCCTCTCTGCCACCAGGTAATGCCGTCGTGCGCGTTATCACTATCTATGAAAAAATAAAATAAATATTTAGACTTAGAACAACATCGACTGCATGATAGGAGATGAAGAAGGATAAGTTTCCTAGCACCATATAGCCTTTCGAAGATAAGTACGGATGTCTCCGCATAGATTTGCAAGACTCGTGAAACCTATGTGAAGCTAGTGCTCTGATACCATGCAGTCACGACCCAATTCCCATTATAGGCCGTGATGGTACCCAATGTTGCCGTTAGGCAAGCCAACGGTAAAACTCTAACACAATTATTAGTTCATTAAACTTTTAGAATCAAGAATTACATTAATAAAGTGGAATTATGTTTGGAAACCATGGTAAAATACTTTCATTCCTACTAAGTCAAAAAGTATGAACAAAACACAAAGCGAAATGATGATAATATTCGGTACAACCATGAACATCTACTAGAAATCACCAAAACTCAATGTCACAATTTCATGAGCTTTAGTAGAATATACAAAACCACTATAATCACTGTCTGGAATGAAAATAGGTGGAACAAAATACACACAGGGGAAAGAGACTCCGGGTGCTGCGGATCGAAGCATGGAAATTAGCTCAGCATTAAGTCTTCGGGTTGCGCCTCTACATGCCCTGGTGACCATCTAAAGTTCCTGCCTCAGTAGCTGCACAATTAGTGAAGAAGTGTAGTATGAGTACATAAATCAATGCATACCCAGTAAGTATCTAGTCTAATTTCGAAGAAGTGGTGATGAAGGGTCGACATCAAGACTTACTAGTGGTCCAATAACAGAGTACATACACGTAGACATGTATAAAGCCCAACATGTAGCAACGAAATAGATAAATATAAACAACATGATTTTCAACATAGAAATAGTTATGAAATCATCAAATGTCATATGATATATATCGAACGAACAAGTATAATGAAGACAATGTTAATTCTCAAGTCAGGAAACGACTAATGTGTACTCTGACCTCTATATAATATTATGCACAAATTCTGTCGAGGTCGTATAACCCGATCCATAATAGTAGTGTACACTGCCAAGGTCATACGGTCCGATCCATAGATACATCTCATAATACTGTTGTAGTCGTATGGCCCGATCTATAATGCTATTTCATAGCACTGCCAAGGCATACGACCCGATCCATAGGAATAGAGAAACTTTTCCACTCGCGAACATACGTGCAGGTCAAGAAGACACAAAACTACTAATCACATAAACACAATGCAAGAATAGGAATACAATAGAGAGCATAATTGTTACCGACAATTAAATATCCTGCCAAAAATCAAGGTATAATATTCTCGGTATCCCAAGTCACCTCCTCGACCAATTGACCCCTCCATTGAACCTTCACCGATGCAATATTCTTCAACCTCAGCTTGCAAACTTTCCTATCCAAAATGGCCACTAGCTCTTCATCATAAGTCAAATCCTATTCCAACTACACCGAGCTGAAATCCAACACATTTGACGGATCCTCATAATACTTCCGAAGCGTGGAAATATGGAACAACGAATGAACCACCAATAGGCTGGGTGGGAAAGCAAGTCTGTAGTCCACCTATCCAACTCTCACTATAATCTCAAAAGGACCAATATAACGAGGGCTCAAATTTCCCTGCTTCCCGAATCTCATCACACCCTTCATGGGCTAATCTCTAAGTAGAACCTTCTCACCCACCATATATGCCACATCACGAGTCTTCCTGTCAGCAAAACTCTTTTGCTTGGACTGTGCGGTACGAAGCTGCTCCTTGATCAATTTCACCTTCTACAAAGCATCATGAACCAAACCAGTTTCCAACAACCTAGCCTCCCCAGGCTCAATCTAACCAACCTGAGAACGATCATTATCTCAGATATAAGGCCTCATACGGAGCCATATGGATACTCGATTGATTATTGCTGTTGTAGGCGAACTCTGCTAACGGTAGAAACTGATCCCACTGACCCCCTGAATCAATGACACATGCTAGCAACATGTCCTCCAAGATCTGAATAGTACGCTCGGACTGCCCGTCAGTCTGGGGATAAAATGCTGTACTCATCTCGACCTGTGTGCTCAACTCACGCTACACTGCTCTCCAAAAATGCGATGTAAATTGAGTGCCTCGATCCGAGATAATCAACACATGCACACCATGAAGGCAAACAATCTCTCGAGGTTAAATTCCAGCTAGTTGCTCCGAAGTTTAAGTAGTCATGCTGGAATGAAGTGTGCAGACTTGGTCAGTCTGTCCACAATGACCCACACCGCATCAAATCTCCTCAAGGTCCATGGCAACCGAACTAAAAATCCATAGTGGTACACTCCCACTTCCACTTCGATATGTCTAACCTCTGAAGCAAACCACCCGGTATCTGATGCTCATATTTCCCCTGTTGACTGTTCAAACACCATGCAATATACTCAACAATATCATTTTTCATCCTCCAACACCAATAATATTGCCTCAAATCACGGTACATCTTTGCGACACCCAGATGAATGTAATACCGTGAACTTTGGGCCTTCTCAAGTATCAACTCTCTCAATCCATCCACATTAGGAACACAAATCCGACCCTGAAGACTCAATACCCCATCATCACCAATAGTCACCTCCTTGGCATCACCGTACTGCACTGTGTCCCTAAGGGCAAGCAAGTGGGGATCATCATACTGACACGCCTTAATGCGCTCAAACAAGGACGACCATGATACAACACAAGCAAGCACCCTCTTAGACTCCGAAATATCCAACCTCATGAATCAATTGGCCAAATACTGAACATCCAAAGCTAACGGTCTCTCCCCAGCTGGGATAAAAGCAAGACTCCCCATACTCTCCGCCTTGCTACTTAAGGCATCGGCTACCACATTGGCCTCCCCGGGATGATAAAGAATGGTGATATCATAGTCTTTCAATAGCTCCAACCACCTATGTTACCTCAAGTTAAAATGTTTTTTGCTTGAATAGATGCTGGAGACTCCTGTGATACGTGAACACCTCGCATGACACAACATAGAGATAATGCCTCCAAATCTTGAGCGCATGGACAATGGTTGCCAACTCCAAATTGTGCACTAGTTTGTTCTTCTCATGGGGCTTCAACTGATGCGAAACATAAGCAATCACTCTACCATCCTGCATTAACACACATCCAATTCCAACTTGTGAAGCATCTCAATAGACTGTATAAGAACTCAACGCCAAAGGCAAAATCAGAACTGAAGTTGTAGTCAAGGCAGTCTTAAGCTTCTGAAAGCTCTCCTCGCACTCATCAGACCACCTGAATGGGGCACCTTTCTGAGTCAACCTAGTAAATGAGGTTGCGATATATAAAATCCCCTCTACAAAACAGCGATAATACCGTTTAGTTTTGGTACTTACTAGGTACCGCTGTGGTGTACTCATGCTATGGTTGTTGCACATTTTTGTGCATATCTAAGTACCTCAGAGCATGTTGGTCATTAGATAGCTGATCGAGTATTGATATGGAGACCTCAAGGTATACCTGTTGTCGCGTTCGCAGGCCTTGGAGTCACCTTATGAAGTTTTGCTTTGTATTGTTTATTTCTATTCCAAAATAGTTGTACTTTGAGATTTTCTGGTGAACTCAGTAGAGCTTTTGACTTGTACTACTGGTTTTGGGATGTTGTATACCTACTTTGGGGTATTGGCTTTGTATAGATATTTCCGATTCATGTTTAATAATTAATTGGTTTAAATCTGTTAACAGCTCACTATGTGTTAGTCTTACCTAGTCCTAGGGACTAGGTGCCATCAGGACTCCTCAGGAGGGAATTCGGGTCGTGACAGTCTGTTAATTCTGTTATTATGTTATGTTTTTGTTATGTTTGGCTTGTCTAGAAAGTGAGTTAGGTTCCATCATGACCGGTTGGGTTTTGTGTCGTGACACTGGAGTGAGGTAGCATCTCGCCATAAGCCAGGCAAGGCAAGGCCTGGGGGCGAGGTAGCATCTTGCCATAAGCTAGGCGAGGCGTGGCCTCGGGTGAGGTGCCTTTACCTTGCTCCTATTTTCTCTTTTTAGTGCTCTTTTCTTGTGTCTTAAACATCCTTTCGTGCAACCTTATTTATTTTTCACATTCAACGATCCTACATATAAAAATAACTCAATTAAGCTCAAACATCGCACAACTAAATCACTATAATATAAGGTAAGCAACGCATTAAAAATATTCATTTGTAGCCAAACATCATCAGGATTTTCTAATTTATGAACCGTAATATGCCCTACTATTGGTTGCATATCCTCTGAAAACACAATCAACCATTTTTGGTCCTATTTTTACCCTTTTAGGTTTAATACTTACACTTTACCCAAACACCCCACACTTTGAAATAGTTCAAGTTGGACTTCTTTCTTTTCATTTTTTCACATGGAATAGATAATGTTTTACATGGGGAACTCGGTTGAGTATTCGGTTAGCTGTAAGTATAGTTTCCCCCCCACAAATTCTAGGTAAACTTGAACTTATCAACAAGGCATTCATCATCTCCTTTAGCATTGTTTTTCGCATTCCTGTTGGATTGGTCATGTGTAGGGCCACACTTCTTCAAAAATTCATATTGCCACCCCTATTAATTTATAGAGTGAACCACAGAAATAGATGTTTGTATCATGACACAGTCAAAATTAATAAACGGTGAAGTTTTTAATCTTCAAACCAATCTGACACTACAAGTATTAATAAATGGTGAAGTTTTTAATTTTCAAACCTAGTAGTATCAGACACAAAAAAGATTTAATAACCGATAAAAGTTTTTATCTTCAAACTGAGTAATAAATCATAGTACAAAATCACTAAGATTTTAATCCCCAAAGCACGTAGAAAGTAACTTATAATCTCTGACAAATGATTGAACGTCACGAAGACCTTAATCTCTACGAATGAGTAGAAAATCACGCAGTTTTAATCTCAAAGCAGGAGTAAAAAACCACAGAGATTTTAGTCTTCATAATCGGAGTAAAACATCACAAGAATTTAAGTCTCCAAAATAGGGGTAAAAAATTACTCCCTCCATTTCAATTTATGTGAACCTATTTGACTGTAACAAAGCATAAAATAAAGAGAAGCTTTTGAACTTATAGTGTAAAATAGGCACATATAGTTTGTGTGGCTATAAATCATTGCATAAAGGTAAAATTATTTTCAAATATGATAATGGGTCATTTTTTTTGGCGCAGACTAAAAAGAAAATAGGTTCACATATGTCACGATTCAAAATCTACCTAGTCGTGATGACAGCTAACCCAACCTGATAGGTAAGCCAGAAAACAGATAATACAATTCTAATGGAGATTTATAAACAAACATTAAATGAAATAACTGAACTTCCATATAATATCCCAACGATTGATAGTATAAATAATTAGCCACAAAGATTTAAATTTATAAAGCTGGTACAAAATAAATATCACATTTATTTGAATATACATAAACAGAGGATGAGTCCAAAACTACAAAGGACAAGTGGTAGCTATATCAGGAAATCAGGTACATCTTCAATGCCAACTCCCATCATCCTGAGCAACTCAGCTCCAAGATAGGCACGCAAGGTGAAAAAATGTACTATGAGTAAAACCACTCCATGTACTCAATAAGTAATAACACATGATAAAATAATGACAGTAGAATAAAATAATTCAAGAGATATCATGTTCAGCTCGTTCACAAATATAGAAAATTAGGCATGCTTTTCAAGTATAACGGTCAAACCCCAATCTTGCCACCGAAATCCCTAAAAACATGAGTTTGTCAAGAAAATTGTGATTTCGAAACTTTCAACAATAGGCAAGATATTTCATTTACCATCTAGCATGAGGAAAATACATCTCTATACCTATATGTCAAATATACATGTCAAGTAGATAACATCACAATGAAGCCATCAGGTATACTCACACTAAGAAAGCTCACGATGCCTAGCACAAATTGCCCCTCACCATCACACACACAAACACACTCAGCACTGTACGGGTGCTTAGCACAAATGCCCCTGACCAAAGTGCATATTTGACTCTATGCCTGCGCTCACTGTGAATACTAGACTCTGGAGAGGCAGATCCTGCCCAAGTTCTGATCGAATATAAGCCAAAAATCAATATAACTGTTGCGATGTGATACCCGACCCAAAATCAATCCGTTGCAGCGTGCAACCTGATCCAAATATCAATTAGTTCCTGCGTGCAACCTGATCCAAATATCAATCTATTACGACGTGCATTCTGATCCAAATATCAATCCCTTGCGGTGTGCAACCTGTGTGAAACCTGATCCAAATATAAATCACAATATGGCTCTAAGGCCCTCATCAGTCATCAATCGCCCAAGTCTTAATGGCTCACGTCTCATAGAACTCAACCCACATGATTTCACACAGAGAAGGCATAAATAACATGTTCTATGACATACAAATAATGTACAGAGACCGAGATATAACATGCGGATGAAAAAGTATGTCTGAGGATATGACTACAATCAAGGCGACAACTCAAAATAACAATAATGGCCCTCACATGTCTCAATAGGCAAGCACATATCCTAGACATGAACTCTTGCATGATTAATATCTCAACAAGTCATACAAGTATAGAAAGAAAACACAAAAATAACGAGGCATGATAGTAAACAAGTCTCATAGTAGCCAAAAGTCTACCCGGATCATGAATACCCTGGTGTACGCGCACACACCCGTCACCTAGCACGTGCGTCACCTCCAACACATCTCAAGTATCATAGTTTATAGTTATAATTACCCTCAAATCAAGTTTAGATATATTACTTGCCTCAAACAAGCCAAATCCATACTTTAAAAATACCTTCTTGCGCGAATCGACCACCGAACATCTCGAATCTAGCCAAAAGCAACTCAAAAACATCAAATAATGCCAAAGGAATCAAACCCAAATGATAAAGGTCGAATCTTTAATCAAATATTCAAAGTCAACAAAAACTTCAACCAGGGCACTCACTCCGGAACCCAGCAAAACTCACAAATACTGACAACCTATTTGAATACAAGTCTAACCATACTAGTTTCACCTAAATCCGACTCTGAATCGATGTTCAAAACCCGCCCACCCCCCTCCCCCCATTTTCTCTTTTAGATTCATCAATCAAATGCCAAAATCTAAGATGGAATCATGTATAATAATCAAATCCAAGTAAAAAATAATTACCCAATCCAAGTACTGAGAATCCCCTCAAAAATCGCCTAAATCCGAGCTCTCAATCTCACAATGTGATAAAATGAATTCCAAGTCCGAAAATAGGTTCTTATACTGTTGCTTTAGGTATACCCTTCACGATCGCGGGACCAACTTGGCGATCGCAAAGCATAAAACTTCGAATGCCTCCAAGAACCTTACGTGAATGCAACCTTAGGCTGGTGATCGCGAAACACGACTGTACCGACCTACGCGAACACGAAGCTCAACAAACTTGACCTGCCTAGCCTGACTCAAAACTACTTGAACGCTTTGTCCTTTATGCGAACGCAAAGGCCTAAGGCCTCAACTGCTGTGAACGCAAGCCTTTGTCGCAAACATGAAGAAGAACATCCAGCAAGCTCCCACAACACTACGCGATCGCGACCTCTTCCCGCAATCGCAATGAAAACCCTCAGCACTAGAAAATCAAAGAAACTAGCAGTGCAAACATGAGAGAAAATGGTCTCAAACCACCTCGAAACTCACCCGAGCCCTTGGAACCCCGTTTGAACATACCAACAAGTCCCAAAATATAATACAAACTTACTCGAGGCCTAAAATCCCACAAAATAACATCAGAACCACGAATTGCATCTCAATTCAAACTTAATGATCTATTCCAAATTTTCAAATTCCATACTTACATCGAATATGCCTACAAAATCCGGAATGACCTCAAATTTTACATACAAGTCCCAAATGATAAAACAAACCTACTCCCACTCTTGAAATAATCCGAACCCAATAACTTCGAAGTCAACTTCCGGTCAAACCTTTGAACTTTCCAAACCTCTAAATTGCTAAATTTCACAAAAATAGCCAAAACCTTCTAGAAACATCCAAATACAAATCCGGGTATACGCCCAAGTCCAAAATCAATATCCAGACCTAATGAAACCATCAAAAATCTGCTCCAAGGTAAAATATACAAAAGCCAAACTTGGTCAACTCTTCTAACTTAAATCTTCTATATTGAGAACCATTCTTAAATTTCAAACCACTCAAAACCCAAAACCGATCATACATGCAAGTTATAACACATCACATGAAGTTAGTCAGGACCTCAAACCACCGAACAAAATGCTAATGCTCAAAATGACCTTTTGGATTATTACAACATATATTGAAATGTGGGAAGTACAAGTATTTAAATTTTCTTTTCAAATGGCTATCCAACTAAACCATTATACCTTAAATATTTCAACAGTTTGATAAATTGCTCTTATCAAACTAACATTTGTATATCTTGATACAATATAATATCCATATAAAATATCATCTTCATGATCCAAAAATAATTTTCAAGTATTAATGTAAGTCTAATTCACATCTTACAAACCTTGAAAAAAATATTTTGTATAATTTCATGCATGCTAAAAAAAAATCAATCTCACTGCATGTAAATAACATATATTTAGAGATTATTGCATAATTGTAACGACCCGAACGATTGTTTTGAGCTTTAACATTCAAATCGGTGGTTTGAGATCTTGAGTAGCTTCATATGATGTATTGTGACTTGTCTGTGTGGTTGGTTTCGATTTTCCAGTGGTTCGATGTGGATTTTGAAGAGTGATTTTCATTTTAGAAACTTAAGTTGTAAGAGTTGACTGGAGTTTAACTTTTATGTAGACGACTCCGAAATCATATTTTGATGATTCCAATAGATTTTTATGGTGATCTTGGACTTAAGCATATGTCCAGATTTGGATTTGGAGGTCCATAGATTGATTTGATACTTTTTGGTGGAAGTTGGAAAGTTAAAGGTTTGGAAGGTTGAGAGGTTTGGCTGGAAATTGACTTTGTTGATATCGGGTTTGAATTGTAGTTCCGAGAGTTTGTATAGTTCAGTTTTGACATTTGGGACTTGCATGCAAAATTTGAGGTCATTCCGAGTTGATTTGATATGGTTTTACGTGAGTTCAGGAAGTTGAAAGTTCATTAGTTCATTAAGCTTTAATTAAGGTGGGATTTGTAGTTCTGATGTTGTTTGTGGTAATTTGAGGCCTCGAGTAGGTCCGCATTATATTTTGGGATTGGTTAGTATGATTGGATCGGGCCTCGGGTGTATTTCAGATGGGCTACGAGCTATTTCTTCATGTTTTGGAGTTTCCAGTTTTTCTGACGTTCTGCAGTGCATCACAATCACGGAAGGACGTTCGCGATCGCGAAGTGTATTTTGGTGGCTGGGAAATTTCCTAACATGTTCGCGAAATTTCAATCACGTTTGCGGAGCCTCAGGGAGATGTTCATCGCATTCACACCCCTTGTCTTGCGATCGCGTAGAGGCAGAGCTGGAAAGGCGCTAGAGGTTGGCTTTCACGTTCGCGTAATTCCCATCGCGCTCGCGTAGGCTAGATTAGCTGGGGGTCACATTCGCGAACTTCAGAACGCATTCACGTAGTGTAAAATTTTGAAGCTGATGATTTGTTCTTCGCGATCGCGAAGTAGGTCCTGTGATCGCGAAGGGGACCCCTGGGCAGACCTATATAATACTCTATTTCGAGGGGTTTGTTATTTTATCACATTTTGAGTCAGAGTGCTCGGGTTTGGGCGATTTTTGAGGGGATTTTCACGATTTGGATTGGGGTAAGTATTTTTTACTCCAATTTGGTTATATTTCATGCTTCCATCCTTGTTTTTGTCATTTAATTGATGATTTGAATTGGAGAAATTGGGGATTTTAGTAAAAACTGTTCTAAAAATTAAATTGATGATTTGAAGGCCAGTTTGAGGTCGGAATTGAATGATTTTGGTATGGTTGGACTCGTATCAGAATAGGTGTTAGGATTTTATGAGTTTTGATATGTTTCGAGGTGCGGGCCGAGGTTGACTTTTTGAGTTGACTTTTTGATTCTTGTTCAAGATCAAAGTTTTACTATTCAGAATTGTTTTCCATGGCTTTTATTTATGATATTAAGTTATTTTGGCTAGATTCGAGCCGTCCTGAGGTTGTTTCACACGAGAAGGGCTTCTTACAGTTATTATTTAGCTTCTTTGAGTTAAGTATCTTGCCTAACTTTGTGTGGGAGAATCGACCCCTTAGGTTTGGGCTTAATTGCACTATTTGAATTATGTGAAAGACGTGTACATGAGGTGATGAGTGTGTGCATGGGCTTATATGTGGAAATTGACTGGTCTAGATTCTTAGGTTGCTTATAAGTATTTAATTGTAGTTGTTATTACATGTTATCTCTTTCTTTACAAGCATTTAATTGAAGATACTATTACATGTTCTATATTTCACTATCGAGTTTATTCTTATTTTTTTTTAAATAAAGTTATTATTACATGTTCTATTTTTCATTGTCGAGTTCACCCTTATCGGCATATAATTGATGTTGTTATTACATGTCATATCTTTCATTGTTGAGTTATCTCCATTTCTTTGTGTTGTTGTTGAGACTCTTGTATACATTGTTGTTAAGTCATGGGCTATGCGTTGTTGTGATATTGGTGTTGTTGTTTTGGCAATATTGTGGCATATATGGATTTGTCGTGTGGATTGACAGTGGCTATGTTGAGCATAAGGGTGCCATTTCACTGTTGTTGATTGTGCGGAGTGATACAGGTGGCTATTGTGTATATTGTCTGGGTAGAGTGATACGGGTGGCTATTATGTTATTGTTAGGGAGGAGCGATACGGGTGGCTATTGATATACTCTTAGGGCAGAGCGATAAGGGAGGCTATTATGATATTGTCAGCATGGTAGGATAAGGGTGGCTATGTCAAGGATGATATGTGATGGCCTGGTGGGGCATAATATTGATGATATTTGTGTGATAGTGTGATTTTTGCTTGTGTGTGTCATGCACATTACGTGACTTGTTGTATATTTTCCAATGGGATACTCGATGTCTTTAATATTACTTGATGACTTGGGTTGTAATAGTACACTTGCACATGCATACACCGTAACATATCATTTATACCAGTTCAAGAGTATGAAACATGAATATTCATTGATCATGCATATGTATTCTTGCATATATGCTTTCATTGTATTATTGAGCCTGTGACCACGCTGGGCAGATTGTGATAGTGAGCTTCTGACCATGTTGGGTGGATTGTGATAGTGAACCTGTGACCATGCCGGGCGGATTAAGATGTTGGCATTTGGGTTGTCCATGCGGTTGTGATTGATAATGTGGGCACGAGGTGCCATGTGTATATAATTTGTGAGTTGTGACTCGTGGCTTGTTGTTATGAGATGTGGTACCTCGGGGTGATTCTGCTGTAAAACTTGTGTTAGAACGAGTTGATTATTTGGTTGTCATTTGTTTTCATTGTTTGGTTTCACCGATACTTTAACGTTGTTCTGATTACTTTACTGTTCTTATAACATGTTTACTCCTTGTTTCCATTTATTGATTCTTGCTTCCATTATTAGATTTATACAGATACACTGCACAGGTTATTATGTCTAGTACGTGTCTTGACTTGTACCTCATCACTACTCCATCGAGGTTAGTTTTGGTACTTACTGGGTACCGATTATGGTGTACTCATGCTACGTTTCTGCATATTTTTGTGCAGATCCAGGTGTGGGAAGTTGTGGAACCTAGGAAGTTTTAGCTTCTTGATCGCGAGGGTTCAAGGTAGAGCTGCTCGATCGCCGCAGTCCCTTGGAGTCCTTTCCTTACGTTATTACTGTCAATTCTCTATCGGAATAATATTGTATTTTGATTTATTTTTGTATTTAGTAGAGTTCGTGACTGTGTACTACCTAGTCGTGGGAAGATTGTTATGATTATTTCCACATAGGCTTGTATCACCTTTATTTCAGTATTTATATTAAACTCTGCTTTTAAGATATCATGTTAATTGGTTTAACTATTGTAAGTGATCGACTTACCTAGTTTTGGATACCAGGTATCATCACGATCCTTAAGGTGGGATTTTGGGTCGTGACAAGTTGGTATTAGCTCTAGGTTCATAGTTTCTACGAGTCACGAGCAAGTTTAGTAGAGTCTTGAGGATCAATACGGAAATGTCTGTACTTATCTTTGAAAGGCTACAAAACTATTAGGAAAATTCTACTTCTTTCATTCCTATAGTGTGGACTTATTGATTTTGAAGTTTGAGACTTTGTATTTCTATTCTCTCATAGATGGTGAAGGCATGCACTACCGGATCAGCTGAGCAGACACTCGCGCCTCTACTAGAGCCACGAGAGGCCTGGGCAGGGGTAGAGGCCGAGGAGGGGCACGTGCTGCAGCAAGAGCACTTGCCAGAGCAGCAGCGGAGGAGACACTAGTAGCTCCGGTTGGGGGGTGGAGGGGCAGGCACCTGAGATACCTGTTGCTACCCTTGGATTTCAGGAGACCCTAGCACATTTCCTGAGCATGTTCGGCACTTTGGCTTAGGTGGGATTGATCTGACGAGCGCAACACACAACACAAAATTATTGCTCGCTAGTCAAAAATAGTATAGTTAAATTTCGTCTCCACATGGATTGGATTTAAACAGTGTTCGAATAATCTTTAGTAAATTACTAACCAGAAAAATTAACACTTGATTAAATGATTGTGGCGACCCGGCCGGGTCATCTCGAGAGTTATAGCCCCGTTTTCCCATTTTCTGCTTCTATTGTGTTCTACAACTATTAAATAATTTACCAGGTTGGTTGGTTCGGGTCCGGAGTGATGTCAAAGTGAATTGAGTCATTTAGTCTCTTAATTGGAAGCTTAAGTTGGAAAAGGTTGGCCGGATGTCGACTTATGTGCAGACAATCTCGGATTGGAATTTCAATGGCTCTGTTAGCTCCGTTGGGTGATTCTGGACTTAGGAGCATGTTCGGATTGGGATTTGGAGGTCAGGAGTAGAATTAGGCTTGAAATGGCAAAAGTCAAATTTTTGAGAAGTTTGACCGGGGAGGGGGGGGTGACTTTTGATATCGGGGTCGGATTCCGGTTTTGAAAGTTGCAGTAGGTTCGTGAGGTCATTTGTGACTTGTGCGTAAAATTGGAGGTCAATCGGACGTGGTTTTATAGGTTTCGGCATCGTTTGTGGAATTTGGAAGTTTAGAAGTTCATTAGGCTTGAATCCGGGTGTAATACATGTTTTTGATGTTGTTTGGGGTGATTTGAGGGTTCGACTAAGTTCGTATTGGGTTATAAGACTTGTTGGTATATTCGGTTGAGGTCCCGAGGGCCTGAAGTTGATTTCGGGTGGTTAACGGACTTGGTTTTGAGTTGGTGAAGCAGCTGGAGTATTGCTGCTACTAGTGTAACCGCACCTGCAGAGTGGGTACCGTAGGTGTGAGCCCGCAGAAAGGGGAAGAGAGGCGCAGAAGCGGGCTAGGTGGAAAAGGCAGAAGTCGCAGATGCGAGGTCCTTTCTGCACCTGCGTGTCCGCAGATGCGTGCAAAGGATCGCAGGAGCGGAAATGGCTGGGAGCCACTGGTCCGCAGAAGCGGAAGGCCTGCACAGAAGCGCACCCGTAGAAGGGGGATTTGGACCGCAGAAGCGGTTGGTCACCTTAAGTGAGTTCCACAGAAGCAGATGAGGGACCGCAGAAGCGGCTAAGTGACCGCAGGTGCGAAAATCCTGGGTAGAATGTTTAAAAATAGGGGTTCGCGATTTTAGTCTCATTTCAACATTTTGAGCTCGGAGTTTAGAGATTTTGAGAGGGCTTTTCAAGGGAAATTCTTGAGGTAAGATCCTTGTGTCCATTTTTCGTCAATGATTATGTTTCCCCACTGATTTCCCACCTAGTTGATGTGTTTTTGAGGTGAAATTTGGGGGTTTAGGGATAGAGAAAGTGGAGAGTGAATTTTGGGAATTTGGATGACCAAATGGTGTCGGATTTTGATAAATTTGATATGATTAGACTCGTGAGTGAATGGGCTTTCGGGTTTTGTGACTTTTGTCGGATTTTGAGACGTGGGCCCGGGGGCTGGTTTGAGCCTATTTCGGATTTTGGCTTATAATTTCGTATTTTTCTTGTGGAATTGATTTCTTTAGTCTATATTAATTATATCGTACTGCTTGTGGCTAGATTCAGGGCATTTGGAGACTGATTCGAGGGGCAAAGGCATTTTGGAGTAGGATTTTGCGCGGTTTGAGGTAAGTAACAGTCTTAAATCTGGTCCTGAGGGTATGAAACCCCGGTTTATGGTATGATGTGATTATTTTGAGGTGACACACATGCTAGGTGACGGGTGTGTGGGCATACATTGTGGAGGATGGTGACTTAGTCCATCCCGTGAGGCTGTAAAGTCGAATAACTTCTTGTTAATTACATTTTGCCTCTGCTTTTCTAGAATTTGACTGTCATTCATGTTAGAAACCATGCTTAGGCCATATGATATTACTATTGGGACCCGCAACGGTCGGGTACTTGTTGAATTAGCTGTTATTTGCTGTCTTGTACTTAGTCACTGTGTGTCATATCTTCGTCTCCTCTTGTTTTCTTGTTGATACTTGTTATTATCTCTTTTGGGCTGATTTGTATGATTTCTGAGAGCCCGAGAGGCTGGAGGGGTTAGTGACTGAGATAGGGCCAGAGTGCCGAGTTGTGAGCTATGTGAGCATATATGGATCGGGTTGCATGACGCAATGCACATGAGGGCTGAATGTATATGGATCAGGTTGCACACCGCAACGAGCCTTATGTTTATTTATGGACTGTGGATTGAGTTGCATGCCGCAATGAGCCTTATGGCTACTTATATGATTGGATTGGACTATACGCTGCAACGATATAGTGAGTGCAGGTGCCTATCGAGTATGGTTATTGAGGGCTGCGAGCCGAGTGTTTGAGCTATTGAGAGCTTGAGTGATGGTTGTCCTGAGAGGCTGCATTTGTTTCCTTGTTGCTGTACTTAGCTGAATCATGTCATTGTTCTGAACTTCTGGAAAATACTGTATTCGATTTATCTGCATTTAGTAAATGTACAACTGACTTAATTTATATTGCCGAAATTGAATCATGTCTACTTTCTTTGCTGAAACTACTGAAGTGAGCAGTAATTGTATAGCTCGCCACTACTTCTCAGTTCCTTATTTATTATTGTTACTTACTGAGTTGGTTGTACTCATGCTACACCCTGCACTTCATGTGAAGGTCCAGGTGTATCCGGTCACGGAGGACGTTGATCTCGTGCGTGGTTGAGTATCGGAGATTCACGAGGTAACTGTCGGAGTTCGTAGTCCTTGCCTCTCCTTTCTTGTTATCCTTCTTTTCTGTGTGGGCATTTAGACACAGACTCTTGTAGATACTGATTCTTAGACTGGTTGTTTAGATGCTCATGACTTGGTGACACCCCGATGATTGGGGCTATTGTTCCGCGTTGTATTTTTGAGTTTAACTCCCGTTTTATGAAAAATCTATCATATCCAGCTTTTGGTTTATTTTGTGGAACATTTGAAGTATTTTGAAAAATTGGCTTGCCTAGTACCATTGATAGGCGCTATCATGATAGGTTAGGGTTTTGGGTCGTGACAAGTTGGTATCAGAGCCTAGCTTACATATGTCTCACGAGTCATGGGCAGGTTTAGTAGAGTCTTGCGGATCAGTACAGAGACATGTGTACTTATCTTTGAGAGGCTGCCGAACCCTTAGGAAATTTTACATTCTTGAATTCTTGTCATGCGAGTCTTTTGATTCTGGTAACTAAATTTCTGTTGTTCTAGTTCTCTCAGAGATGGTGAGGATGCGTACTATGGGGCAGGATGGACAGCCACTGGTACCACCAATCAGGGCCGCGAGAGGCCGAGGTCGCGGTAGGGGCCGCAGTAGGGGCCGCGGTAGGGGCAGTGGTGCAGCTCGCACAGCAGCTAGGGCAGCATCTGCAGATACACCAGTTTCCCCAGTTCAGGAGCAGGCTCCAGTTGTGGATGAGCCTGTGGGACTAGCTCAGGCACCACCCGTGCTCATTGTGGTTCCAGGCCTTCAGGAGGCCTTAGCTCAGATTTTGACCGCGCGTACTAGTCTTGCTCAGCCGGTCTCTGTTCCGGCCACAACAACCACTTTTCAGGACAGGGGAGGTGCTCAGACTCCCGCCTCCCACACACCAGTGCAGGTGGTACAGGGACTCCAGACATCGGAGGTACCACCAGCCCATCCTATTACTGCTGCTTAAGACTATATGGTTCCTGTCATACCTGATGATGAGCAATGTTAATTGGAGAGGTTTGGGAGATTCCAGCCTCCATCATTCAGTGGTACCGAGGGAGAGGATGCCCAGGGCTTCTTGGACATGTGTCAGAGGATACTCTGTACAACAGGTATTCTAGAGGCCAGTGGGGTATCATTCACTACTTTTCAGTTCTCTGGGGCTGCCTTCAGTTGGTGGGAGGCTTACGAGAGGCGTAGTCCAGTCGGGGTAGCACCCCTTACCTGGCAGCAGTTCTCTGGTCTATTCTTGTAGAAATTCATGCCTCAGTCTCGTAGAGAGGAGCTCCGCAGGCAATTCGAACAGCTTCATCAGGGCGATATGTCTGTGACGCAATATGAGATGAGATTTTTTGAGTTGGCCCGTCATTCTATCTGGTTGGTTCCCACAGACAGGGAGAGGATCAGGAGGTTCATAGATGGCCTCGCTTTCCAACTGCGATTGCTTATGACTAGAGAGAGAGTTTTTGGTGCTACTTTTGATGAGGTTGTCGACATTGCTCATTAGATTGAGATGGTTCGCAGCCAGGAGCGGGTTAAGAGGGAGGCCAAGAGGCCTTTTGGAAAGGGTGGATTTAGTAGTGTTCCTTCTAGAGGTCAGTTCCACCACGGTAGGGGTCGTCCTTTCAGACATGCTCAGAAGGCTCGCCCAATTCACCGTGGTGCATCATCTGGCCATGGTTCACACATTTATCAGCAGGGTCATTCATATCTTAGTGCCCTTCCAGATCAGAGTTCGTCCCGTGCTCCATCAGGTCAGGGCTCGTCTATGCCAGGTCCTTCTACCAGTTATCCCGGTGCTCGGGGATCCCTTCAGTCCCCAGCACTAGCACCGGGGAGTCGCTATAAGTGTGGAGAGTTTGGTCACATGAGGAGGTAGTGTCCCCACCTAGTGGGAGGTCTAGCGCAGCAGAGGAGCCAGTCTATGACATCAGCACCAGTTTCTTCACCACCCTCTCAGCCAGCTCAGGGTAGAGCTCAGTAAGTTAGGAGCCACCCGAGAGGGGGAGGCCGATCAGGGGCCGGCCAGGCCCGTTTCTATACCCTCCCTGCCAGACCAGATGCCATTGCTTCAGATGCTGTGATTACAGGTATTGTCTCAGTTTGCCATAGAGATGCCTCTGTATTATTTGACCCTCGTTCCACTTATTCATATGTGTCCTCGTATTTCGCTCATTATCTGGATATGTCCCGTGAGTCTCTTATTTCATATGTTCATATATCTACTCTGGTAGGTGATACTATTATTGTGGACCGAGTATATCGGTCATGTATGGTGACTATTGGGAGCATGGAGACCAGAGTAGATCTCTTCTTTCTTAGTATGGTCGATTATGACATGATTTTGGGTATGGATTGGTTTTCTCCATGTCATGCTGTTCTAGATTATTATGTTAAGACCGTGACGTTGGCGATGCTGGGGTTGCCGAGGGTTGAGTGGAGCGCCTCTATAGACTATGTTCCCCGTAGAGTGATTTCATACTTGAAGGCTTAGCGGATTGTTGAGAAAGGTTGTCTATCTTATTTGGCCTTTGTGAGGGATGTTAGTGGAGAGACCCTGCTATTGATTCTGTTCCAGTGGTGCGAGATATTCCGGATGTGTTTCCTGCAGACCTGCCGGGCATGCCTCCTGACAGGGATATTGACTTCGGTATTGATTTGGTACCGGCACTCAGCCCATTTCTATTCCACCGTATCGTATGACACCGGCAGAGTTGAAGAAATTAAAGGAACATATCCAGGAACTCCTTGATAATGGGTTTATTCAGCCTAGCGTGTCACCTTGGGGTGCACCAGTTCTATTTGTGAAGAAGAAGGATGGTACTATGAGAATATGCATTGATTACAGGTAGTTGAACAAAGTCACAATCAAGAACAAGTATCCTTTGCCGCGTATTGATGATCTATTTGACCAGCTTCAGGGAGCGAGGGTGTTCTCCAAGATTGATTTGAGGTCAGGGTATCACCAGCTGAAGATTCGGGACTCAGATATTCCTAAGACAGCTTTTAGGACCTGATATGGCTATTATGAGTTCCTTGTGATGTCTTTTGGGCTGACCAATGCCCCAACAACATTCATGCATCTGATGAACAGTGTGTTTCAGCCTTATGTTGACTCGTTTGTTATTGTATTCATTGATGAAATCCTAGTGTACTCTCGTAGCCAGGAGGAGCATGCCCAACATATGAGGATTGTGTTACAGCGGTTGAGGGAGGAGAAGTTTTATGCAAAGTTCTCCAAGTGGGAGTTTTGGCTCAGTTCAGTGGCGTTCTTGGGGCACGTGGTGTCCAGTGAGGGTATTCAGGTATATCCGAAGAAGATAGAGGCAGTTCAGAGTTGGCGCAGACCATCCTCAGCCACGGAGTTTCGGAGTTTTCTTGGTTTGGCTGGTGATTACCGTCGTTTTATGGAGGGTTTCTCATCTATTGCATCGCCCTTTACTAAATTGACCCAAAAGGGTGCTCCTTTCAGGTGGTCGTATGAGTGCGAGGAGAGCTTTCATAAGCTCAAGCCTGCTTTGACCACGACTCCAGTTCTAGTTCTACCATCAGCTTCCGGTTCTTACACAGTGTATTATGATACCTCGCGGATCGGTATTGGGTGTGTTCTAATACAGGAGGGTAGAGTGATTGCTTATGCTTCGCGCCAGTTGAAGCCCCATGAGAAGAACTATACTATCCACGACCTTGAGTTAGAAGCTATTGATCACGCCTTGAAGATTTGGCGGCACTATTTGTACGAGGTCCATTGTGAGATTTACAATGATCATCGGAGTTTGCAGCATCTGTTCAAATAGAAGGATCTTAACTTGCGTGTCACGACCCGAAATTCCCATCGACGGGACCGTGATGACGCCTAACATTTCACTTGCTAGGCAAGCTAACGTTAGAGAATCATTAAACCAATTCCTTATTTCCATTTAGTAGATAACAATAATTTACTAAGATGAAATATAATAAGTGCGGAATAATATAAAAACTGTATTAATTACTACCACCTGGATCTGGAGTCACAATTCACGAGCATTCTAGAATTTACTACAAGTAATAGTTTGAAAGAAATACAACTGTCTGAATAAAAGAAACAGTAGAACATAAAAGATAGACGGGTACTTCAAGGTCTGTGAATACCGACATATCTACCTTGAGTCTCCGGATAGCAGTCCAATAGAAAAATCTCGATCAACCCGAGCCGGTACCAAAATCTACACAGAAAGTGCAGAGTGCAGTATCAGTACAACCGACCCCATGTACTGATAAGTGTCGAGCCTAACCTCGATGAAGTAGTGACGAGGCTAAGGCAAGGCACCTACAAATCAACCTGTACAATTTAACAGTGTATATACAAATAACAGTAATGAAGAGCTAGACAGGAAATATCGGGAAGGGGAAACATGCTGGGGGAAATATGAAATAAAGAGCTACAGCAGAATAAGAACTAGAACAACCAATATACTATGAATCAACAAGAGCACGAATACAGTAAAGGAAAAATGTACGGCATCACCCTTCGTGCTTTCACTCTCAATCTCACCATAAAATCAATAGAAACGGCACGACATCACCCTTCGTGCATTAACTCTCATATCATGGCACGACATCACCCTTCGTGCATTAACACTCACAATATGGCACGGCATAACCCTTCGTGCTTTTACACTCATAATATGGCACGACATCACCCTTCGTGCTTTTACACTCACAATATGGCATGACATCACCCTTCGTGCATTAACACTCTCCCTTACCATAATGCAATGCAAAAATAACAACAGGGAGATAGAATAACAGGTACAAGCCTTACTTCAATATTTGGTCCCAAAACATCAATCTCAACTTTTAAATAAATACTCAATTATCACCAGAAAATCCGTAAACATGATAAGAACGATCAATTTAACAACACTAGTATAAACACGTAGCAATTAGGCATAGAGAAGAGACAATATAAGAAAAATGGGAGAAACAGGGAAAAATAGGTAAATTGGCGGCGCATAAGTACTCGTCACCTCACATATACGCCGCTCACATGAATTTCACATAGCAAATAATCTAAGGTTCCTAATTCCTTCAAGTCAGGGTTAGACACAACACTTACCTTGCTCCGAAGGCCACTTAATTCTCAATCACAACTTTTCCTTTAGAATTCACCTCCAAAGTATCTATTCAAAAATGACTCAATAATATCAAATATTGCTAAAGGAATCAATTATATTGCATAAATTAAATTTCTAAATTTTTCCTCCAAAAAGTCAAAAATCGACCCCGGGCCCGCTTGGTCAAAACCCGAGGTTCGGACCAAAATCCATTTACCCATTAACCCCCGATCCCGGATATAAAATTGGTTTTGGAATCCGACCTCAAAATGAGGTCTAAATCCCCAAATTTTCGAAATATCTAGTTTCTACCCAAACCCCTAATTTTACCATGAAAACTCTACATTTTAGGTTTATAATTCATTAAATGTAATGGGTAACTGAAAGAAAATGGTTTAGAATCACTTACCAACACTTTGGGTAAGAAAATAACTCTTGCAAATCGTCTCTAGTCTGTTTGGTTCTTGAAAATGTGGAAACAATGGCTTAATCCCGTTTTTGGATTCTGTTAAGTGCTGGGTGACAGTGTTCATCACGATCGCGTGAACACTGTCGCGTTAGCGAAGAGCAGTCCTGTATGAACTTACGCGATCGAGGAAGGCTCTACGAGTTCGCGAAGGTTTAGCCTGCCTCAACTTCGCGTTCACGAGAGAGGGCTCGCGTTCGGATATAGTTATCCCAGGTCCCCTGCCCAGCCTAGCTAAAGTTACGCGTTCGCATTCGATGGGCTGCGTTTGCGTAGAGCAACTCCCCCTAATGCTCCGTGTTCGTGACCATGGTCTCGCGTTCGCGTAGAACTGAAGGGTAACTCTTTGATCTCAACTCGCAAACTTGCCGGGCTAGAATAGCCATCGGCTCTTCCTCGTAAGTCAAATCCTTGTCCAATTGGACAGAGCTGAAATCTAACACATGGGACGGATCGCCGTGATACTTTCGAAGCATGGACACATGGAATACCGGATGAACAACTGCTAAACTAGGTGGCAATGCAAGCCTGTAAGCCACCTCTCCTACCCTCTCTAGAATCTCAAAAGGTCCGATATACCTCGGGCTCAACTTGCCCTTCTTCCCGAACCTTATTACACCCTTGATGGGTGATAAACTCTCTCCCCGACCATGAATGCAACATAACGAACTTTGCGGTCGGCATAACTCTTCTGCCTGGACTGAGCTGTGCGAAGTCGATCCTGAATAATCTTGACCTTATCCAAGGAATCATTTACTAAGTATGTGCCCAACAATCGAGCCTCCCCCGACTCGAACCACCCAACTGGTGACCGGCACCGTCTACCATATAATGCCTCATAGAGAGCCATTTGAATGCTCGACTGGTAGTTGTTGCTGTAGGCGAACTTTGCAAGAGGCAATAACTGATCCCACGATCCTCCGAAGTCTATGACACATGCGCGGAGCATATCCTCCATGATCTGAATAGTGCACTCGGATTGCCTGTTCGTCTGAGGATGAAATGATGTGCTCAACTCAACCCGCGTACCCAACTTATTCTGTACTGCCCTCCAGAAGTGCGAGGTGAACTGTGCAGCTCGATCAGAAATGATAGACATGGGCACACCATGAAGACAGATGATCTCGAGGATGAAAATCTCTGCCAACCGCTCCGAAGAATAGGTAACTGCCACAGGAATGAAGTGCGTTGACTTGGTCAGCTTGTCCACAATGACCCAAACTACATCAAACTTCCTCTGAGTCCGTGGGAGTCTAACAACAAAATCCATAGTGATACGCTCCCACTTCCACTCAGGAATCTCTAACCTCTGAAGTAAACCACCAGGTCTCTAATGCTAACACTTTACCTACTGGCAATTTACGCACCGAGCTACATATGCAATTATGTCTTTCTTCATCCTCCTCCACCAATAATGCTGCCGCGAGTCCTGATACATCTTGGCGGCGCCTGATAAATAGAATACCTAGAACTATGGGCCTCCTCAAGAATCAACTCACGAAGTCCATCCACATTAGGCACACCTACATCCTCAAAACTCCGTCATCTCCAACAATAACATGCTTGGCACCACCGTGCTGCACTGTGTCTCTAAGGACAAGAAAATGAGAATTGTCATACTACCGATCTCTGATGTGCTCAAACAAAGAAGACCGAGCAACTGTACAAGCTAGAATACGGCTGGGCTCAGAAACATCCAACCTCACGAACTGATTGGTCAGGGCCTGAACATCCAATGCAAGCGGTCTCTCACCAACTGGAATATAAGCAAGGCTACCCATACTAGCTGACTTTTTACTCAAAGCATCGGCCACTACATTGGCCTTCCCGGGATGATACAAGATGGTGATATCATAATCTTTCAATAGCTCTAACCACCTCCTCTGCCTCAAATTGAGTTCCTTCTGCTTGAAAAAATACCGCAAGCTCCGATTATCCGGGAATACCTCACATGGCACGCCGTAAAGGTAGTGCCTCTAAATCTTTATCACGTGGACAATGGCTGCCAGCTCTAGATCATGAACAAGGTAATTCTTCTCGTGAACCTTCAGCTGCCGCAAAGAATATGCAATAACCTTGCCACCCTGCATCAATACCGCACCCAGACCGATATGAGATGCGTCATAATATACTGTATACGATCCTGAACATGTGGGCAACACCAATACTGGTGCTGTAGTCAAAGCCGCCTTGAGCTTCTGAAAACTCACCTCGTACTCATCTGACCACCTGAACGGGGCACCCTTCTGGGTCAATCTGGTCAATGGGGCTACTATAGATGAAACCCCCCCCCACAAATCGACGGTAATAGCCCGCCTAGCCCAAGAAGCCCATGATCTCTGTAGCTGAAGTGGGTCTAGGCCAGTTCTGAACTGCCTCAATCTTCTTAGGATCTACCTGAATACCCTCTACTGATACAATGTGACCCAAGAAAGCAATTGAACTCAACCAAAAATCACATTTTGAGAACTTAGTATATAACTGACTATCTCTCAAAGTCTGAAGAACGATCCAAAGGTGCTGCTCAAGCTCCTCTCGGCTGTGGGAGTAGATCAAGATATCATCAATAAGCACAATCACAAAGGAATCCCAGTAAGGCTTGAATACCCGGTTCATCAAATCCATGAAAGCTGCTGGGGCATTTGTCAGCCCAAATGACATCACTAGAAACTCATAATGCCCATACCGAGTCCGAAAAGCTGTCTTAGGGACATCAGATGCCCTAATCCTCAACTGATGGTAGCCAGATCTCAAATCAATCTTCGAAAACACTTAGGCACCCTGAAGCTGATCAAATAAATCATCAATCCTCGGTAATGGATACTTGTTCTTGATGGTGACTTTGTTGAACTGTCGATAATCTATACACATCCTCATCGATCCATCTTTCTTCTTCACAAACAATACAGGTGCACCCTAGGGTGAGACACTAGGACTAATGAAGCCCTTATCAAGTAAATCTTGCAACTGTTCCTTCAATTCTTTCAACTCTATCGAGGCCATGCGATATGGCAGAATGGAAATGGGCTGAGTGCCCGGAGCCAAATCAATGCAGAAATCAATATCCTGTCGGGTGGTATCCTCGGCAGGTCTGCAGGAAACACCTCTGGAAACTCATGAACAACTGGCACTGAATCCATGGAAAGAACCTCTGCACTAGAATCGCGGACATAAGCCAAATAAGCTAGATACCCCTTCTCGACAATATGCTGAGCCTTCACATAAGAGATAACCCTACTAGTAGAATGACCAAGAGTCCCTTTCCACTCTAATCGAGGCAACCCCCACAAGGCTAAGGTCACTGTCTTGGCATGACAATCTAATATAGCATGAAAAGGTGACAGCTAATCCATACCAGTAGGACATCAAAATCAACCATATCGCGAAGCAGAAGATCTACACGAGTCTCAAGACTCCCAATGGTGACCACGCACGAACAGTAAACACAATCTACACCAATAGCATCCCCCGCTAGTGTGGACACATGCACAGGAGCACTTAGAGAATCATGGGGCACAACCAAATATGAAGCAAAATAGGATGACACATAGGAGTAAGTAGACCCCGGATCAAATAGAACTTAAATGTCTCTACTGTAAACTGAAATAGTACATGTGATAACAGCATCAGATGACTCAGCCTCAGGCTTGGCTGGGAAAGCATAACACCGGGGCTGGGCCCCACCACCCTGAACTACGTCCCTAGGACGGCTTCTAATTGGCTGGTCTCCACCTCTAACAGTCTGACCTCCACCTCTAACAGTCTGGTCTCTACCTGTGGCTGCCTAACCCCTACCCCTGGCTGGCGGAGCAGGTGGTGCTGGAACCATGGCACGAGAACTATGATGTTGTGCATTGCCTGTGCCCGAGGGAAAAATCTAGCAATGTGCCTCGGATCACAACAAGTATAACATAACCTCGGCTGCTGTGACTGCTGACCCTGAAACTGACCCTGTCGACCTGAGTAACCACCCTGATAACTTTGGAGCTGGTGGTGCACTGTAAGCCAGCTGGTCGGAATAAAGCATTTGAGGGCCACGACCACCTGAGGCATCGTGGGATGCCTGGAGTGATGAATGAAACGGCATAAGAGGATGGCCTCTTCCAAAAGTACCCCTGCCTCTAGATGAGGCACCATTGAATTCACCAAAATAACCAGGTCTCTTGTCAGACCCCTGACCTCCCTGAGCAAGAACCATCTCGACTCGTCTGGCGACATTAGCAGCTGCCTGAAAAGAAATCTCACTCCCAGTCTCCTTAGCCATCTACAATCTGATAGGCTGAGCAAGTCTATCAATAAACATCCTCACCCTCTTTCTCTCTCGGTGGGAAGCATAAGAATAGTATGATGGGCCAAATCCACAAAATGGGTCTTATACTGAGTAACCGTCATACTACCCTACTGGAGACGCTCAAATTGACGGCGATGCTCCTCTCTCAATGTGATAGGCAGAAACTTCTCTATGAAGTGCTGAGAGAACTGGTCCCAAGTAAGAGGAAGTGACCCCGCTGGTCTGGTCAACAAATAATCTCTTTACCATTTCTTGGCAGAATTAGTCATCTGAAATTCAGCAAAATTGACCCCATTGGTCTCAACTATACCCATGTTTCGTAGAATCTCCTGACAGCTGTCAAGATACTCCTGGGGATCCTCTGAAGGAGCACCACTAAAGTGAACTGGGAAGACCTTGGTAAACCTATCCAATCTCTATAAGGCCTCAGAAGACATAGCTGGCCCATCTCCAACCTATGCCGTAACAACCGGCTGAACTACTCCGACTGGCTGAGCTGCTGGAGCCTGATACTGGGGAGCTATCTACTCCAGAGCGGGAGTAGTGGGAGTCTGGGCTCCTCCTCCAGCCTGAGAGACTGTTGGTGCCATAGGAAATGCGCCAGTCTGGGACTCATAATGCCCATAAAGCCCACCAAACGAATCAAAGCATCCTAGATTACTGGGGTGGAAATGAACCCCTCTGGAACCTGAGCTGGTCCGGCAGGAACAGTCTGCGCTGGAACCTCCTCGTCAAGCTCTATCTGAGGCTCCACTACTGGGGCTGCTGCTCGGGCTCTGGACTGAGCCCTGCCCCTGCCTCAACCTCTGGCACGGCCTCGGCCTCGACCTTTGCCCTGCGTAGGAGCTGCCACTGGAGGCTCTGGCTACTACTCAGCTGAGGAAGCGGTACGTATTCTCATCATCTGCGAGAGAATAAGAGTAGAAGAGTTCAATCGGTATTGAGAAAACAAAATCACACGACAGAGAAGAATATAAGTGAAACTTGTTCCTAAACTTCATAGCCTCTGGAAGATAAGCACAGATGTCTCCGTACCGATCCTCCAGACTCTACTAAGATTTCTCGTGAATCGTGAGACCTAGGCAACCTAGTACTCTAATACCAGCTTGTCACGACCCAAAATTCCCACCGACGGGACCGTGATGGCGCCTAACATTTCACTTGCTAGGCAAGCCAACGTTAGAGAATCATTAAACCAATTCCTCATTTCCATTCAGTAGATAACAATAATTTACTAAGATGAAATATAATAAGTGTGGAATAATATAAAAACTGTATTAATTACTACCACCCGGATCTGGAGTCACAATTCACGAGCATTCTAGAATTTTTTACAAGTAATAGTCTGAAAGAAATAAACAGTAGAACAGAAAAGATAGACGGGGACTTCAAGGTCTGTGAACGCCGACAGATCTACCTTGAGTCTCCGGATAGAGGTCCAATAGCAAAATCTCGATCAACCCGAGCCGGTACCAAAATCTGCACAGAAAGTGCAGAGTGCGGTATCAGTACAACCGACCCCATATACTGGTAAGTGTCGAGCCTAACCTCGACGAAGTAGTGACGAGGCTAAGGCAAGGCACCTACAAATCAACCTGTACAATTTAACAGTGTATATACAAATAACAGTAATGAAGAGCTAGACAGGAAATATCGGGAGGGGGAAACATGCTGGGGGAAATACGAAATAAAGAGCTACAATAGAATAAGAACTGGAACAACAAATATAGTATGAATTAACAGGAGCACGAATACAGTAAAGGAAAAATGCACGGCATCACCCTTCGTGCTTTCACTCTCAATCTCACCATTAAATCTATAGAAACGGCACGGCATCACCCTTAGTGCATTAACTCTCATATCATGGCACGACATCACCCTTCGTGCATTAACTCTCACAATATGGCACGGCATCACCCTTCGTGCTTTTACACTCATAATAAGGCATGGAATCACCCTTCGTGCTTTTACACTCACAATATGGCACGACATCACCCTTCGTGCATTAACACTCTCCCTTACTATAATGCAATGCATAAATAACATTAGGGAGATAGAATAACAGGTACAAGCCTTACTTCAATATTTGGTCCCAAAACATCAATCTCAACTTTGAAATAAATACTCAATTATCACCAGAAAATCCGTAAACATGATAAAAATAATCAATTTAACAACACTAGTATAAATACGTAGCAATTAGGCATAGGAAAGAGACAATATAAGAAAAACGGGAGAAACAGGGAAAAACAGGTAAATTGGCGGTGTATAAGTACTCTTCACCTCACATATACGCCGCTCACATGAATTTCACATAGCAAATAATCTAAGATTCCTAATTCCCTCAAGTCAGGGTTAGAAACAACACTTACCTTGCTCTGAAGGCCACTTAATTCTCAATCACAACTTTTCCATTACAATTCACCTCCAAACCGCTCGTATCTATTCAAAAATGACTCAATAATATCAAATATTGCTAAAGGAATCAATTATATTTCATAAATTAAAATTCCCAATTTTTCCTCCAAAAAGTCAAAAATCGACCCCGGGTCCGCTTGGTCAAAACCTGAGGTTCTGACCAAAATCCATTTATCCATTCACCCCCGAGCCCGGATATATAATTGATTTTGAAATACGACCTCAAATTGAGGTCTAAATTCCCAAATTTTCGAAATCCCTAGTTGCTACCCAAACCCCTAATTCTACCATGAAAACTCTAGGTTTTAGGTTGATAATTCATAAAATGTAATGGGTAACTGGGAGAAAATGGTTTAGAATCACTTACCAACACTTTGGGGAAGAAAATAAGTCTTGAAAATCGCCTCTAGTACGTTTGGTTCTTGAAAATGTGGAAATAATGGCTTAAACCCGTTTTTGGATTCTGTTAAGTGCTGGGCGACAGTGTTCATCGTAATCGCGTTAACACTGTCGCGTTCGCGAAGAGCAGTCCCCTATGAACTTACGCGATCGTGGAAGCCTCTACTCGTTCGTGAAGGTTTAGCCTGCCTCACATTCATGTTCGCGAGACAGGGCTCACATTCGCATAGAGTTATCCCATGTCCCTTGCCCAGCCTAGCTAAAGCTACGCGTTCACGTTCGTCGGGTTGCGTTCGTGTATAGCAACTCCCAACAATGCTCCACGTTTGCGACCATGGTCTCGCGTTCGCGTAGAGTATATCCTTCCCAGCCGAGTTTCCCCTTCGCAATCGCGAGAGTGACTACGCGATCGCAAAGCATAATATATCAGATACCAGGTACAGCAGAAACACCAGATTTTCTTAAGTCCAAAACATCCCGTGGCCTATCCGAAACTCACCCGAGCCCTCGGGGATCCAAACCAAACATGCACACAGGTCTAAAAACATCATGTAGACTTGCTCGCGCAATCAAATTGCCAAAATAACACCTAGAACAACGAATTTAGCACCAAATCAAATGAAATTCTCAAGAACACTTTAAAATTCCTATCTTCTCAACTGGACGTCCGAATCACGTCAAATCAACTCCGTTTTTCACCAAATTTCACAGAAAAGTCTTACATATCATAATGAACCTGTACCGGCCTCCAAAACTAGAATACTGACCCGGTACTAACAATGCCAAACATCAATCAATTCTTAAAAATAATTAATTTTCAAACTTTTAATTTTCATAAAAAATTCATAACTCGAGCTAGGGACCTCCGAATTCGATTCAGGACATACACCCAGGTCCCATAATTCAATATGGACCCATCGAGACCGTCAAAATACTGATCCGGGCCCGTTTACCAAAAATGTTGACCGATGTCAACTAAAATCAACTTTTGAGACAAAATTCTTTTTTTCATCAATTTTCAACATCAACGTTTTTCGAAAACGTGCCCGGACTGTGCACGTAAATTGAGAAGGAAAAGAAATGAGATTTTTAAGGCTTAAGAGCACAGAATCGAGTTCTAAAACATAAGATGACCTTTTGGGTCATCACATTGCGTCAGCGGAGGTGGTTAGAGCTTCTTAAGGACTATGATATCACCATTTTGTACCATCTCGAAAAGGCCAATGTGGTAGCCGATGTCTTGAGTCGCCGGGTGGAGAGTTTGGGGAGCTTAGCATATCTTCCAGTAGCAGAGAGGCCATTGGCGTTGGATGTTCAGGCCTTAGCTAGCCAGTTTGTTAGATTGGATATTTCTGAGCCGAGTCGAGTATTGGCTTGTATGGTCTCTTGGTCTTCTCTTTATGATCGTATTAGGGAGCGTCAGTATGACGACCCCCATCTGCTTGTCCTGAATGACACGGTCCAGCACGGTGATGCTAAGAAGGTCACTATTGGGGATGATGGTGCATTGAGGATGCCAGGGAGGCTATGTGTGCCTAATGTAGATTATTTGCATGAGTTGATTCTCCAAGAGGCTCATAGTTTGCGGTATTCTATTCATCTGGGTGTCGCAAAGATGTATCAGGACTTGAAACAATATTACTAGCGGAGGAGAATGAAGAAGGACGTAGTGGAGTATGTAGCTCGGTGTCTAAATTTCCAGCAGGTGAAGTATGAGCATCAACGGCCAGGTGGGTTGCTTCAGAAGTTAGAAATTCCGGAGTGGAAATGGGAGCGAATCACTATGGATTTCGGTGTTGGACTCCCACGGACTCAGTGGAGGTTCATGCAGTTTGGGTGATTATGGATAGGCTGACCAAGTCAGCTCATTGCATTCCTGTGATGACTACCTATTCTTCCGAGCAGCAGGCTCGAGTGTATATCCGCGAGATCGTCAGGCTTCATGGCATACCGATATCTATCATCTCTGACCGGGGTACGCAGTTTACATTACGGTTCTGGAGGGCCGTACAACATGAGTTGGGTACTCGAATGGAGTTGAGCATAAAATTTCACCCTCAAACGGACGGACAGTATAAGTGCACTATTCAGATATTAGAGGATATGCTCCGTGCGTGTGTGATGGAGTTTGGGGGTTCGTGGGATCAGTTCTTGCCTCTAGCGGAGTTTGCTTACAACAACAGTTATCAGTCGAGCATCCAGATGGCACCGCATGAGGCTCTGTATGGCAGGCGATGTAGGTCTCTAGTGGGCTGGTTCGTGCCGGGTGAGGCTAAGTTATTAGGTACCGACTTGGTTCAGGATGCTCTGGAGAATATTAAGGTAATTCAGGATAGACTATGCACAACCCAGTCCAGACAAAAGAGTTATGCGGATCGGAAGGTTCGCGATGTTGCATCATGGTTGGAGAGCGGGATTTACTCTGGTGTCACCCATGAATGGTGTTATGAGGTTCGAAAATAAGGGCAAGTTGATCCCAAGGTTTATCGGCCAATTTTAGGTGTTGCGACGCGTTGGGGAGGTTGCTTATGAGCTTGCCTTACCTCCCAGTCTAGCAGGAGTTCATCCAGTGTTCCATGTTTCTATGCTCCAGAAGTATCACGGCGATCCGTCTCACGTGATGGATTTCAGCTCAGTCCAGTTGGACCAGGATTTATCTTATGATGAGGAGTCGGTGGAAATTTGGATAGGCAGGTTCGAAAGCTTAGGTCGAAGAATATTGCTTCTTTGAAGGTTCAGTGAAGGGGTAAGCCGGTCCAGGAGGCGACTTGGGAGACCGAGCATGATATGCGCAACAATTATACTCATCTTTTCACCACGTCAGGTATGCCTCTATGATCGTTCGAGGATGGACGTTTGTTTAAGAGGGGGAGGATGTGACGACCCGGCCGGTCGTCTCGAGAGTTGTAGCCCCGTTTCCCCATTTTCTGCTTCTATTGTGTTTTACAACTGTTAAATGATTTACCGGGTTGGTTGGTTCGGATGCAGAGTGATGTCGGAGTGAATTGAGACATTTAGTCTCTTAATTTGAAGCATAAGTTGGAAAAAATTGATCGAATGTCGACTTGTGTGTAGACGACCTCGGATTGGAATTTTGATGGCTCCATTAGCTCCGTTAGCTCTGTTGGGTAATTTTGGACTTAGGAGCATGTCTGGATTGTGATTTGGAGGTCGGGAGTAGAATTATGCTTGAAATAGCAAAAGTCAAATTTTTGGGAAGTTTGACCGGGGGGTTGACTTTTGATATCGGGGTCGGATTCCTATTCCATAAGTTGCAATAGGTTCATGGGGTCATTTGTGACTTGTGCGCGAAATTGGAGGTCAATCGGACATAGTTTGATAGATTTCGGCATCGTTTGTGGAAGTTTGAAGTTTAGAAGTTCATTAGGCTTGAATCCGGGTGTAATCCATGTTTTTGATATTGTTTGGGGTGATTTGAGGGTTCGACTAAGTTCGTATTGGGTTATAAGACTTGTTGGTATGTTCGGTTAAGGTCTCGAGGGCATAGGGTTTTGAGTTGGTGAAGCAGCTGGAGTATTGCTGCTACTGGTGTAACCGCACCTGCTGAGTGGGCACTGTAGGTGCGAGCCCGCAGAAGCGGGAAGAGAGCCGCAAATGCGGGCTAGGTGGAGAAGGCAGAAGTCGCAGGTGCGAGGTCCTTTCCATACCTGTGTGTCCGCAAATGTGCGTAACGAATTGCAGGAGTGGAAATGGCTGAGAGCCACTGGTCCGCAGAAGCGCACCCGCAAAAGCGGGATTTGGACCATAGAAGTGGTTGGTCGCCTTAAGTGAGTTCCGCAGAAGCGGTGCCGCAGAAGCAGCTAAGTGGTCGTAGGTGCGAAAAGGCTGGGCAGAATGTTTAAAAACAAGGGTTCGCGATTTTAGTCTCATTTCAACATTTTGAGCTCGGATTTTAGAGATTTTGAGAGGGCTTTTCAAGGGAAATTCTTGAGGTAAGATCCTTGTATCCATTTTTCGTCAATGATTATGTTTCCCCACTGATTTCCAACCTAGTTGATATGTTTTTGAGGTCACATTTGGGGGTTTAGGGCTAGAGAAATTGGAAAGTGAATTTTGGTGATTTGAATGACCAAATGGTGTCGGATTTTGAAAAATTTGGTATGATTAGACTCGTGAGTGAATGGGCTTTCGGGTTTTGTGACTTTTGTCGGATTTTGAGACGTGGGCCCGGGGGCCGGTTTGAGCCTATTTCGAATTTTGGCTTATAATATTTTGTTTTTCTTGTGGTATTGATTGCTTTAGCCTATATTAATTATATCGTACTGAAGGGTTAGCGATTTTAGTCTCATTTCAATATTTTGAGCTCGAAGTTTAGAGATTTTGAGAGGGCTTTTCAAGGGAAATTCTTGAGGTAAGATCCTTGTATCCATTTTTCGTCAATGATTACGTTTCCCCACTGATTTCCCACCTAGTTGATATGTTTTTGAGGTGAAATTTGGGGGTTTAGGGCTAGAGAAATTGGAGAGTGAATTTTGGGGATTTGAATGACCAAATGGTGTCGGATTTTGAAAAATATGGTATGATTAGACTCGTGAGTGAACGGGCTTTCGGGTTTTGTGACTTTTTTCGGATTTTGAGACGTGGGCCCGGGGGCCGGTTTGAGCCTATTTCGGATTTTGGCTTATAATATTTTGTTTTTCTTGTGGCATTGATTACTTTAGCCTATATTAATTATATCGTACTGCTTGTGGCTAGATTCAGGGCATTTGGAGACTGATTCGAGGGGCAAAGGCATTTCGGAGTACGATTTTGCACGGTTTGAGGTAAGTAACAGTCTTAAATCTGGTCCTGAGGGTATGAAACCCCAGATTTTGGTATGATGTTATTATTTGGAGGTGACGCACATGCTAGGTGACGGGCGTGTGGGCGTGCACCGTGGGGGATAGTGACTTGGTCCGTCCCGTGAGACTGTAAAGTTGAATAACTTCTTGTTAATTACATGTTCCCTTTGTTTTTCTAGAATTTGATTGCCATTCATGTTAGAAACCATGCTTAGGCCATATGATATCACTGTTGGGACCCGCAGCGGTCGGGTACTTGTTGAATTAGCTGCTATTTGTTGTCTTGTACTCAGTCACAGTTTTATTTGTGTGTCATATCTCCATTTCCTCTTGTTTTCTTGTTGATACTTGTTATTATCTCTTTTAGGCTGATTTGTATGATTTCTGAGAGCCCGAGAGGCTGGAGCGGTTAGTGAATGAGATAGGGCCTGAGTGCCGAGCTGTGAGCTATGTGAGCATATATGGATCAGGTTGCACGCCGCAACGAGCCTGAGGGCTGAATGTATATGGATCAGGTTGCACGCCGCAACGAGCTTGAGGGCTGAATGTATATGGATCTGGTTGCACGCCGCAACGAGACTTATGGCTACTTATATGCTTGGATTGGGCTACACGCCGCAATGATATAGCGCTTGGGTTGAAGGAGCCCCTCCGGAATCTGTACACCCCCAGTGAGCGCGGGTACGTATCGAGTGTGATTATTGAGGGCTAAGAGCCGAGTGTTTGAGCTATTGAGAGCTTGAGTGATGGTTATCATGAGAGGCTGCATTTGTTTCCTTGTTGTTGTACTTTGCTGAATTATGTCATTGTTCTGAACTTCTGGAAAATATTGTATCCGATTTATCTGAATTTAGTAAATGTACAACTGACTTAATTTATATTGCCGGAATTGAATCATGTCTACTTTTTTTGCTGAAACTACTGAAGTGAGCAGTAATTGTATAGCTCGTCACTACTTCTCAGTTCCTTATTTATTATTGTTACTTACCGAGTTGGTTGTACTCACGCTACACCCTGCACTTCATGTGCAGATCCAGGTGTATCCGGTCATGGAGGACATTGATCTCGTGCGTGGTTGAGTATCGGAGATTCACGAGGCAGCTGCCGGCATTTGCAGTCCTTGCCTATCCTTTCTTGTTATCTTTCTTTTATGTATTGGCATTTAGACACAGACTCTTATAGACACTGTTTTTTAGACTGGTTGTTTAGATGCTCATGACTTGGTGACACCCCGATGTTTGGGGCTATTTTTCCGCGTTGTATTTTTGAGTTTAACTCCCGTTTTATGAAAACTCTGTCATATCCAGCTTTTTTTTTTTTTTTGTGGAACATTTGAAGTATTTTAAAAAATCGGCTTGCCTTGTACCATCGATAGGCGCCATCATGATAGGTTAGGGTTTTGGGATGTGAAAATGATTATAAACTACGATTAACTACTAAAATTAAAAAATTAACAATTGATAAAGACAACGGTCGAGCTACAAAGAAATATCAATGAGAGAAATAAGGGCAATTGACTAAATAGGTGCAAGATAATTGACTCGGGATCCAAATCTTGAGTTAGTTTACTCAATAATACTGTTGATTCTCACGAATTAAACAGATAATTAGATTACACTTAAAGTTAATGTTCCTCTTTCGATTAAACAATAATTTTAGTAATTACTCCAATTGAAGCACGGTGAAAAATTGCAACGAATAAAGTGATGGTTATGGTCTAAAGGGTAATTTCTCATGAATATTTCCCTATTTTCTAGTTCGATTAATAATTCCAGAGGCTCTTTCGATTACCTAGTTGAATCACAAAGTTAAAGTAGAGAATAAGATGTAAAGAAATTCAATATAAAGCTCCTCTTTCGATTAAGCAAAATAATAAATATCTTGACAATATGAATTAAAACTCCATCAATTAATTCAAATAATTTTCAAGAACCAAATCCCTAATCAAGTTATCAAAACACCGTATCTGTCAACACCCTAAGGAAAATTACTCCATAGTAATGGAAAACGTCATCTCAATAAGGTTTAAAACATAGAAAACATCAATGCTAGATTCGATAAAAACTCCCGTATTGCGTCGGCTGTTGGTTGAAATCTTGATGAATTCTTATGCTTTCTTGCCTTAGTTGCTTCTCAAATCTTTGGTTGGTCAAAAGTCCCTTCAAAAACGTGTTTTTAGTATATTTATACAGTGTAGAAGTGGGCCTGGATGAAACTACCCTTTCCAAGACAAAACAGGAAATAATCTGGGGAAAATGCACAGGTGTGCTGTGCCTAGCGCCGCACCATGCGACGCATGGGTGGGGATTTTTAGAAGGCAGAATTCTGACAGGCAGCACACTTTGTACAGCCGCGCCGCGCCTAGCGGCACCCCATGCGGTGCATCAATGTTGTTTTCTTTGAGTAAATTCTTTCTTCCACCTTTTGATATCCAAGCTTGGTCCTCGACCCCCGAACGCGTTCCTGGTTTTATTTTTTGGGCTTTTACTCAGACTTAAAAGCTCCAATTTGTTTGATTTAACTCCAAATTTTCTTTTTAACTGGGAATCACTCCCTGCAAGGCATGAAACACATAATAAGTACAATTCACTATCATTTAAGCTCAAACACACGTAAAATACAGTAATTAGAGTGCAATACTATGGCTAAAACACGGGTTTGTTGCCTACCATCAACATCCCACACTCAAACCATTGCTCGTCCTCGAGCAATCAAACCAAACTTCACGTAGAGATGACCTCATTATCAAACAACTTCCCTAACGCATCATGCCAAGAACATTTAAAGTAGACTAAGCATCCTATCATAACATCTTAGCCTCAAAACTAGACTCAATTTCTGTAAGCACAAACAAAGCAAGATTTACCACTAGCAAGGAATAGTTTTTATAATATATGCAACACCAATTTTTTTTTTTTTTTTTTAAGTTCTGAATTTCTTTTCTCTTGTTTTTTTTCCAATTCCCTACAAGTGGCTCTCACAATTTTTTCAAACAGTGAATCTTTCTTCTTTTCTATAGTTCCACTCAAACACCCAACCATTCCTCCACTTAGCTTTCAACAAGCTCATAAATATTTCAATTGCTCAGAGAGGTAAAAGGTTCAAATAAATGGTCAATTCACAAACGAGTCAGGCTTGTAATTGGCTCAACAAAGAAATATCTATATCACTTTCTAGACTGAACAAGACTGCTATTTCGCTTTGCAAACACACGGGGAAAGTTCTAGACATCAACTGACATGCACAGAATATCACAAAACCTCACACACACCATGTCACATAACTCACTTTGGATCGGATCTATCCCGACTCTTTAGTCAAAGCAGTTAAGCAAGGTCAAGATAAAACAAATTAAGGTACTTATAGACGAGTCAAGAACCTAGCCTAGGCGTCACAACTAAGACACTCACCACTCTCAAGGCATACACAATCAAGAAAAATAGCTTCAAGTTAGCACTATGACTTAAGATTCTTTTTTCCTACAAAAAGAAAAAATCTAACTACACCGGGTTCAAGTAAAAACCTTTGGAAAAGAAACACGGAACAAAGAAAAACCAAGGGGGAATTGTTACACTACCTAAGAAAATAAAATAAAAATAAAAGACATATTTTTGGATTTTTATTTTTTATTTTATTTTTTTCTATTTTTCTCGTTCGACTTCATATCCCTCAAGAAAATAAACAATTATAATTACTAACTATTATAGGCCGATAGAATTCAGAGTTATAATTTACAGGCCAAATTATCTAATAAAGCAAGAAACAAATCAAACAAAACTAACTAGCAAATAGAAAACAAATACAAATACAAATACAAGCAAATAGGAGCACCCACCCCACACTTAAGAGATTGCACCATCCCCAATGCAAACAGTATAAACAAGAGTTAAAAGGTAACTCCCTAAGGCCCTTGTGCTAATCCTCATCAACACCATCAAAGGTGAACATGTACTCCTCATCATCAGAGGGAACAAAGTTCACGTCCTACTGCAGCTCTACCAAGTCAGTCTCCCCCCAGCAGCGCGAAGGAGCATATCAACAAATAGCAGCTACAATGTCTCCTGAGCACGAAGCAACCTCTAATCCACAGGACTAACAACAGAAGGTGGGTCTATCATAGATGTGACATCAAAGACCTCAGTAGGCTGCGACACCGGGATCGTCCGATAATAATGATACTCCTCCTCCACATGGTACGTCCGTAGAGGCCAAGTAATCATGCTCGGGTAAATCACTTCAAATGTTCATCGATGCAACGTGAGCCCTAGTGATTACGAAAGATGTTTCAAGTTATCAGTGGGAGATTATAGATCAATATTGAGGTGAATCAACAATGGATGGATAAAAGTTACAAAGTATGAGATGATATTAGGCCGTCATTCTTAAGATGAAAAGTAATGAGGAAGCATTAAAAGACTTAGATTTATACAAATGGGATAAGCAACGAGAGAAAACCTAGAGTTTGGTAGCAGACCTCAGTAACCTGGAGTTTGGTAGTAAACCGAAGTAAGAGTTATGGTATAGTATGACCAACTTAGATGTAGTAAAGCCATAGACGCCCAGAGGTACAACTTGTCATAATTATGTATATGTTCACAAAGTGAGGCCTAGAGATTAGCTAAAGGCTGGATGAAAAATGAGAGAAGGGTCGCATAGGCGCACATACAAGGACAAAGTCGTAGAGACTGCATGATAGAAGGTAGCAATAGTTACGAGATTGAAAGAATTCCGACCATAAGTCGTGGTGTGAGAATGAGGCCTAAAGGGGGGAATGTCCTGGCCTTTGGATTTATTCACAAAACAGTTGCCTAGATGGCAAGGAGAGTACTAAAGTATTCGCAAGAGCTATAGGTTATGATAATGATAAGCTCATCAGTCAACATTCGAGGACAAATGTTCCAAAGGGGGGAATGATGTTACACCCCATATTTTCGTACATGAAAGTACACCATAAGTAAATTGATGAAAGCTCGGAAATGAGATATTACATCCCGCATTTTCGTACGTTAAAGTTTTGTCGCAAGTTAATCGACGTAAGTTTGGGAATGAGATTATTTCGAGATTATAAGTATTATGCTATTTCATACAAGTGATAAGTAAATTCGTGAAGGTGAGAGGGTGAACGAATCGAAGAAAATGAATTTCGTCGAAGTTTGATATTTTGGGATAAATAAATGGTCTAAGTTATAATACCCGGTATTTATGAACTTGTGCCATAGAAGGTACCACATGACCATGATAGTAAGGTATATAAAGTATGTTAAAAGTGAGTAGTATTTTAAGTAATTTGAGATAATTCTTAATTATGTAGATAATTGGGTAATTATGAATTTTTAGCGGGAGATTAACTAAGAAATTAAGCTATCTGGATAAGCTTAATAAGCCCCCAACGTGGCAGCCAAGGGAGTCTTGATCAAAATCCCAACAAATGACTCTAATTCATTTAGCAAGATGGCACCTTAAGAGAGGTTTGTGGCTTAGTCATCATATAAGTCGGGCCTCCACCACCTAAGATTAAAAACCCCTCTAAATTATTTAAGAAAAATGCTTGTATAGAAGGAAAGCTTCAGCAAATTTAAGGAAAGAAATTTATACGAAGGAAAGCCTCACTAAATCATATTGTAAGGAAGGAAAGCTTCGGCAAATTTATACAAAGATTATATTATGTAATAGCAGCGTAGGATGCAATTCTAAGAGAGCACGATATAATCTTTCTCAAGAATATCATACAGATTTCCCCTCCTTCGATCTCACCGTTACGTATTTTATCGCGATTGACGTGTGTTAGAGGGATTGTCAAGACAATCGACTCAGGTATGTTAAGGCTATCCCTTCTTTCTTTTTGGAATGATTCATATGATACAAAAGAAATAAGCAAACACACAACTTCCATAAATGACTCTATTCATAGAAGTACTAGGGGTGCCTATTATCTTGATTCCCCATGTAAATTATTATTATATCTTCTGTTTATGGGTCTCAGAAAAATATATAGTTGATAAAGTTATCCGAAAGGCATATTGATCTTATGATATTGCGAGAAATCTTATTAACTTACTTCTTATGCATTTCATTCATTTATACATGTACATTAACCCATGACCAGATGGCGTTATATACGCGTATGTTATATGTATATGGGATACGGTAAAAGGTTACGGCGTTATATACGCACCATCACCTGATCAGCTGGTATACGTTGATGATTTGCCCACAGTGGCTGAGATGATATGATGGGATGCCCTCAGAGGCTTGATTATGTTATATACGCATATACCTATGCATGGTATGACATTTATATGCATATGCATGACATTATAAATATGAAATGATTCACAGAGCTATTCAGACTTATATGTTGAGTCTTTTACTCCATGTTTCTCTCATATCTTTTATTTATTGATTTTCATTCCTTACATACTTTGTACATTAGTTGTATTGATGTCCCATTTTCCTGGGGACGCTGCATTTCATGCCCGTATGTCCCGATAGATAGGTTGAGAGTCCTCCAAGTAGGCTATCAACTCAGCGGAAGGTGTTGGTGCGCTCCATTTGCTCCGGAGTTGCTTATTTGGTCAGTATGAATTGGACATGTATTGATTAGTATGGCGGAGCCCTGTCATGACCTTTATGGTATTTATCTACTATTTGAGGCTTGTAGACATATGTCGCGTACGTTCAGTATACTAGTGATCATTTTGGTCTTATAGGACCGTATGTTATATGTTTAAGTTTGTATTACATGTTGGGTCGTCCTATGTCAAGTATTCCCTCATGTTTTATTCTGACTATCTCACGACAACCTTTCCATCTCATTTACCTATAATAGTATGATACAAAAATATACGTTACGTTGGTACTCGGTTGAGTAAGGTACTGGGTGCCCGTCGTGGCCCATCAGGTTGGGTCCTGATAAAAGTGGTATCAGAGCAGTTATTATCACGCCCCAACCTCGTGGAGCACGACCGGCGCTCGACCGAGTGAACCCGGTCGAGCAAGCCTATTAAACCTTTCCTATCCGACTCATTCATAATCCAAAAAGGGATCACATCACCATTTATAAAACATGGGAGAGATCAATTATATTAATATATAAACATTTCTAGTTCATTTTTCCTTATATACATTATGCCATTGTTGAGTTTCCAAAATACAACTCCATCTAACGATCACCCTAACATACATACATGACCCCCATAAACGTCTACGGAGCCTCTAAGGGTACAAAAGAGCAACATGACAATGCCGGCAACAAGGCCCCGGCTATACCTCAAAATATGAAAATTTATACAAAAGAAAGACTACATGACCCCTGGGAGAAATGGGGCTCACCAAGAATTCTGTGAGGAGAGAAAGAGAGCACCACTATCTGCGATCGGCACTATCTGTGATGGAACCACCTACATCCATTCAAAGATGTAGCACCCCTGGCAAAAGGGACGTTAGTACTGTCGAATAGTACTAGTATGTAAGGCAAACACCAATCTTAGTAGAATGAACAATGAAACAAAGAGAAGGCAGTCATAATAATCAATAAGTACTTCATAGAAATACAAAGAACCACCAAGTAAGGATCACATAGTTTCCAATTCAATCTTTCCATCTTTTTAGATTATAAATCTTTAGTGCCAAAGCCACAACTCATAATGCCACCGTGTTTTTACACGCAGTCCGGTCTCGGCCCGACCGGCTAAGCCATTTCAAGTGAGACATATCCATATCCACCATGTAAATGAATAATTCCAACACAAATGCCACCATGTGTACAACATGTCGTCCGATCTCGGCCCGATTGGCTAAGCCATCTCACTTGAGACATAACCTCTTTCAATTGTTCGCTCAATTCACGTTTCCTTCCCATCTTTCGTTACATGGCACAAACAACCTCATTTATTAAGTAGTTCTTGGCACTTGGGAACATTTTAAAATTCAAGTCTTTCCCTTTTTATTCGTTCAGATAACATCATAATTCATGTCGATAAGTACCATCACATAAGGGAAGGAGCTTGAAAAATCATAATTACGTTCTCAAATAGCATGATGACATGGTAACCATCTAAAATAATTAGGGAACATAAATCATTCAATCCAACACACTAGGTCAAACAATTCTAGCATGATCAAGTTGGAACTTACACCAATTATTCGGACACCAGGAGTTCGATTCTAAGAAGAAGAGAGTTAGCCATACATACCTCAATTGCGCTTCTTCAAACTTTACAATTATCTGGAACCCTTAGCAACCTCAATCTATTTTAGCAATATACAAATTGAACCCAGAATTAGGAAAACATTCATGGTTCTAGCTCACTTTTCCCCCACACACTTTATCATACATGCATGCAAGATAAACCACCCTCATACCCATGAAGTATCGCCCTAGTACCCCATTATAGCTATGTTTGAAATTAAGAGCTGGGGTGATGAAGCCTTACCTTTTTGGATGAAGAATTTGGTGCTTTACTTGAATATTTCCAAAGCTTTGAGTGATGGTTGAAGATCAATTTGATGAAAAATTAGGCCCTCCCTCTAGAACCCTCTCTCTCACTCTAGAAATATCAGAAATGAGCTTCAAAATAGACTAAAAGGGTGTTTAATGGAATGGGGGTCGGGTTTTAAATTAAGAAAAAGGGTGCCCTGACATAGGTCTGCTGTCACGCCCCGAACCTAGGAGCGAGACAAGCACCCCGTGCCTCACCTAACCTGGCGTACCAAATTGCGACTAAGGGACTCTGAACACATAATGTCATACTTTGGCCATGGGGCCACCTTGTAAGACAATTTGCGAAGCAAAATATAAAACTGAATGGAAACTAGCACTAACTAAATATCAATATAAAGCTAGGCCGACAAGGCCGTCATAGCTACTACAGCTGACAAACCACCAATTTATACAAACCCAACATAATGCACTAACCAACAGGATATGCCTACAAGCCTCTACTGATAGATGTACTGTGATCGGAACAGGGCCCCGACCTACCCATAACATATATACAGATATACATAAGATGTACACAAAACTCTAGTCCTGGCAACTCCGAAAGACGTGGAGCTTACCGATCAGGCGGAACTCGGGAAACACCTACTGAGGAGGTCTACCCGTCTGTCTGTCTGAACCTGCACGCATGAAATGCAGCGCCCCCAAAAAAGGGACGTCAGTACGAAATAATGTACCGAGTATGTAAGGCAATAAAATAACTGAAATCTGAAACTGAACTGATAATATGATAACTGAAATTAACTGGGAGTCAAAGATGATCTGGAGATATACTTACCTGCTGATACTGACTCAACTCCTTCAATATAGTAAGTAAAATAATTGTACGGCCTTATAAGGCTCGGTATATATAACTGCTCTGCCATAGTAGGCTCGCTTATAGGCGCTCGGCCATACTAGGCTATGTATCTCGACCATGCTGGGCTCGCTCATAGGCGCTCGGCCACAGTAGGCTCGGTATATAACTTTCCATCTGATCAGAGGTTGCCCAATAGGGGCCTGCCCATCGATTATAGCTCGATGGTAATGAAAATAATGTAATACTGTATATATAGGCTTGCTGCTCTCTTGACTGGAAGAAGACAATACTAAAATTGAATATAGAGTCTCGATAAGGAATAATATTGTAACTTATGAGACTAGAATAGTGTGAATAAATTCATGAATATGAACTTCTCTTTTTGTCTCATTACTAACACATGTAGCTACGAGATCATGCCAAAATGAAGGAAGGCTTAGCCTTAACATACCTTATCACAATCTTTTCAATCACCAAGTTGAACTCACCTCTTCGCACCTTAATCTACAAGAATGATAATAATACTATCGTTAAGTTACGAAAGGTACAACTATCGCACAACGAACGACAAACCTATTTTGTATTAAAACGGGCAGCATCTCCCCTATAATATGCCCTTCCTCCAACTTCAAGATAACACCAACAATACAAGGACAGAACAATAACAACATATATACATCATTTTCCAGCCCTATATACACCATCAAATACTACAAAACAGCCCAACACACCCCAATCTCTTCGTACACAAAACGACCACCGTAGTAGTGTCAAACGACCCGAAAATGTTATGACGAACGACCAGCCAACCACCCTACATTTATATGGTGTTTATAAACCCCCTTCCTCCTCCAAAACTCCACAAAATAGTAATAAAACACGCAGCCCAACAGCAACACAAAACAGTCCACAAAACAGTCCGCTACAAGTGAATAACTCGAACTCACGGCTTCCGATCACCGTCCCGTGAGTTCTTACAAGTATAGAACGACTTACCATGAATTTACAGCAGAAAAAATGGATGAAAGAGAGCAGTAAACTCACCTTATTTGTTGGATAACTCAGCTCCTATCTTGGTTCTTCAAACTCTAAGTTTTACCTCCAATTGGAACTTGAAAGGGAGAGAAAATCAATTAGGGTTTGTGGGAAATTTTTGGGAGGATTCTTTGCAGAGCTTATGTCTGGTTATTATGCTCTATTTTAAGTCTAATATATGAAGAAAATAGGCCCTTAAAAGGCCTCTTTGGACGACCCGAAATGGCCCATTTTTGGGCTTTCATTTAAGCAAGTAGGTGACACACCTACTTGTCACCTAGCAGCTTGCGCAGTATCGCAAAAATGCACATATCTCTCTACTCCGATGTCGTATTGACAAATGGTTTAATGCGTTGGAAAATAGACTCATAGATCTTTAATTTGATGGGTGGAACACACCATAACTCTAAGTATATTGGGAGAAAATTGCAGTTACATTTGACCCAAAGTTTCAGTAAAACTTATGAATGTAACTTGTGATGACTTTCATCGACTTTTGTTCCACAACTCGCTTGACTTAAAAACATAACACACGGATGTAATACGACTAATATAAATCATAACATAATCTCTTTATCATGTTAATCACCCTAGTCTCACCCCAAAAGTACATGTTATAACATTCCCAACTTGTCGACTTTCGATGAAACATTGTTTTATTTAATTGCTTTAGCTTCTGAACTGTCCAACCCTCTTTGTACTTGTTGTTCATGATCTTCAATATTTGTAACCTCAGAGGTAACATGATTAACTTACTTTATATACTTTTAAATATTATCTCATTTTTTTGTCCTACATTAGTTTGCTTACGACGCATTTTTACATACGAAAATATAGGGTGTAACATCACTCCCCCTTGGGAACATTCGTCCTCGAATGTTTACTCTTGGAGACTTTGGAAACTTTTTCCAGAGTATCCTTCGTACACTAGGTTAAAACCAACCTGCACGTAGCCAGAAACATACTATGCATGCCATACATGGCCAATCTTTATAAATAGCAGCAATTTGCCTCACCGACCGTAAATCATAAATATTGAAAGTGAAAAATAAAAGCTTACCTGATGACCTGCTAGCCTACATAGAGCTATGTTGTAGCGTCCCATCTCGAATCATATCTTCATTTTGAAATTAGGTGGGGGTATTTAGACTTCATTTCTTCCTCCGATTCCCACGTCATCTCTTCTACATTCTTGCTCCTCCATAAAACCTTTACGGAAGCTACCTCCTTATTTCGTAGATTGCGGATTTGTCGGTCTAGGATGGCAACTGGAATTTCCTCGTATGACAAGTCCTCTGTAATCTGTACATCATCCGTGGGCACCACTCGGGTAGGATCGCCAATGCACTTCCGTAGCATAGATACGTGAAAAACCGGATGGACAGACTCCAATTCTGAGGGCAACTCTAACTCATAAGCTAGTTGGCCCACTCTCCGAATGATCCTATAAGGCCCAATATACCGTGGGCTAAGCTTTCCTTTCTTGCCAAACCTCATCACGCCCTTCATAGGTGATACCTTTAAGAATACCCAGTCATTAATCCTGAACTCTAAGTCTCGTCGCCGCACGTCAAAATATGACTTCTGACGACTCTGAGCTGTCAACAGTCGCTCCCGGATAACCTTTACTTTCTCTATGGCCTGCTGAACCAGGTCTGGCCCATGTAACCCAGATTCTCCAACATCAAACCACCCTATAGGAGATCTGCACTTACGCCCATACAAAGCCTCGTACGGAGCCATCTGGATACTGGAGTGGTAACTGTTATTATATGCAAACTCGATAAGAGGTAGATGTTCATCCCAACTTCTTTTAAAATCCAACACACATACTCGTAACATATCCTCGAGCGTCTGAATTGTGCGCTCGGCTTGTCCATCAGTCTGTGGATGAAAAGCTGTGCTGAGATTCACCTGAGTCCCTAGACCTCTCTGAAATGACCTCCAAAAATGTGCTGTAAACTGAGCCCCACGGTCAGATATAATAGAAACTGGTACTCCGTGTAGCCGCACTATCTCCTTAATATATAACTTTGCATAATCTTCTGCTGTATATGTAGATCTGACCGGTAGGAAGTGAGCTGATTTCGTGAGCCTATCGACTATCACCCATATGGAATCGAACTTACGATTAGAACGAGGTAAACCCATGATAAAGTCCATGTTTATCGCCTCCCATTTCCATGTCGGGATCTCTATAGTCTGCATTAGCCCTCCGGGCTTCTGGTGTTCTACCTTCACTTGCTGGCAACTAGTACATTGGGCGACAAACTCAGCAATGTTCTTCTTCATATCATTCCACCAGTACATATCCTTAATGTCATGATACATCTTCGTCGATCCAGGGTGGATGGAATACCATGAATAATGTGCCTCTGACATAATCCTGTCTCGTAGCCCTGCTACATCTGGAACACACAAACGACCCTTGTATCTGAGAACCCCATCTCCCTTGAGCTCTAACAATGGCTTCTTCTGCTGCGGAACTCGCTCTCTCAACTCGACCAACTCTGGGTCCTCGTACTGCCTTTCCTTAACTTCAGCTATGAGGGATGATTTTGCAGTGTTTTGGATTACAACTCCACCATCCTCAGAATCTACTAACCGAACCCCCAACGAAGCCAATTGATGAATCTCTCTAGCTAATTGTCTTTTCTCGGGCTCTACATGTGCTAAGCTACCCATAGATCGGCGACTTAAGGCATCTGCTACAACATTAGCTTTCCCTGGATGGTAGAGAATGTTAACATCGTAATCTTTCAATAACTCAAGCCATCGCCTCTGTCGCAAATTCAACTCTTTCTGCTTGAAAATATATTGTAGGCTTTTATGATCAGTAAATATATCAACATGAACACCATATAAATAATGCTGCCATATCTTAAGTGCATGGACAACCGCAGCTAACTCGAGGTCGTGGGTCGGATAATTCCTCTCGTGCTTCCTCAACCTGCCTTGAAGCATATGCAATTACCTTCCCATGTTGCATCAGGACACATCCTAACCCGACACCTGATGCATCACAATACACGGCATAACCCTCTAGACCCTCTGGAAGTGTTAGAACTGGAGCTGAGGTCAACTTGTTCTTAAGCTCTTGGAAACTCCGCTCATAAGCCTCTGTCCATTGAAACTTAGTTTCTTTCTGTGTCAACTTCGTCAATGGTGCCGAAAGGGAAGAAAAACCCTCTACGAACCTCCGATAGTATCCTGCTAAGCCTAGAAAGCTACGAACCTCTGTCGGAGTGGTAGGTCTAGGCCAAGATTTCACGGCCTCAATCTTCTGAGTGTCCACCTTTATCCCTTCATCTGATACAATATGCCCCAAGAATGCTACAGACTTCAACCAGAACTCACATTTAGAAAACTTAGCATACAACTTACGATCACGGAGGGTTTGGAGTACCGCTCGCAGGTGGTCCGCATGCTCATCCTCTGAACGGGAATAAACCAGAATATCATCAATAAATACTATCACGAACAGATCTAAAAATGGCCGGAATAGGCTATTCATCAAGTCCATAAATACAGCGGGTGCATTAGTCAACCCGAAGGACATGACAAGGAACTCGAAGTGGCCATATCGGGTCCTGAAGGCTGTCTTCGGAATATCTTTTTCCGAACTCTGACCTGGTGGTACCCCGACCTCAAATCAATCTTGGAAAAGCATCTAGCTCCCTGCGACTGATCAAACAAGTCATCGATCCTTGGAAGTGGATACTTATTCTTAATAGTTACCTTGTTCAACTGCCTATAATCGATACACATCCTCAGCGAGCCGTCTTTCTTCCGCATAAATAGTACCGGTGCACCCCAAGGTGAGGTACTGGGCCTAATGTAACCTTTCTCCAGCAAATCTTTTAACTGCTCCTTCAACTCCTTCAATTCGGCAGGTGCCATTCTATACGGAGGGACGGATATTGGTTGAGTTCCTAGAAGCAAATCGATGCTAAAATCAATCTCTCGCTCTGGAGGAATACCTGGAAGCTCATCTGGAAACACATCTGCATACTCTTTGACTATGGGAATAGACTGAAGTGTAGGTATCTCAGCATCTGCATCTCTAACTCGCACAATATGATAAATGCACCCTTTTGCGATCATTTTCCTCGCCTTCAGATAGGAAATAAACCTACCTCTGGGTGTTGGTGTATTACCTACCCATTCAAGGACTGGCTCACCCGGAAAATGAAATTTGGCTACCTTTGCTCGGCAATCAACTGTGGCATAGCAAGCTGCCAACCAGTCCATGCCCATGATAGCATCAAAGTCCATCATCTCTAGCTCAACTAGGTCAGCTGAGGTCTGACGACTACAAATTGTCACCGTACAACCTCGGTAAACCCGTCTAGCAATAATCGATTCTCCGACCGGTGTAGATACCGCAAAAGGATCACTTAGTATTTCAGGCACTATACCAAACTTCCTTGCGACAAATGGGGTAATATACGATAAAGTAGATCCTGGGTCTATCAAAGCATAAGCATCGTGAGAGCAAATGGTTAATATACCTGTCACAACGTCTGGTGAAGACTCCTGGTCCTGTCGACCCGCTAAAGCATAGATACGGTTCTGATTACCACTTGAACTGGAACCTCTACCTCTGCCTCGACCTCTACCAGCCGAAGACTGAGACTCACGCCTTGAAGGATGCACGGACATAGACGATCCTGTTGCTGAACTCGCTGGTTGTGCCATTCCCCCAGAATCTCTATTTGGGCAATCTCGCATCATATGCCCCGGACGCCCACATGTATAACAAGCATCAGAACCTGCTCGGCATTGACCCAAGTGTCCTCTACCACAGATGTCACACCGCGGAGGAAATGACCATGTCTGCGCAGAACCTCGTTGTCGCTGCAAACCCGACGCCCGTGAGCTCTCACCTGGTCCTGACTGAGTATAGCGGTCATACCCGTAACCCTGTAACTGAGGTGGCAGAGGCCTAGGTGGCCGTCCGAAGTACTGGGTCCTATAACTACCCTGAGATTGCTCCTGAGACCTGGGAAATCTCATCCTCTTACGTTGCCCTTGCTCAGCCCTCTCTGTACCCTGCTGCCGACGCCTACCCCTTTCTATATTCTGGGCGAATGCCTGAATCCGAGTTTGTCACGCCCGAACCTAGGAGCGAGACAAGCACCCCGTGCCTCACCTAACCTGGCGTACCAAATTGCGACTAAGGGACTCTGAACACATAATGTCATACTTTGGCCATGGGGCCACCTTGTAAGACAATTTGCGAAGCAAAATATAAAACTGAATGGAAACTAGCACTAACTAAATATCAATATAAAGCTAGGCCGACAAGGCCGTCATAGCTACTACAGCTGACAAACCACCAATTTATACAAACCCAACATAATGCACTAACCAACAGGATATGCCTACAAGCCTCTACTGATAGATGTACTGTGATCGGAACAGGGCCCCGACCTACCCATAACATATATACAGATATACATAAGATGTACACAAAACTCTAGTCCTGGCAACTCCGAAAGACGTGGAGCTTACCGATCAGGCGGAACTCGGGAAACACCTACTGAGGAGGTCTACCCGTCTGTCTGTCTGAACCTGCACGCATGAAATGCAGCGCCCCCAAAAAAGGGACGTCAGTACGAAATAATGTACCGAGTATGTAAGGCAATAAAATAACTGAAATCTGAAACTGAACTGATAATATGATAACTGAAATTAACTGGGAGTCAAAGATGATCTGGAGATATACTTACCTGCTGATACTGACTCAACTCCTTCAATATAGTAAGTAAAATAATTGTACGGCCTTATAAGGCTCGGTATATATAACTGCTCTGCCATAGTAGGCTCGCTTATAGGCGCTCGGCCATACTAGGCTATGTATCTCGACCATGCTGGGCTCGCTCATAGGCGCTCGGCCACAGTAGGCTCGGTATATAACTTTCCATCTGATCAGAGGTTGCCCAATAGGGGCCTGCCCATCGATTATAGCTCGATGGTAATGAAAATAATGTAATACTGTATATATAGGCTTGCTGCTCTCTTGACTGGAAGAAGACAATACTAAAATTGAATATAGAGTCTCGATAAGGAATAATATTGTAACTTATGAGACTAGAATAGTGTGAATAAATTCATGAATATGAACTTCTCTTTTTGTCTCATTACTAACACATGTAGCTACGAGATCATGCCAAAATGAAGGAAGGCTTAGCCTTAACATACCTTATCACAATCTTTTCAATCACCAAGTTGAACTCACCTCTTCGCACCTTAATCTACAAGAATGATAATAATACTATCGTTAAGTTACGAAAGGTACAACTATCGCACAACGAACGACAAACCTATTTTGTATTAAAACGGGCAGCATCTCCCCTATAATATGCCCTTCCTCCAACTTCAAGATAACACCAACAATACAAGGACAGAACAATAACAACATATATACATCATTTTCCAGCCCTATATACACCATCAAATACTACAAAACAGCCCAACACACCCCAATCTCTTCGTACACAAAACGACCACCGTAGTAGTGTCAAACGACCCGAAAATGTTATGACGAACGACCAGCCAACCACCCTACATTTATATGGTGTTTATAAACCCCCTTCCTCCTCCAAAACTCCACAAAATAGTAATAAAACACGCAGCCCAACAGCAACACAAAACAGTCCACAAAACAGTCCGCTACAAGTGAATAACTCGAACTCACGGCTTCCGATCACCGTCCCGTGAGTTCTTACAAGTATAGAACGACTTACCATGAATTTACAGCAGAAAAAATGGATGAAAGAGAGCAGTAAACTCACCTTATTTTTTGGATAACTCAGCTCCTATCTTGGTTCTTCAAACTCTAAGTTTTACCTCCAATTGGAACTTGAAAGGGAGAGAAAATCAATTAGGGTTTGTGGGAAATTTTTGGGAGGATTCTTTGCAGAGCTTATGTCTGGTTATTATGCTCTATTTTAAGTCTAATATATGAAGAAAATAGGCCCTTAAAAGGCCTCTTTGGATGACCCGAAATGGCCCATTTTTGGGCTTTCATTTAAGCAAGTAGGTGACACACCTACTTGTCACCTAGCAGCTTGCGCAGTATCGCAAAAATGCACATATCTCTCTACTCCAATGTCGTATTGACAAATGGTTTAATGCGTTGGAAAATAGACTCATAGATCTTTAATTTGATGGGTGGAACACACCATAACTCTAAGTATATTGGGAGAAAATTGCAGTTACATTTGACCCAAAGTTTCAGTAAAACTTATGAATGTAACTTGTGATGACTTTCATCGACTTTTGTTCCACAACTCGCTTGACTTAAAAACATAACACACGGATATAATACGACTAATATAAATCATAACATAATCTCTTTATCATGTTAATCACCCTAGTCTCACCCCAAAAGTACATGTTATAACATTCCCAACTTGTCGACTTTCGATGAAACATTGTTTTATTTAATTGCTTTAGCTTCTGAACTGTCCAACCCTCTTTGTACTTGTTGTTCATGATCTTCAATATTTGTAACCTCAGAGGTAACATGATTAACTTACTTTATATACTTTTAAATATTATCTCATTTTTTTGTCCTACATTAGTTTGCTTACGACGCATTTTTACATACGAAAATATAGGGTGTAACATCTGCGGTCGCATATGCAACCGCATAATGGTTATGCGGTCCACAATATGACCGCAGAAATGGCCCTCAGGGGCCTGAACTTTCAGCCCAGGTATGCGACCAGTATGCGGTCTGCATACTTGTTCTGCGGTCATATAATGCACCGTAGAACTCCCTCCGCAGAAACCCAAGAGGGATTATGCGACCGATATGCGGTCTGTACAGTGATTATGCAGTTGTATAATGGACCGCAAAACTGACCTCAAATTGGTCAACTTTCTGCTTCACTCTGCGGCCTTTATGCGGTCCGCAGAGTGATTATGCAGCCGCATAATGGGCCGTAGAAATGCGTTCTTCTGCGAAATATTTTCCTCTAAGTTCGTAGGGTACTGTTCAATCCAAAAAGTCCGAACTGCGGCGAGCTTGAATTTCTACTATAATAACGCAGGAATCTATCTTGGCACCACGAAACCCTGAGTTTTTGGTTAAAAATTTTACGGGTCCTTATAGTTATATCTTAGGGAGTCTACAAGCCGTGTCTAGTAGAATCTTGTTTGTGGGTATGTTGTGCACCACACTTATAAGCAGGAGGCTACAGGAAATTTAGGACTGTCACTCTTTCTTCTTACTCTAGATCGTGTGGTAGAGATCCGTTGTAAGAATTTAAACTCCTAAATTCTATTTTATTCGTAATACGACGATACCTACATCCAAAAGACAATTGGTAAGAGATTGAATGTTTTTGTGGAAAAGTTGAGTCAAAGGAACTCGATTTTGTGTCATGTTTGTGATGAATAAATGTGAGGTCTTCAGCAAAACATGTGTGTACTAAGACGTGTAAGCTTCTTGATAAGGATCCCTAAGGCAATAATATCTATCCACTCGTATGGTAAAAAGGAATAAGAGTATCAGAAAGTAGACACAAGTTTCAGCAAGTAAAAGAAGCAAGGTGAAGAAGGGTACGAGGTACCCAGTTAATAAAGATTAATAGTATTCACAATTCAAGCAGAGAAATATAAGCATTCCGAGTTACTTTCAACAGTAATAGAGATATATACAATTAGCCACACCCATCTCAATTATGCCCTATGGGAGCTGACAGATATAGTTTAAGAGAATGATGGGATATCAGGATCAAGCTGGGGTTAGAGTAACCCAAAATTATGGATGGATTGTTAGCATTAGTTGACATTTCCGAAGGATATTGTAAATGTGCTAATAGCTCTCCTTGTGAGACACCTAGATGGTGCACTCTAAAATAGTATAACTAGATATGGGTACTACAAAGATAGGCACTGGGAGCCTGGAAGGGATAAATATTATCTTAGTGTGGCTCCCGTCCCTAGTAGAGAGAGAATATTAGGCAACCCGGAGAGCCAGTAGATGGAGCAAGGGGAGCTAAAAGCAAAAGAATGTCTTGTTGAAGTTTTCAGAAAAAACTGACAGACAGAAATGTTAGCAGGGAAATAAGAAGAGAGTTAATGAAGCATTATAAGTAAGGTGTAATACATGGATGGCAACGGTAGATAAAAAAAATGATAGTATTACAGAGTCTATAGTCAAGTGAAGGAGAAGACGAGAGGTGCCGGGCCTTGAGACAACAAAAGAGTGTAGGCCATAAAGTCATATCCTCATTTCGAGAAATAAATTTGTGACTCTAACGTGATTACCAGAAGGAAACGTTAGACCCCCAGAGTAATAGAAATTAGTATGGGCTAGTGAACAAGATATACTGAACATGAATTAGGGATCAGAAGATTTGATAATAGTCAACATCGTGAGAATTTCAGAGATCGCATTCCAGCAATAATAGAATAGACAACAGAAGAATGACCTTTAAAGTTCATTTAGGAAGATGCTTCCCTAAAGCAAGCACAGTGAGCAGAGTTACGCTTAAGGGACTAAGTGTCACCCTTGTGCGTAAGAAATTCAACTATCCCTGGTATAGAAGGGTTACCGCAAGGCGAGTAAGATATCAGTGAAGATGTGAAAAAAATGCCAAAGATGAAGAGGTAACTATGGAATAGTAAAAGATGAATGCGGTGAAAAGGCAAAAGGAACGATATTGCATTTATTCAAATCCTACAGATATGCTATGATTCCAGAACATTATGCAAGCATGACGCCAGGGAGAAGCAGTAAGGGTTCCCCCAAGATGTTATTGATTAATAAGGAGCCAGTGCGAGAGGTAAGTTAAGACAAATGATGTAACCCAAAAGAGATTACGTGGAATATAGATATGAGAATGGACCAACGAGTAGTTAGTAGTTGATTCAGGAAGAGTCTAGTTATGGCTAAACAAGAGGATACAAATAAATCAACAGATCATGCAAGATAAATGTATTGAACCCCAGCATAGGGAATTTAGTCTTGCAGATATGAGATCGCAATTATTGAAAAGAAAAACAAATTAGATGAGTTGGGGTAATTAAAGGTACCGTATGAGTGTTACGGAAATAAAAGAGAGTACCACTGGGAAGACAGTCAAAATATCAGTTCAGGAGCAACCCTATAAGCACAAGGGCATGTAGGTAAGTAACTACGGATAATTATAGGCGAGGAAGGACATCAAAAATTCCATCGAGTGTACAATGTAATAAGCTCACAGCTTTACAAGAGTCAGAGGGTCCTCCCTAAGTGCTACAATGAAAGACTAGCTGAGGAAATAAGGAAGAAGGCTTCACAAGAGTCAGAGGGTCCTCCCTTCTGTTGAAGAAGAAATGGTCATGTAAATACAGTCTCACCACAACATTGTATGCACTCCATAAGAAAGTGGTATACCTACCGTGGCCAATGAACGGGAAGTAAAATCAAAAGTAATATTCGAGATCATATGAGTTGTACAAAACTTCCAGCATGCCTGAGAACTAAGATAAGCTAAGTATGCACTCAACAAGGGGGTAGAAAACTGAGAAGGAACGAAAGGAATTATTCGATCAATGATCCAAAGTTAGTTACGTTATGAACGCAATATATATGTTGACAATCATACACCTGTAGAAGACTCCGGTATAAGTTAAAAGAAAGAATTGAGTCCAGGTCATACACAAAGGATTGAATTGTTAGAAGATTGTATCATGGATATTCCATAGCGCCCATGAAAGGCTAAAGTAATAACTAATACCATGAGCCGCAGATCGGAAGATAGCTTAAGCCTACATACAGGCTGATCAGAGGGAAGAGGAAACTAAAAGAGTTACATCAACTAAGTAAATCGGGAGTCTGATTATTGGACCCAGAAAATTATAGAAATCGTGATTGAGATCATTGCAGAATCACTCTTAATATCAGAGGTACAAGAGAGATAGTACAACATTCATATTCTATAACGGCTCTACGATGGAGTCAGTTAGAAGAATACCAGCCTCATAAGAAGTTAGTATGAAGCGCCCACCAGATTGTGTATGCGCCAGAGGTACAAGTATTATAATAAAGCTTCAAGTTGTGGGTGAGAATCATACCTATGTGGAAGGGGGTTATGAAAGAGGTAGAAGATACGATGCGAGATTTTAAGGTAAGTAACGTAAAGGTGAACAACATACGAGATACTCAGGTGCAGAAGGTTGTGAATAATCCATACTTTAGATAGAGGGCTAGAAGCGTTGGGATTTAATATCCAGGAATGATAGTGGTGTCATTAGTAGCATATCTTCCAGCCTATGGTTTCTAGGTATCGAGAGGTCTAGTTAAAAGAGTAACTAAGAGTTTGAGATGATATGATGTCTCGTTTGATGTTCCAAAATAACATAAGCAAATCTATGGTGCAAACAAGTTGAAGGAAAATTGCGAGTAGTATAAATAAATATGTGTAGGTCGCAAGCTAAAGTATGGTAGAGCGACAAGGTGTTCAGAAGACATGAGTAAGGATAAAGAAAGGCAAGTGAGAGGGTGATGAGAATGGATAAGTCCTCAAGATTAAGTCCATGAAAACAAGAAAGCTAATGGTTACTCTAAGTTATAGAAAGTTCAGTATAGCCTGAATGAACTCAAAGGAGTTTAAGACTAATTGCATTTAGAAGAGATGCAATGTTGCCCTGGTAGTAGAATAAGGGTGTAATTGTGATAGATAAAAGATGACATTTAGGCCTTCGATTGAGTAATGATTTGAAGAAAAATAAAAAAAAGGGATTTCATGAATTGTATAGGATTAAAATACCCACATAAGGCAAATCACATTGGAATGCTATGAAATGCGGTTATGGAAGTATGGTATCGCCCCCAGGTGGATCGGGAAAATCACTTTAAATGTTCCTCAATGCAGTGTGAGTCCTAGTGATTACCTAAGAGGTTTCAAGTTATCAGTGGTTGATTGTAGATCAATATTGAGGTGAATCAACAATGGATGGATAAAATTACAACGTATGAGATGAGATTAGGCCGTCATTCTTAAAATGAACAGTAATGAGGAAGTATTAAAGGACTTAGATTTATACAAATGGGATAAGCAATGTGAGTAACCTGGAGTTTGGTAGCAGACTTCAGTAACCTGGAGTTTGGTAGTAAACCGAAGTAAGAGTTATGGTATAGTATTACCTACTTATATGTAGTAAAGCCATAGACGCCCAGAGGTACAACTTGTCATAATTATGTATATGTTCACAAAGTGAGGCCTAGAGATTAGCTAAAGGCTGGATGAAAAATGAGAGAAGGGTCGCATAGGCGCACATACAAGGACAAAGTCGTAGAGACTGCATGATAGAAGGTAGCAATAGTTACGAGATTGAAAGAATTCCGACCACAAGTCGTGGTGTGAGAATGAGGCCTTAAGGGGGGAATGTCCTGGCCTTTGGATTTATTCACAAAACAGTTGCCTAGATGGCAAGGAGAGTACTAAAGTATTCTCAAGAGCTATAGGTTATGATAATGATAAGCGCATCAATCAACATTCGAGGATGAATATTCCAAAGGGAGGAATGATGTTACACCCCATGTTTTTGTACATGAAATTACGCCATAAGTAAATTGATGAAAGCTCGGAAATGAGATGTTACACCCCATGTTTTCGTACGTTAAAGTTTCGTCGTAAGTTAATCGATGTAAGTTCGGGAATGAGATTATTTTGAGATTATAAGTAATATGCTATTTCAAATAAGTGATAAGTAAATTCGTGAAAGTGAGAGGGTGAGCGAATTGAAGAAAATAAATTTCGTCGAAGTTTGACATCTTGGGATAAATAAATGGTCTAAGCTATAATACCCCGGTATTTATGGACTTGTGCCATACAAGGTACCACATGACCATGATAGTAAGGTATATAAAATATGTTAAAAGTGAGTAGTATTTTAAGTAATTTGAGATAATTTTTAATTATGTGGATAATTAGTTAATTATAAATTTTTAGTGGGAGATTAACTAAGTAATTAAGCTATTTGGATAAGCTTAATAAGCCCCAACGTGGCAGCCAAGGGATTCTTGATCAAAAGCCCAACAAATGACTCTAAGTCATGTAGCAAGATGACACCTTAAGAGAGTTTTGTGGCTTAGTCATCATATAAGTGGGGCCCACACCCACTAAGATAAAAAACCCCTCTAAATTATTTAAGGGAAATGCTTGTATAGAAGGAAAGCTTCAGCAAATTTAAGGAAGGAAATTTATACGAAGGAAAGCCTCACTAAATCACATTTTAAGGAAAGAAAGCTTCGGAAAATTTATACGAAGACTATATTATGTAATAGCAGCATGGGATGCAATTCTAATAGAGCACAGTACAATCTTTCTCAAGAATATCATAAGGATTTTCCCTACTTCGATCTCGCCGTTACATATTTTATCACGATTGACGTGTGTTAGAGGGATTGTAAAGAGAATCGGCTTAGGTATGTTAAGGCTATCCCTTCTTTCTTTTTGGCATGATTCATACGATACAAAAGAAACGAGCAGACGCACAACTTCCATAAATGACTCTATTCATAGAATTACTAGGGGTGCCTATATTCTTGATTCCCCATGTAAATTATTATTATATCTTCTGTTCATGGGTCTCAGAAAAATATGTAGTTGATAAAGTTATCCGAAAGGCATATTGATCTTATGACATTCCGAGAAATCTTATTAACTTACTTCTTATGCATTTCACTCATTTATACATGTACACTGACCATGACCAGATGGCATTATATATGTGTATATTATATACATATGGGATACGAGAAAAGGTTACGGCATTATATACGCACCACCACCTGATCAGCTGGTATACGTTGATGTTTTGCCCACAATGGCCAAGATGATATGATGGGATGCCCTCAGAGGCTTGATGCTATTATGTACGCATATACCTATGCATTGTATGCCATTTATATGCATATGCATGACATTATAAATATGAAATGATTTACAGAGCTATTCAGACTTACATGTTGAGTGTTTCACTCCATGTTTCTCTCATGTCTTTTATTTACTGATTTTCATTCCTTACATACTCGGTACATTATTTGTATTGACGTCCCATTTGCCTGGGGACGCTGCATTTCATGCCTGCAGGTCCCGATAGACAGGTTGAGAGTCCTCTAAGTAGGCTATCAGCTCAGCGAAAGGTGTTGGTGCACTCCATTTGCTCCGGAGTTGCTTATTTGGTCAGTATGAATTGGACATGTATTGATTAGTATGGAAGGGCCCTGTCCTGACCTTTATGGTATTTATCTACTCTTTGAGTCCTGTAGACATATGTCATGTAGGTGAAAGATTTTATGGCCTTGTCGGCCTATGTTCAGTATACGAGTGATCATTTTGGTCTTATAGGCCCGTATGTCATATGTATAAGTTTGTATTACATGTTGGGTCATCCTATGTCGAGTATTTCCTAATGTTTTATTCTGGTTATCTCACGGAAGCCTTTTGCATCTCATTTACCTATAATAGTATGATACGAAAAGACACGTTACGTTGGTACTCGGTTGAGTAAGGTACCGGGTGCCCTTCGCGGCCCATCGATTTGGGTCATGACATATAATTTCGGCCAAAATAAGTCAAATAACTAGAAAATTATCAAAACTACAACTACCTAGTGTTAGGTTAAATTAAACTAAAACTATCTAAATAGATACTAAAATAAAGAGAAGATATGAGAGGAAAGAACTTTCCTTGAGGATGGATGGGAGTGATATGAGTTAGGTGTGGAAGAAAATGTAGAAGACGAAGTTTGGGAGTTGAGTCAGAGAGGGATTAGAGAGGAGTGAGAGAAAAGAGTAAAGGATGGGGATTAAAGGGGGAGGGGGAGGGTGTTAGAAAGATCGTGGCATCTGTGTTTTTTCAATTTTTTATTTTTTGAAGTTTGGCCAAACGTTTATACAGCCGCGTCGTGGGGTGTGGCGCCCCACGCGGCGCGGCAGTGAGGATTTACTGTGGCTTGTTTTTCTTTTAGAGGGGCCTGTTTGGCCTAGGACCGTGCCCCATGCAGCGCGGCAAGCCAATTTTCTCAGAGTTCCTGCGATTTATGCTTTTTAGCCCACGTGTTGCACCCCCAGTCTATTTTGTACTTATTTATTGTCCACTTCATGCTCATACATGTCCAAATAAATATCAAAACTCCTAAACTCTAATATTCCTAATCTACACTTATCTAAACTACTATACAAAAGCAACAAAAAAAGGGTTAGAAGTAGTTCTGAGTTATATTCGTCAGCTTGACTCAATCACTTAGGCTCATTTGATAATGATGATAGAGGATTGGTTGAAAAATCCTCCATCTAGGTACGGTTTCAACATGTGCCCATTCACCTTAAGGCTTTCATTACCATCCTCATCTTTGATCTCAATTGCGCCATATAGCGAGACATGTTTCACCACATACGGACCCGTCCATCTTCACTTAAACTTTTCGGGGAACAACCTAACTCTACTATTGCATAGTAAGACTTTGTTCACTTCATGAAACTCCTTTGGCTTAATCAGGCGATCAAGCCACCTCTTTGTCTTCTCCTTAATAATTCGTGCATTTTTATTCACATCCAGTCTAAACTTCTCCAATTCATTCATCTGCAACAACCTGTGTTCACCTGCAAAACTAAGATCAAGATTAAGCATCTTAATTGCCTAATAAACTTTATGTTCTATCTCAGCAGATAAGTGACACGATTTCCCATACACTAATTTGAATGTTGAAGTCCCTATGGCCGTTTTGAACGCAGTTCTGTATGACCATAAAGCTTCATCTAATTTCATGGACCAATCCTTACGAGAAGCACTAACCATCTTTTCAGGAATTCACATAAGCTCATGGTTAGCCACTTCAACTTGCCCACTAGTTTGGGCATGGTATGAGGTTGCTATATTGTGTGTGACCTTACTTAGATAGAAATGCAGCAAACTGCTTGTTCACAAAGTGAGACCCATTGTCACTGATAATCACTCGAGGTGTCCAAAAGCGGGAAAAGATGTTCTTCCGTAAGAACTCACACACCACCCGAGCATCATTGGTCCTAGTAGGGATTGCTTCAACCCATTTAGAGACATAGTCAATGGCTACTAGGATATACTCATAAGAATAGGATGATGGGAACGGGCTCATGAAGTCAATGACCCAAACGTCAAATATTTCACATACTAGAATGGAGTACAACGGCATCTCATCACTCTTGCTAATGTTACCTGCCCTTTTACACTTGTTACATGCAGCTACATACGCCTGTGCGGCGTTATTCAAAATAGGACAATAGAAACCGACATCCATAACCTTTACTGTTGTGTGATTTCCACCATAGAGACCTCCAGCTGCTCCATCATGACAATGAGACAAAATGCTTGTCATCTCTCCTTTAGGCACACATCTTCGAATCACACCATATGCGCACAGTTTAAACAAGAAAGGGTCATTCCAGAAATAAATTTTTACCTCACCTTGAACCTTCCTTCTTTGATCACGAGAGAGGTCACGCGACAACAATTCACTAGCCAAACAGTTGGCTACATTTTCATAACAAGGCGGTCTTTCAGAGACCGCAACAATGGAGAAAATCTTTTCATCAGGGAACTCTTCCCTTATTTCTATTGTCTCAACCGGAGGTCTCTCGATTCGGTATAGATGATGTGCGACTTGATTTTAGTACCCTTCTTATACTTGATCTCTAAGTCAAACTCTTGGAGCAATAGCACCCCAGATTATTTTCTGTTTCGACTTGGAAAGGGTAGTTTCATTCGGACCCAATTCTACACGGAATAAATATACTATAAACACATTTTTGAATATACTTTTTATCTGCGAAAGATTTGAGAAGCAACTAAGGCAAGAAGACACAAGAATTCATCAAGATTTCAACCAACTATAGATGCAATACATGAGTTTGTATCGAATCATTAGCATTGATGTTTTTTTATATATTTAAACCTTATTGAGATGACTTTTTTCATTTCTATGGAGTGATTTCCCTTAGGGTGTTAAAATGCACACGCCTGTCGCGCCTAGCGCCGCACCATGCGACACGTGTTTGAGGATTTTCAGAGGGCAGAATTCTGACATGCAGCACACTTTGTACAGTCGCGCCGGTGTTGTTTTCTAAGAGTAAATTCTTTCTTCCAATTTTTGATATCCAGACATGGTCTTCCACCCGCGAACGCGATCCCGGTTTAATTTCTTGGGCTTTTACTCAGACTTCAAAGCTCCAACTTGTTCGATTTAGCTTCAAATTATCTTTTTAAGATAATTGACTCGGGATCCAATTCTTGAGTTAGTTCACTCTATAATACTATTGATTCTCACAAATTTAACAGATAATTAGATTACACTTAAAGTTAATGTTTCTCTGTCGATTAAACGTTAATTTCAGTAATTAATCCAATTGAAGTGCGGTGAATAATTGCAACGAATAAAATGATGGTTATGGTCAAATGTGTAACTTCTAACCAATATTTCTCTATTTTCTAGTTCGATAAATAATTCAAGAGGCTCTTTCGATTACCTAGTTGAATTACGAAGCTACAATATAGCATAAGATGTTAAGAAATTCAATATAATTCTCCTCTTTGGCTTAGGCAAAATAATAAATAACTTCACAATACGAATTAAAACCCCATCAATTAATTTAAATAATTGTCACGAATAAAATCCCTAATCAAGTTATCAAAACACTGTTTCTATCAACACCCTAAGGGAAATTACTCCATAGCAATGGAAAAAGTCATCTCAATAAGGTTTAAAAATATAGAAAACACCAATGCAATTGATTCCATACAAAATCTCGTATTGCACCAATTGTTGATTGAAATCTTGTATCTTCTTGCCTTAGTTGCTTCTCAAATTTTTCGTAGGTCAAAAGTCCCTTCAAAAATGTGCTTTTAGTGTATTTATACCATGTAGAAGTGGGTCCGGATGAAACTATCCTTTCCAAGACGAAATAGAAAATACCCTGGAGAAAATGCACGGGCATGCCGCTTCTAGCTCCGCACTATGCGACGCGTGTGTGTGGATTTTCAGAGGGCAGAATTCTGATAGGCAGCACAATTTGTACAACCGCACCGCATCTAGTGGCGCAGCGGTGTTGTTTTCTTAGAGTAAATTCTTTCTTCCAATTTTTGATATCCAGACATGGTCTTCCGCCCGCGAACGCGATCCCGATTAAATTTTTTGGGCTTTTACTCAGACTTCAAAGCTCCAACTTATTCGATTTAGCTTCAAATTATCTTTTTAAGATAATTCACTTGAGATCCAATTCTTGAGTTAGTTCACTCTATAATATTGTTGATTCTCACAAATTCAACAGATAATTAGATTACACTTAAATTTAATGTTCCTATGTCAATTGAACATTAATTTATGTAATTAATCCAATTGAATCACGGTGAATAATTGCAACTAATAAAATGATGGTTATGGTCTAAAAGGAAACTTCTCACGAATATATCCCTATTTTCTAGTTCTATAAATAATTCAAGAGGCTCTTTCGATTACTTACTTGCATTACGAAGTTAAACTAGAGCATAACATGTAAAGAAATTCAATATAAATCTCCTCTTTTGATTAAGACAAATAATAAATAACTTCACAATACGAATTAAAACTCTATCAATTAATTCAAACAATTATCAAGAATTAAATCCCTAATCAAGTTATCAAAACACCATATTTGTCAACATCCTAAGGGAAATTACTCCATAAAAATGGGAAAAGTCATCTCAATAAGGTTTAAAAATGTAAAAAAAGATCAATGCTAATGATTCGATACAAACTCATGTATTGCACCGATAGTTGATTGAAACCTTGATGAATTTTTGTGTATTCTTACCTTAGTTTCTTCTCAAATCTTTCATAGGTCAAAAGTATATTAAAAAATATGTTTTTAGTGTATTTATACCATGTAGAATTGGGTCAGAACAAAACTACCCTTTCCAAGCTGAAACAGGAAATAATATGGGGAAAATGTACAGGCGAGCCGTGCCTAGCGCCGCACCATGCGACATGTGTGTGAGTCTTTCCAGAGAGCAGAATTCAGATAGGCATCACACTTTATACAGTGACGCCGGTGTTATTTTCATAGAGTAAATTCTTTCTTCCACTTTATGATATCCAGTCATGGTCCTAGACCCCCGAACACGACCTCAGTTTAATTTCGTGGGCTTTTACTCACACATCAAAGCTCCAAGTTGTTCAATTAAGATCCAAATTATCTTTTTAAGATAATGTACTCGGGATCCATTTCTTGAGTTAGTTCATTCTATAATACTGCCAATTCTCACGAATTCAACAAATAATTAGATTACACTTAAAGTTAATGTTCCTCTTTCGATTAAATGTTAGTTTCAGTTATTAATCCAATTGATGCACGGTGAAGAATTGCAACGAATAAAATGATGGTTATGGTCTAAAGGGAAACTTCTCATGAATAGTTCCCCATTTTCTAGTTCGATTAATACTTCAAGAGGCTCTTTCGATTACCTAGTTGAATTATGAAGTTAAACTAGAGCATAAGATTTTAAGAAATTCAATATAAAGCTCCTCTTTCGATTAAGAAAAATAATAAATAACTTCACAATACGAATTAAAACTCCAACAATTAATCCAAACAATTGTCAAGAATCAAATCCCTAATCAAGTTATCAAAACACCGTATCTGTTAATACCCCGAGGGAAATAATTCTATAGCAATAGAAAAGGTAATCTCAATAAGCTTTAAAAACATAGAAAACATCAATACTAATGATTCGATACAAACTCCCGTATTGCACCGATTGTTGGTTGAAATCTTGTTGAATTCTTGTGTCTTCTTGCCTTAGTTGCTTCTCAAATCTTTCGTGGGTCAAAAGTCCCTCCAAAAATGTGTTTTAGTGTATTTATACCATGTAGAAGTGGGTCCGGATGAAACTACCCTTTCCAAGCCGAAACAGGAAATACTCTAGGAAAAATGCACAGGCACACCGCGCCTAGTGCCACACCATGCGACTCGTGTGTGAGGATTTTCAGAGAGCATAATTCTAATAGGCTGTACACTTTGTACAGCCACGCCGTGGCTGGTGCCGCCCCAAGCGATGCGGCAGTGTTATTTTCTTAGAGAAACTCTTTCTTCCACTGTTTGATATCCAGACGTGGTCCTCGACCCCCGAACGCGATCTCTGTTTAATTTCTTAGGCTTTTACTTAGACTTCAAAGATCCAAGTTGTTTGATTTAGCTCCAAAATATCTTTTTAAGATAATTGACTCGGGATCCAATTCCTGAGTTAGTTCACTCTATAATACTGTTGATTCTCAAAAATTCAACAAATAATTAGATTACAGTTAAAGTTAATGTTCCACTTTCGATTACATGTTAGTTTCAGTAATTAATCCAATTGATGCACGGTGAACAATTACAACAAATAAAATGGTGGTTATGGTCTAAAGGGAAACTTCTCACGAATATTTCCCCATATTATAGTTCGATTAATAATTCAAGAGGCTCTTTCGATTCCCTAGTTGAATCACGAAGTTAAACTAGAGCATAAGATGTAAAGAAATTCAATATAAAGCTCCTATTTCGATTAAGCAAAATAATAAATAACTTCACAATACGAATTAAAACTCTATCAATTAAATCAAACAATTGTCAAGAGTCAAATCCCTATTCAACTTATCAAAACATTGTATTTGTCAACACCCTAAGGAAAATTACTCCATAGCAATGGAAAAAGTCATCTCAATAAGGTTTAAAAACGTAAACAATATCAATGCTAATGATTCGATACAAACTCCTGTATTGCACCGATTGTTGGTTGAAATCTTGATGAATTCTTTTGTCTTCTTGCCTTAGTTGCTTCTCAAATCTTTCGTAGGTCAAAAGTCCTTTCAAAAACATGTTTTTAGTGTATTTATACCATGTAGAAATGGGTCCGGATGAAACTACCCTTTCCAAGCCAAAATAGGAAATACTCTAGGGAAATTGCACAGGCGCGCCGTGCCTAGCGCCGCACTATGCGACACGTGTGTGAGAATTTTCAGAGGGTAAAATTTTGACAGGCAGCATACTTTGCACCATGCAACACGTGTGTGAGGATTTACTGAGTCTAAAGAGCTTGCTTGTTATAGATTATGGGATATTTGTGTGACTTTGTATGAGAACTGGGAGCATCTAGGAGACCTTATGCTCCATCAACAGGATCGATTGAGTTTTTTGAGGCATTCTTATAGGAATATTTGGCTATTGAGCTCTGCCGAGCCAAGCAATACAAGTTCTTACGTTTGGAGCAAGGCAATATGAGTGTTCGGGAGTATAGTATGAAATTCAACTTCTTGGCTAGGTATGCTCCTACGTTTGTGGCTGATATGCGTGACCGAGTATGTCGATTTGTGGGTGGTCTAGGAAAACATTTGGTTAATAAATGTACCACGACTTCTTTAAATCTGAATATGGACATCGCCCACATTCAAGCCGATGCACAGAACTTGGAGGATCGTAAGAGGCAGCAACGGGCCGATCGAGAGCATGATATGGGCCAGCATAAGAGGGCCCAATCCGTAGGTAATACAGGAGAGTTTCGAGGGGGGTTTAGGCCTTAGTTTCCTAAATACCCATCTTATGCGGCAGCTAGTGCACCACTACAATTTCAAGGCCAGCATCGTAATCAGACCACTTACTCTAGTCAGGGTCAGAGTTCACAGGGACCAGGCCTCCAATATTGTGGTCAATGTGGTAGGACTCATTTTGGCAACGCTGCTAGGGTTCAAATGTATGTTATTTGTGTGGGCTACCCGACCACATTATGCGCTTGTCTGATGAGAGGTGGGACGGTATTCCATATCCGACAAGGTATGTAGCAGCTTTTTCTTCATCAGTACGCCCTCCTGGGAAAGGTACACAGAGGTCATCTGCTAGAGGTAGAGGCAGTGGTGGAGCGTCTAGCTCAGGTAGTTATCAGAACCGTATTTATGCACTGTCAGGTCGACATGACCTATAGTCATCTCCGGATGTTATTACAGGTATATTATCCGTATGTTCCCTTGATATGTATGCCTTGATAGATCCATGTTCTACTTTGTCGTATATTACTCTATTTGTTGCTAGTAAATGAGGTAAAAACCTAAATTGTTGCATCAGTCATTTGAAATGTCTACGCCTGTGGGTGAGTCCGTGATTGTTAGATGGGTATATCGGGGTTGTGATGTGATGATTTATGAGCATCACACCTTAGACGACTTGAATGAATTAGAAATGGCGGAATTTGATGTTATTATGGGTATGGACTGGCTGGCTTCTTGCTACGCTATTGTGAATTGTTGGACAAAAGTCGTTCACTTTAATTTCCAGGCGAGCCCATCATTGAATGGAAGGGCAATGTGGAAGCACCTAAGGGGTTGTTTATTTCCTACCTTAAAGCTCGGAAGATGATCTGGGAGGATATATTTGTCATCTAGTGCAAGTGTAGGATGCAGAGGCAAAGCCTCCAGCCCTTCGGTCAGTCCATGTTGTTAATGAATTCCCCGATGTATTTCCAGATGAACTTCCTGGCATTCCTCCCGAAAGGGAAATTGATTTTGCTATCGACGTGTTTCCAGACACCCATCCTATATCTAATCCTCCATACAGAATGAACCATACTGAATTGAAGGAATTGAAAGCTCAGTTGAAAGATCTTCTAGATAAGGTCATTATCAAGCCCAATAATTCCTCGTGGGGTGCCTCGATGTTATTTGTTTGTAAGAAAGATGGTTCGATGAGAATGTGTATTTATTACTGTCAGCTGAAAAATGTAACTATTAAGAATAAATATCTGCTTCCAAGGATTGATGACATGATTTATCAATTGCAAGGAGCCAAGTATTTGTCAAAGATCGATCTTAGATCTGGGTACTATCAATTAAGAGTCAAGGAGAAAAATATCCCAAAGACAGCCTTTCGGACTAGATATGACCATTATGAATTTCTCGTTATGTCATTTTCCCTAACCAATGCACCAACGACTTTTATGGATATGATGAATCGGGTGTTCAAGTGGTTTCTGGACATCTTTGTGATTATATTTATTGATGATATTCTGGTGTATTCTCGAACATAAATGGAGCAAGCAGATCATTTGTGAACGGTATTCTCCAGGATCGTAAGATATATGCTAAGTTCACCAAATACGAGTTCTGATTGAACTCAATGGCTTTTCTTGGGCATATAATATCGAATGAGTGCATCAAAGTTGATAATCAAAGGATCGAGGCAGTTAAAAATTGGCTGAGGCCCACAATTCCTACAGAGGTGTGTAGTTTCTTAGGCTTACCTGGTTACTATCAGAGGTTCGTAGAAAATTTCTTTTCTATTGTTGCTCCATTAACAAAGTTGATGCATAAGGCGGCTAAGTTCCAGTGAACTAATACTTGTGAAAAAAGCTTCCAGGAATTAAATATGAGATTAACATCAGCAGATGTTATAGCCCTTCCCGAAGGATCAAAAGGTTATGTTGTCTACTATGACGCTTCTAGAGTGGGGTTGGGTTGTGTTTTGATGCAGCACGGTGAAGTTAGTGCATATGCTTCAAGACAACTAAGGAAACACGAGCAGAATTACCCGACTCATGACCTTGAGTTGGCGGCTGTTATATTTGCTCTAAATATATAGCATCACTATATGTATGGAGTTCATGTTGATATATTTATAGATCATAAGAGCTTTGCAATACATATTTAGGCAAAGAGAATTGAATCTGAGACATCAAAGATGGCTTGAATTGTTGAAAGACTATGATGTTTATATCCTATACCATCCCAACAAGGCAAATTTTGTTGCCGGTGCATTAAGTCAAAAATCTATGGGTAGCATGATGCATGTGGGAGATGATAAATTTTAAATGACTAAAGATTTGTTTCGATTGGCCAGTTTTAGTGTACGATTGCTTGATGCTAGCAACGGGGGTGCCATAGTTCAGAACGCCGCCGAATCCTCGTTCGTGGCAGAAGTAAGGGCACGACAATTTGACGAACCAGCCTAGGTGGGAATATGGGAAAGCATTCTCTTTATAAAAAGAAGTTGTTTGAGTTGTCCGAGGATAGAGTCCTTAAATTAAGGGCTGCTTGTGTGTGCCCAATGTTGGGGGACTCCGAGGATAGATTATGGCCGAGATTCACCAGTCCATATATTCTATCATCCTGGGTATACTAAGATGTATCATAAACTCCGATAGATATACTAGTGAAACGATATGAAGAGAAATATTGCCTAATATGTCGCTTCGTGTCTGAATTTCCAACAAGTTAAGATTGAACACCAGAAGCCCGGATGATTGCTTTAGAATATTTAGATTCTGACCTGGAAATGAGAGGCAATAAATATGGATTTTATAATGGGATTACCGAATTCTCATCGGAAGTTCGATTGTATATGGGTTATCGTGGATAGACTTACAAAGTCAACTAAATTCTTACCTGTCAGAACTACCTTTTCAGTCAAGGATTATGCCGGATTATATATTAAGGAAATAGTTTGACTTTATGGAGTCTTGATTTCTATTATATAGGACAGAGTTGCCCAGTTTACAGCTAACTTCTGGAGGCCTTTCCAGAAAGGTTGGGTTTGCAGATTAGTCTTAGCATAACTTTCCATCCGTAGACAAACGATCATGCCGAGCACACTATTCTGACACTCGACGATATGTTGCGAGCTTGTGTTCTAGACTTTAAAGGAATCTGGAAAGATCATTTGATGCTCATTTAGTTTTCTTATAATAACAATTACCATTCCAGTAACCATATGGTACTATTTGTAGCCCTATACGAGTGAAAGTCTAGGTCTCCTATCGGTTGGTTCGATGTTGGCGAGACAAAATTATTAGGCCCTGATTTGGTGCAATGGGCTGTAGGTGAAAGTGAATCAGGATCAATTGTTGACCGCTTAGAGCCAACAAAAATCCTACTCAGATAACTGACAATGAGACTTAGAGTTCGCTATGGGAGACTGGGTGTTCCAGAAAGTGTCTCCTATGAAAGGAATGATGCAGTTCGGGAGCCATGCTTAGCCCCATGTATGTTGGACCATATCTGATTATCGAAACAATCGGCCAAGTATCTTATAAGCTTGAGTTGACCACGGAATTAGAAGCAATTCATCCTGTGTTTTATGTATCCATGCTTCGTAAGTGCTTGGGTCTTCTCCCGCATTACACCCATTGAGGATGTCGAGGTCGCAGAAGACCTATCCTATGCAAAAATTCTGGTTTCTATCCTAGATCGCCAAGTTTGTATGTTGCGAACCAAAGAGGTTGCTTCAGTTAAGGTACTTTGGAGGAACAACAATGTAGAGTAAATGACATGGGAAGCCGAGGAGGATATGAAATCCATATATCCTCATTTGTTTCAGACTGTATGTTTATATCGACACTTGTGCGATACAGTTTCTTTACTGTTAAATTAAATATCCATATTAATTCACATATATTGTTTAGGTGATAATACTGAGATACATCGGGCAGGCACAACTCAGAGTACATCGGATGATAGTTGAGGTGAGTCATGGCTAACCCTTTTTGATTTTTGCATAAATAGACAGCCGTGTGAGGCCAATTGGATGTTATTATGCTATTCTGTAGCCCTATGTAGCACTGGTTGTGTGATTGGGCTGCTTATCATGTTTCGGATAGCTATTTTTACAAAGAAAGCTCTGCCAAAATATTTGGGAAATCTTAGGATGTAGAATATTAATCAACATTCGAAGACAAATGTTCCTAAGGGGGGAATGATATTACACCCCGTACTTTTGACGTCGATTGCGTCGCTAATTAACTAACATAATCCCGCAGAGTTTAAGATCCCTCCAAAAGGTTAAGAAAGGTTTATTGAGGTGATAGGCAAGTTTCGTAAGAATTCAGGGTTATAGGAATCAAACCAAATACTTTTCGACGACGTTCGCCAAAGGGAAGTGGATTGCCATAGACATACTTTTTGGGTAAGAATAAGAGTGCTTAATATGATAATAATTTCTTGTTATAAGGTATTTGAATCGTACAACAGTCGTATGTTTTGATTTGAAGTCAAGTAAGTTGAAAACCACATATTTGCAAAATTTATCGCAAGATACTTTCATATACTTACTGAAATTTGGGTGTAATCTCACTAAGATTTTCTCTTAATGTACTTGTAGTTATGGGGTGATACACCCACAAAATTTAATCTCTACGAGTCTCGTTTCCAACGCATTAAATTGTTAATCAATATGACATCGGAGTAGAGAGATATTCTATTTTTTGTAATACTGCGCAAGCAGCTAGTCCCTAAAGGACCCACTATGGACGGTGGAAATATTCAGATATCAAATGCCTACATCCCATTTTTATTCATAGTTTTCACTATTTACAGACCCAAAATCTGCCAAACCCTCTCTAAGAGTTCTCATATGATCCAAGTCCAAAACCAAAGGAAAACCAAGTAAATCCAACGTGAAGAATCTCGTGGTCGTCGTCTTATCGCATTTCTTCTTGTTGTGCTGATTTTTGAGATTCCTTGTAAGTGAAATGATCTCAAAATTTGAGGGTTTCCTGTGCTTGGAGATAAGTTCCATATTCTACTTCTTGTTCTTAAGTTTATACAAGTTGTAGGAGTGTTATTACTAAAAGGTTTGTAAAGCAAATTCTTGGAGGAACTTGGAATTTAGTTTTGTGTTGTGAGTTGCTTGTTTGAGACTTTATGTTGGTGTTAAATTTCTGGATTTGGTTGATTGTGTTGCTAAAATTATAAGAAAGATAAGTAGGGCGAATGATATGGTATTGATGTTAACTACCATTGTTAAGGAACTTGAGAGTTCTATGTACTCAAGGTGTTTGAAAAGTTGTCTAAGTGAAGGCTACCTATAGTTATTGATTCTATTTTGATTCCAATCATCTGTATGATGTAGATAATCACCCGTAGGATGTGCGAGGCTTTGCGGAATGTAATTAGCTTCATTAACAAGGTATGTAGGGATGTAATATTGAATAACCCTAAGCCTTTCTTGATGAAATTTATCATGTTCTTCTATATTCCTTATCATTAGCATTATCCGGATTCGATATGTCTTAGAATAATTATCTTGAGGTTGAAGAATGTAGCGACAATAACGATACTCGGAGGATAATGACAATAGGTCACTCCGACTCTAATTGTGATATCTCTTGCGATTGGTCTTGCATTGCACGTATATATGTATATATTTTCTTTTCCAGCCGCGCTATAGTCGTCCAGGTATGGAACTTGTATGTGCATGCCGTTGCATCTGGTTTTGACATAACCTACTTCTATTAAAGTCGGGTATGACCGAGTCATATTAAAGCCCGATACAACCGAGTCCTCTTCGAGGCTGCGTACATTATGATTTGATATGATTTAACCCGCTGAGCAGCTTGATACTATATTATATGGCCCCATTGAGTGGTCTGATTTTTACAAACATGCTATATATATATATATATATATATATATATATATATATATATATATATATATATATATATATATATATTCATGGTTATAGTAGTTGTATGCCCTCAACGACCTCTTTCTGAGTTCAGGTTGATTTATGTACCTATATCTCTTGTACTATATCTTTTATTTAGACATGTTACCTGCCTTACATATTTAGTACATCTTTCGTACTGATACCACTTTCTGCAGCACTGTGTCCGTGCCTCTGCAGGTACAGATAGATAGGGCGACATACCTCCTCAGTAGGGTGCCCTTCTCAGTTGTTGGTTGTCGCACACTAGTGTATTTACTTCTTGCATTTTGGGTATGGCACGGACCTGTCCCGGCCAATTTATGTATTATAGCACTCTTAGAGGCTTGCAAACTAGCGCTTAGTGTGTATACGTTTTGTTATGGCCTCGTCGGCCTTCTTGCTAGTTGGCGATACTCTCCTTGCGGCCTTGTCGGCCTAGGTATCTGTATATACTTAGTTGGGACTCTTCTGCTTGAAGGTTGTTGTACATTTTTGTCTCGTTAATGTTATTTGGAGGCCTTTTTGGCCCAGGTTCCATGTCAAAGGTTGTAGGTACTGTAGTTGGTCCGCTCGAGCCTTCGGGTGCTGGCCACACCTCCCCACCCCCCCCAAGGTAGGGGTGTGACAAGCAACTTAACTACTACATTGGAGGTAAGCAAATTTCACTTGGATTTGACTCTATATCATAATTCCCAATGGATTTCTATACCTAAAACATGGATTTTTAAAGTAAAAAATTAGGATTTTTATCTACAACTTAAGAGCGTGTATTTTGAAGATTTGAAGGTCGATTTTGAATTAGATTTGAAATTTAATCATATATTTGAACTTGTGGGGTCTTGGGTAGTAGGGATCTACCCATTGACTGAGGTTTTGACCGTTTGGGGGCCCATTTTGACTTTTTTAACTTTTAGGAATTTGCATAAAGAACGAAGTTTTATTGTTTGAGGATGTTTCATGTGGCTTTATTTGATATTATTGAGTTGTTTTTGACTAGATTTGGGTCATTTGGAGTTGAATTTGGACGGTTAGGCAATATTTACTGGATTTAAGGTTGCCGGGCAGAGGAAAGTCTCTTGTCTGTCATTCTAAGAGTGAATTCTCCCCAGTTGATATAATTGCTACTTAATTTATTATTTAGGGGCCACGTATATACAAGGTTAGGAGTGTATATGGGTAGCTAGGTTTTGACCATATCCAATATTGTTGACTTGAGTTGTTCTGTTATTGAAATATTCAAAATTTCTATGCACGTTCAAATTGATTCTGTGATTATGTGACATTGTATTCAAGATTTAGGAGCATGCCTAGGGTTATGGCTTGTTGATTTGACATGAGAGTGACTTGGTCACGTCGAGCTTTATTATAAATTTATAGTCATATACTTTCCTTGTTTACTCCATGATTTATATGGTCTCTATGCCTAATTAACACATGATAACAATATGATTGAGCTAAAATTACTTATTGAGTCGTTGTGATAAATTGAGTTATATGCTTTGTTGTAGCCATCACTTAGTCGTTTGAGCTTTTATCAGCGTTCTTATTATCAAGTCTTGTGCCCTTTTATTATATCATTTTTACACATATGCAAGACTCAAAAGGTTGTTATTAAGGAAAATTGAGGATTTTGGCACTATCGGCACTTGAGCGGGTATTGGTACTAATTATTGGATAGATGATGTTATGATTGGATCAGGTTGCGCACAGTAATGACTGATTGGTTGATGATCATTAAATACAAATGATCGAATCTCGGATTATGGATCTATCCCTCTGGAGTCAGGTGATTACCCTTGTTACCTTGGCCCCTGTGAGTGTAGGCACCCGTGATTCTTTTGGTGCTTATTGGACATGAGGCTTGTCTCAGAGACATGGAGTTTTGTTGTGGTTGTTGAGAGCAGGATCCCGAGCATGTATATGTATGTTTGCTTAGACTCATGCTACGAATTGATGAAGGTACTGTTGACCTGTATCTTGTTTTATTCGAGAAATAAGATGCTGATATTTTTTTATTCATGTTATTTGAAAAAGATGCCTAAATTTCGTATGAGATGTGTTTTGAGATTTTATACTTGTTGACGATATCATTTCAAGTTTCATGTTGGATTATTCTCTCATCTGTTTAATTGGCTATTAGTGAGTGTCGAAGTTGGTCCTACGCCACAACTTCTTTGAAGCTAGACTTGATATTTACTGGGAACTTTGATTTGTACTCATTTTACACTTCTGCACATTTTGTGTAGGTTCTGAGGTTGGTGTGAGTGTCATTCATCCAGGTCCATAAGAGCTCTTGTAGAGACTTTGTGGTAAGCTTCTTTACCTGATCGATTCGTAGCACATAGAGTTCCCCTCCACACTTGCTTCTTATGTCAATCTATCATATCCAGGCGGACAATGTATTTAGATGATTTTTACAACATCTTGTTCGATGCTTGTGTCAATTTTGACATCCGAGTTTTGAGTGAAATTGGCAGTTGTGATCGCGTTTAAACCTTGCCTTGGATAGTTTATCTATGTTGTTAGACATGAGATTATTCTGTTTCTTATCATATTGGGAATTTTGTTAAAAGTTGAGTAATCTTCTTTACAATTATGATTGTTATTGTGTTGGCTTGCCTTGTAAGAGGGTTAGGAGCCATCACGACCTTTGGAGGGATTTTGGGTCGTGACAAGTTGATATTACAGCACTAGGTTCCAAGGGTGTCACAAATCTTAAAAACGCCTAATAGAGTCTTGCTGATTGATACAGATCTAAACTTATCTTTGATAGGCTATAGCGCTTTAGGAACTTATCATGTCTTGGGCCCTTTTATTATATCGTTCTTACACATATGCATGACTCATTAAAGTTGTTATTAAGGAAAATTGAGAATTTTTGCACTATGGTCACTTGAGCGGGTATTGGTACTAATTATTGGATTGCTGATGTTATGATTGGATCAGGTTGGACGCTGCAATGACTGATTTGTTAATGATCATAAAATATAAATGATCGAATCTCGGATTATGGATCTATCCCTCCGGAGTCAGGTGATTACCCTTGTTACTTTGGGACCTGTGAGTGTAGGCACACGTGATTCTTTTGGTACTTATTGGACATGTGGCTTGTCTTAGAGACATGGAGTTTTGCTGTGGTTGTTGAGAACGGGATCTTGAGCATGTATATGTATATTTTCTTAGACTCATGCTATGAATTGATGAAGGTATTATTGACCGGTATCTTGCTTTATTTGAGAAATAAGATGCTGATATTTTTTTATACATGTTATTTGAAAAACATGCCTAAATTTCATATGAGATGTGTTTTGAGATTTTATACTTGTTGACGATATCATTTCAAGTTTCATGTTGGATTATTCTCTCGTATGTTTAATTGGCTATTAGTGAGTGTCGAAGTTGGTCCCACGCCACAACTTCTTTGAGGCTAGACTTGATATTTACTAGGAACCTTGATTTGCACTTATACTATACTTCTACACATTTTGTGCAGGTTTTGAGGTTGGTGTGAGTGTCATTCATCCAGGTCCATAGGAGCTCTTGTGGAGGCTTCGTGGTAAGCTGCTTTACCTGATCGATTCGCAGCACATAGAGTTCCCCTCCACACTTGCTTCTTATGTGTATCTATCACATCCAGGCAGACATTCTATTCAGATGATTTATACAAAATCTTATTAGATGCTTGTGCCAATTTTAACATCCGAGTTTTGGGTGATATTGGCAGTTGTGATCGCGTTTAGACCCTACCTTGGATAGCTTATCTATGTTGTTAGACTTGAGATTATTCTGTTTCTTATCATATTGAGAATTTTTTTAAAAGTTGATTAATCTTCTTTACAATTATGATTCTTATTGTGTTGGCTTGCCTTGCGAGAGGGTTAGGCGCCATCACAACCTTTGGGGGGATTTTGGGTCGTGACAAGTTGCTATTAGAGCACTAGTTTCTAAGGGTCTCTCAAATATTAAGAAGGCCTAATAGTGTCTTTCAGATTGATACGGATCTGAACTTATCTTCAAGAGGCTATAGCGCTTTAGGAACTCATCATGTCTTGTGTCCTTTTATTATATCGTTCTTACACATATGCATGACCCAAAAAAGTTGTTATTTGTTGCACCCCAAGTATTCGTACGTGAAAGTACGCCATAAGTAAATTGATGAAAGCTCGGAAATGAGATGTTACATCCTGCATTTTCATACGTTAAAGTTTCGTCATAAGTTAATCGACGTAATCTCGGAAATGAGATTATTTTGAGATTATAAGTATTATGCTATTTCAAACAAGGGATAAGTAAATTCATGAAGGTGAGAGGGTAAGTGAATCGAAGAAAATGAGTTTCGCCGAAGTTTGACATTCTGTGATAAAATACGGTCCGAGCTATAATACCCAATATTTATGGACTATTGCCATACAAGGTACCACTTGACCATGATAGTAAGGTGTATAAAGTATGTTAAGAATACTTAGTATTTTAAGTAATTTGAGATAATTCTTAATTATGTAGATAATTGGTTAATTATTGGATTAATGGGAAATTAGCAAGATAATTAAGAATTTGGTGGTTAATTATTGGGGTGGATAAGCATTAATGTGGCAGCAAGTAGGAATTCAATATTGACTAGGCAAGTCTTGGAGCTAGGTGACAAGATTAGAGAATTCTTTGGCCAAGTAATCCTAGAAGTGGGGCCCACCCACTTTGATAAATAAATAACCTCCCTACATCATTAAAAGGAAATGGAGTTGCTTGCTAAAGTTACGGATGGGAATTCTCCAAAAATAATTCATATGAACCCTTACAATGCTATAGCAGCGTGAATTGTAAATTCTAAGGGAGCCCGGTATAATCTTTCTCAAGAACATCATATGCATTTTTACCTACTCCGATCCGCCGTTACGTGTTTCGTCGCGATTGGCGTGTGTTAGAGGGATTATCAAGAGAATCGGTTCGGGTATATTAAGGCTATCCCTTCTTTCTTTTTGGCATGATTCATACGATACAAACGAAACGAGCAAACGCACAACTTTCAGAAATGACTCTATTCATAGAAGTACTAGGGGTGTCTATGTTCTTGATTCCCCATGTGAATTATTATTATATCTTATGTTCATGGGTCTCAGAAAAATACGTAGTTGATAAAGTTTATCCAAAAGGTACATTGATCTTATGACATTCCGAGAAATGTTTTTAACATATTTCTTATGCATTTCATTCATTTATACATGTACATTGACCCATGACTAGATGGCGTTATATACGCATATATTATATGTATATGGGATATGGAAAAAGGTTACAACGTTATATACGCATCACCACCTGATCAGCTGGTATACATTGATGATTTGCCCACAGTGGCCGAGATTATATGATGCGATGCCCTCAGAGACTTGATGATGTTATGTACGCATATACCTATGCATGGTACGACATTTATACGCGTATGCATGACATTATAAATATGAAATGATTCACAGAGCTATTCAAACTTACATGTTGAGTCTTTTGCTCCATGTTTCTCTATGTCTTTTATTTACTGATTTTCATTCCTTACATACTCGGAATATTATTTGTACTGACGTCCCATTTTCCTGGGGACGCTGTGTTTCATTACCGCAGGTTCAGATAGACAGGTTGAGAGTCCTCCAAGCAGGCTATCAGCTCAGCGGAAGGTGTTGGTGCGCTCCATTTTGCTCCGGAGTTGCTTATTTGATCAGTATGATTTGGACATATATTGATTAGTATGGTGGGGCCCTATCCCAACCTTTATGGTATTTATCTACTCTTAGAGGCTTGTAGACATATGTCATGTACTTGAAAGATTGAATGACCTTGTGGGCCTATGTTCAGTGTATGAGTGATCATTTTGGTCTTATAGGATTCCACAGATCTTCAAAGATAATTATTATCCATAACACCACGAACTCAAATATATTATTTATTTCTAATTCCATTTCCAATTTTGTGGTCAAAAATCCAAAATACCAATTCTAGGTTTCTTTCAAAATTTTACAATTTCTACTAATTTTTATGTTTAAATCTATATACAAATCATGTATTTAACTAGTAATAGGTGAGAATCACTTACCATGTGTTGCTTGATGAAAATCTCCCATTGAAGCTCTCCAAAATCGCCCCAACCAAGTGAAAATGAAAGAAAAATGGGCCAAATCACATTCTTAAAACAACACTGCCCAGCGACCTATCGTACCTGCGGTTCCCAGGTCGCTTCTGCGGCTTCAATCTCGCACCTACGAGAACCCAGGCCAGGTCGCCTACCACATCTGCGGCTCCTCATGCGCAGGTGTAGTTCCGCTTCTGCGAAACACGACCGCATTTGCGGTCCCAGCCTTCCCCATCAATTCTGCTTTTGCGCTCAAGGATGCCGCATTTGCGCCCTCGCAGATGCGGAAATGGTCTTGCACCTGCGCTACTGCCCAGCACGCCCAGAACCGCTTCTGCGATCCTCTTGGCCACTTCTGTGGCTCCGCACCTGCGACCAAAACCTCGCAGGTGCGGTTACACCAGATACCAGCTACCTTAGCATTCCCTTAGTCCAAAAATCGATCCGTTAACCATACGAAATCTACCCGAGGCCCTCGGGACCTTAACCAAATATACCAACACGTCTCAAAATATGATACGAACTTAGTCAAAGCCTTAAACCACATCAAACAACATCAAAATCATGAATCGCGCCTCTAATCAAGCTTATAAAGTTTTCAAATTTTCAAATTCTATATCTTGTGCCGAAACGTATCAAATCAATCCGGAATGACTTTAAATTTCGCACACGAGTCATAAATGACATGATAAAGTTATTCTATTTCTCAGAACCCCAAACGGATATCGATAACATCGAAATCCACTTCACACCAAACTTATGAAATTCTTAAACCTTTAAAAATACCAACTTTCCATAATAAGCACCGAAATACTCTCGGGTGATCCGATACTCAACTCGAGCGTATGCCCAAGTCCGAAATCATCATACGAACCTATTTGAACCTTCAAATCACGATTTAGAGGTCGTTTGCTTAATAGTCAAACTTAGTCAATTCTTCCAACTTAAAGCTTCCGAAATAGAATTTTCTTCCCAGATCAATTCCGAACTTCCCGAAATCCAATTCCTACTACACACAGGTCATAATACCTGAAGTGAAGCTACTCAAGGCCTCAAACTACTGAACGATGTACCATAACTCAAAACGACCGGTCGGGTCGTTACTGATGATGTCTCATCCCTGCTACTTATCCCATTTAAGTGTGAGGAAGGTATCAATGTAGTTGAATGCCACAACTCAAAAAAAGATTTAGCAGTTTGTGACTAACTATTTTGAATGTTATTTGGATTATGTAAACTTCTTTGGCTCTCTGTTGTGTCTTCTTTGTTTTGCGGTTTTTGCCTTTGCTTTTATTTTTCCTTCTTTTGTGTTTGTAATATAGCTAATGACATGAAGATTTGGGAGCGTTTTTTGTTTTATGCTAATCTATCTCCTATTAATCAATTTTCTTAGTGTTAAGTTGATTATCATTGGAGAAAATTATCTAAAATTGTTATGCTAGAAAAGAGGTATTGGCGTAGCTTTGCATACTTTGAAGAGTATTAAAAAGGGTTGGTGCCATCTAAAATCCCCCACTTGGCCATGCAGAGACCAGAAACTAAGAGGAATTTATTCAAAGATGCAATGGAGGAAAATTGTACAACAATCAAGGAACCCCTAAATGGTTATTTCTTATTAATTTAGCATTACCAGAGAAACTTAGAACTAAAGACAGACCAAGTTGATGGGATGTTATTAACTGCCAAACTTGTATCCTATGTAATGAGAAAAGTGAAACTATTGCTCATCTCTTCTTTGATTATAGATTGTCTAATGAAGTCTGGAGAAAAGTATTTACTTGGCAAGACTTTGTTAGACCTTTGCTGGACTGGTAGAATGTAATTGAATGGCCATGTGCAGCGAGGAAAGGAAATCGTACAGTAGCAGAGGTGTTCAAAATGACTTTGGCTGAAAGTATTTATCATGTCTGGAAAGAGAGAAATTACAGAATTTTTCTAAACAAACGTAGGACGGATGGACAGATCTTCAGGCAGATGATACAAGAGGTTTTCTGCAGGGCCAGTCTGAAGATCAAACTAGCTAGGAAAATGGAGAGTTGGAATTTCTACCCTTAGTGTTTTCTGGTGTAGTTGATGTAGTTGCTTTACAAGTTGTTGACGCCTTTAGATGTTGAAAGTAGGGACTTGATGTACAACTTCAGTTGGTTTGTTTGTTTGAGATATTGTGCATATAGTTACTTGGTAGTGAATGCTTTTATTTACCAAAAACATGAATAAATAGTCATAATATAATAATTAAATAAAAAAAGAAAGGAAAATATGAAAAAAAGTTCTTAGTCTGTGAAATTTCAAATCTTCTAGAAATGGTTGAAGATTAAGGGTCACGACAATAATGTATACACGGGGATAGGAATCAAAGAAAAAATAGGAAAAGAGAAACGAAAAGAAAGAAATAAAGAGGGAAAAGATAAAACACTAACCAGCAAAACAGTGGCATCGGAGAAAAGGAATATCTTTCAAAACATTTATTTAGCTTCTCATAAATAGGAGTATTAGATGATAAGTTGATTATTTCATAATTTTACTCATGTTTTTAATAACCGCGCGAGGCGCCGTAAGTTCACTAGTTTTTAATATAATATAGATTTATAGCATTCACAAAGTAACCTCAAATAGAGATTTTATATTTTAATTTGGCTATGGGCATGCTGCAGTTGTGGAAATTCCAACTTTCTAATTTCTGCCAAGGTGCTTTCGGACCAATATTATAGAACTTTTTTATATTTAAATCAAACACCTAAGAAACTAATTTTTCTTCATATTAAATGTATTATCTTCAAAAAACTTGTGAACCAGAACTAAGTGATGTCATTCCTATTGCTAAGTAAGACATAAATCTCGAACTTTAGATTTTTATTTTATATTTTTTAATTATACATAGAGTAAGGAGAAATAGGGGAGGGGATTGCAAGACTGGGAGTTGAACCCTCACCAATAAATAAAACATTCAAGTAGCCAAACAACTAACAACTAAGATTTTAGATTGATTTAATCTTAATACATAGTTTACCTTCCAAGTTGTAGCAAGATCTTTTTTAACACCACCTTTACGAGGAACCTTTTACACACTAAATATTTTTTTAAATTTGTTGTAACGACTCTGCTGGCCGTTTTGAGTATTTTAGCCTCGTTTCCCTGATAACAACGAGGTTAGGGAGATCCTAAATTTATAATTAAAATATAAGAAGTGCGAAAACAAATATAGAAAAGAATTAAAAAGTAAAAAAAAAAAGATATGGAAAATTCGAGGGAAAAATCCAAGAATTTCCAAGAACGTAACTTCAAAAGTCTTGACAAGATCCAAGAAACAACGTATAGATTTATTGAAGAAATCTAACATTTTTACTTGAGATAACGGATAAAAAATAATAGATTCACATCTTGACTGATTTGTGAGTAACTTAAGACAACAATTAGTATTTAGAACTAATCGCCTTCAAAAGAATAACAAAAAGAAATCAAAGATATCAAAGAAGAAATTATCTTACTACCTTGAACTATGAACCAGTAGGTTGAAAGATAAATCCCAAAGAAATGTCACAAAGATTCAAAAAAACTTTCAATATAATATATTCTTAAAAATCTCAATTAAAATGAAAGACAAATACCCCTTTATATAGTAGTAAAGAAGGAGCTAGTCAAGACTTCAATAAATAAAAATTATCTTTCCTAAAAATATATAAGACTACCCACACTTAGACCAATTTAGTCCACATATATTAAAATAACTATTAAATATATATTCTAGAAACGTTTCGGCTGATTTGGGTTTCTAAAAATTTCTCTTTTTTGAGGCATGCTTGGACCTCATTCCATCTCCTCTTGGACTTTAATTAGGGCCTCTAAATAGTTGTATGACTTGTCCCAAAGATCCTCCTTGTGCTGGAGCTCTTCTTCTATCATAAGACACCTTTTTAATTGCCAATTGAAGCCCATTAAGCTTATCTTGAAATTTCTTAGTTTGAGATCTTGTCGTGGGCCTTCTTGGAGCTTCTTAAATTTCATCAAATTCTTTAATAGTGTTGAGCTTCCATGATTGCTATCATTCTCCCCTTCTCAAAGAAGATTTGTCCTCGAATCTTGATATTGATAATATTTACTCCTCCAATGAAGTTGATCTTTCATGGTTGCTATCATTCTCCCCCTCTTAGAGAAGATTCTATCATTCTCCCCCTCTTAAAGAAGATTCGTCCCCGAATCTTGACATTGACCTACGACCATCGTGGTAATCACAATAAGTAGGAAAACACAATTATCACTTGGTAAAAATAACACATAGTAGTAACCATGTAATCATTTAACCCACTTTATTCTTTTTTTATGCACAAACAATTCTTTCAAATATCCAATCATAACATCATCCAAGAGAAAAATGTAATTACCAATACAAGCACTAAAAATACAATTCATAAGTCTCTAAACATTACCAGATGATTAGCTAGACCAAAAGCATATGAGTACGAAGAAAACATACCATATTTTCTATTTCTAAACAACTTAAGCCATTTGATATACCATACTCAAGGTGTGGGTCAAAAGTTATTTCCTTGAGAAGTGGCTTAGGATGAACCTTCAAGAAAAGGATCTTCAAAACAAGATAAAGATATTATGAAGTTAGCAACCTATGAGTACTTATCTTCTCCACACTTGAGTCACTATATTCTGCATTTAACTCAATTTTCTCAACATTTATAGCACTAAAAGGTTCACGTGTCTTATAGTTTTCATTGACAACTTTTCCATTGATGTTTTCAAACCATGAGGGATTAAAGAAAACTTTAAAGTCTTCCCCAATTTCATCCCCTAATGGGTTGTTGTATACTTTAAACCCTTCGCCAATGAGATTTTTATTTTCATATGAGGTGTCATCATCCTTTATCCAAGGTTCCTCCTTAATTTTCTGCATGAAAGGAGAACCAACACTAGAACAAAAAAGAGTTAGTGAATTGGAATATGAACAACATTCATCCTCTCTCAAGTTTTCCTTAATTTGTTCAATCAACTTTCCTTATCCCTTATTTTCATCACATTGTGGCAGATTGTTCTCTTGAAAAGAATAATCAACAAGGCTATGTTCACTCCCAATTTGAGTTATGTCTCCAATTAAACTCTTAAGCATAACAAATTGAGGCACAAGTTCAGCTTCATTTGTATGCAAAAATAAATCTTCAACAAGGTCATACCACATGAGATCATCAAGCTCTCACTTGTCTTCAACTTGCAATTGCTTCCATGGATGGCACCATTGAAATCCTCTTTAAAACGTGATTTTCATGCACTTGTTGGTCAAAATTTTCAATGAGTTCTTCTTTAATAATCTGCACATTAGAAGCACAAAGGCTAGAAAATGAATTAGTTAGTTGGTAGCTTGAACAAAAAATCTTCCATTATTTGGCACTCAGTTCTTTTATTCTATTCTTTTTCCTCATCTCTCAATTGTACTTATTCACTCCCTATTTTCCCTCTCAATCTCACTTTATACAGTTCTTCTAACCACTCATTTATACTTCTTGACAACTCACTCTCTTCACTCATTACTTCTTCTCATTTTTCCTCTCTTGAGTTGTCAACTTGCTCACCCTTACTTCTCTCTTTCTTTTGTCTCTCATCCTCACTTTTGTTTGCAATGGAAGAGGTTCCAATTGATGAAGATCCACTCCCTTACTTTACTTGATAAATACCCACATACTTTCCAAGAACTCCTCTTCTCCAAGAACTCCTCTTCTATCGTTTGGAGAAATTTTTACACGAACTCAAATATTCGGTTTTCTACATCTACCTGCTGTATCATTTTTCTCATTCTTTTTATTTGCCTTGGGCTTCATTTCCCCCTCATAAAATGAAGGATAGTTTGAACATGATCTAGTCCTTGCGAAAGATAATTTCTTTTTCCTTTCTAGCCATAACCTCCTAAAGACCTGTAAATTACTTACTTACAAAAAAAATATTATTAGAAGTAAAATGACCTCACCATAAGAATCGCACCCTTACATGTATCACTCAAGTAGTGGCTCTCAATATTCCTGTATGACACACATAGGCTTTTAACCTCAAAGAATCTCACCACTCTTGCCTTTTACCCCTCAATTAACCTTTGAAATATACCTTGTAGATTTATAATTAAACCCAACTCATATCAAAGCCCTTAGTAGTAAAATAAGAAATTTTGGGGCACTAAAGAAAGTGAAGAACCAATCCTAGAAAGAGTAGGATTTAATTGAAACAAAACTCAAATAAAGAAAATGATTTTTTAAAACAAGATCATAGGAGTAAGAAAAATTAATTTTTTCTTATCCTTAAAGATCTATGATCCCCTCATCTTGTTTTCTTTCTTGACTATGGAAACAAACACAAATAAAATCTGATTTCTTGAAGAGCAATATGATTCCCCCTTTTTTTAAAATGATTTTTTTTTTTACTTTTTTTTGATAGTGTACTACATTAGCTTTTTTTTGTTTTTAAAAAAAAAAATAATTTAATGCTCTTTTGTTCAAGAAATCGCCAAGATTTATCAAGAATGAAATCTTGATAAAACCGCTCTGATACTACTTAATAACAACGAGGTTAGAGAGATCCCAAATTTATAATTAAAATATAAGACGCGCGGAAGCAAATATAGAAAAGAATCTGAAAAATAGAAAATAAAAGATATGTGAAATTCGAGGGAACTATCCAAGAATTTCCAAGAATATAAGTTCTAAAGTCTTGACAAGATCTGAGTAAAAACATATAGATTTATTAAAGAAATCTAACGCCTTTACTTGAGACAACGAATCAAAAATAATAGATTTGGATCTTGACCACTTTGTAAGTAACTTAAGACAACAATTAGTATTTATAACTAATCTCCTTCGAAAGAATACCAAAAAAAATAATCAAAGATATCAAAGAAGAAGTTATACTACCTTAAACTATGAACTAGTAGATTGAAAGATAAATCCCAAGGAAATGTCACAAAGGTTCAAAAGAACTCTCAATATAATATATTCTTCAAAATCTCAATTACTATAAAAGACAAGCACCCCTTTATATAGTAATAAAGAAAGAGCTAGTCAAGACTTCAATAAATAAAAATTATATTTCCTAGAAGCATGGAAGACTACCCACACTTAGACCAATATAGTCAACATATACCTAGATCAATGCAAGTCAACATATATTAAAATAATTATTTGAGGCATATTTGGGCCTCATTCCATCCCCTCTTGGACTTTACTTTAGACCTCCAAATAGTTGTAAGAGTTTGCCCCATGATCCTCCTTGTGTTGGAGCTCTTCTTCTATCATAAGACACTTTTTAAATTTCCAATTGAAACCAATTAAGCTTGTCTTGAAGTTTCTATGTTGAGATGTTGTCACGGGCCTTCTTGAAGCTTCTTAAACTTTATCCTTGTTCTTTAATAACATTGAGCTTGCATGGTTTCTATCATTCCCTCTATTTGATTTTTTACATATGTGAATTTATAATGACATGACTTGCCAAGGTTGTTGGTTTGGTTTCGGGGAAGTGTTGGATTGAATTGGGACACTTAGTCCCAAGGTTGGATGCTTAAGTTATAAAAGTTGACTGTAGTCTGACTTTTATGTAGACTACCCTAAAATAGTATTTTGATTGTTATAATAGGCTTGTATAGTGATTTTAGACTTAGGTGTATGTCCTGATTCGGATTTGGAGGTTCCTAAGTTGATTTGATTTAGAAGTTTGATAGGTTTGATCGAGGGTTAAATTTGATAGTATCGGGTTCAAATTATTGTACCGGGAATTGGAATAGGTCCATTGTTCATTTGAGACTTGCATGCAAAATTTGAGGTCATTCCAGGTTGTTAGGCATGTTCGGCGTAAGTTTTAAATTTTGAAATTTGGATTAGTTCCTTAGGCTTGAATTGAGGCGTGATTGGTGGTTTTGATATTGTTTTGTGTGGTTTGAGGCCTCGATTGGTCCGTGTTATGTTTTAGAATTAATTTGTATGTTTGGACGGGGTCCGGGGGGCCTCGGGTGTGTTTCAAATTGATTTCGGATTATTTTGGATATTGGTGGCATTGTTGAACTTCTGAATTCTGGTGCTTTCGTACCTGCGAAGGATGGGCCGAAGGTGCAAGTCCGAAAATGCAGGACTGGAGCCCCAGGAGCGAACTGGGCTGGAGGGCTCGTGAAGATCGCAAATGCAGAAGGCTAGGCGCAGGTCCGAGGTCGTATCTACAATGAAGGATCGCAAATACGGGTGCGCAGGTGCGGTGAGTTGGCCACAAAAGCGGGAGGCCGGGAGTTGAGTGTGGATCGCAAATGAGGGCTTCTGTCCGCAGAAGCAGAGCCATATATACAGTTAAGTGTCCGCAGATGCGAATTAGTTGGGCAGGTTTATATTTTGAAGGGTTTTGGTTATTGCTTATTTTTGGAGTTGTGGAGCTCAGTTGGACGATTGTTGGAGGGTTTTTCATCATAATTGAAGGGATAAGTAATCATTACTTGATTTTGGTGTTAGATATCGATTATCCATAGATTATTATACTTAATGTTTATGAATTAAAGGTGGAATGTTGCAGTTTTGGACTATACCCAAGTCTCCAATCATTGGCAAGCACGACCTAGGTCCACATGCTTGCATCCAAGTCATCAAGAGGCTCACGTGTGCCCCTATCACCATCCACGTAGCCTATGTGGTCTCCATGCTCCTCAAAGATCTCCACCGTCAACACATTGTATGCCTTCAAGGGCCTTTCACCATTGTCTTCCAATGCTTCCAAGATATCCCAATACTTGGTGAAGAGGTGCAAATTCCTTAGTTCCTTGGCTTGAGATCTTATGAATGGCCGAGATGTCATTGGTGTTCCTTGGGCTGTATCAATGCTTATATGCTGGACATGTTGATGGTGTTGTAAGTACAGGGGAGATGGGAAAAAGAGTTGGTGGTTGGTTCCAATCCAAGCTTGCCGTTCGTCGTGTTTAATAGTAGTTTCATTTGTGATGTTTGTGCATTTTTTTTTGTGTAGATTGATTGATATTGTTAGGCTGTTGGGTGTGTTGTGGTGCGGAAGGTATATAGTTGAAGGTTGTATGTGTTCTTGTTGTTTTTATGGACTTGTATAAAGCAAGGAAAACATGGGAGATGTTGTCTGTTTTAATCTAAAATAAACTTGTCATTTGTTTTACGATAGTTGCATCATTTGTAGATTAATGATAATATTATTATCATTGTTGTAGATTAAAGTGAGACGAGACGAGTTCAATGTGGTCATTGGACAGAATGTGATAAGGTACGTTAAGGCTATCACTTCTTTCCTTTTGGCATGATTCATATGATACAACGAAAAAAGCAAACATGTAACTTTCACAAATGACTGTATTCTTAGAAGTAATAGAATTGCCTATGTTCTTGATTCCCCATATGTGCTATTATCATATCGTCTGTTCATGGGTCTTAGAAAATACATAAGTTGATAAAGTTTATTTGTGATATTAACCGAAGGCATATTGATCTTATGACATTCCGAGAGATCTTATTGACTTACTTTATTATGCATTGCATTCATTTATACATGTACATTGAACCATGACCATATGACATTATATACGCATATATTATATGTATATGGGGTATGGAAAAATGTTACGATGTTATATACGTACCATCACCTAATCAGCTGATATACATTGATGATTTCGCCAACTGAGGCCGAGATGATATGATGGGATGCTCTCAAAGGCTTGATGATGTTATGTACAAATATATTAATGCATGATATGACATTTATACGCATATACATGACACTATAAATGTTCCATGATTCAGTGAGTTATTCAGACTTACAGGTTGAGTCTTTTACTCCAGGTTTCTTTCATGTCTTTTATATACTGCTTTTCATGCCTTACATACTCGGTACTTTATTCATAATGACGTCCCTTTTTCCTGGGGATGCTGCGTTCCATGCCCACAAGTCCAAATAGACAGGTTGACGGTCCTTCTAGTACACTATCAGCTTAGCGGAAGGTGTTGGTGCACGCCACTTTCTCCGGAGTTACCTATTTGGTCAGTATGCTTTGGACATGTATTGATTGGTATGGCAGGGCCCAGTCCCGGCCTTTATGACTTTTATGTACTCTTAGGGGCTTGTAGATAGATGGCGTGTATATGGATGATTGTATGGCCTTGTCGACATATGTTTTGATTGTACAAATGATTATTTCCGCCTTAAAGGCCCGTATGTCACATGTATAAGTTTGTATATCATGTTGGATAGTCCTATGTCGAGTATTCCCTTATGTTTTATTCTGATTATCTCATAATGGAATCTAAGGAAAAGGAGATGGCTTGAGTTACTTAAAGAATACGACATCGGCATTCTCTATCATTTAGGAAAAGCTAATATTATGGCGGATGCTCCGGAAAACCATGGGTAGTTTGGTTCACTTGGAGACACGTCAAAGGCCGATGGGCAAGGAAGTTCACCGGTTGGCTAGTTTGGGAGTTCGTCTTGCAGACTCTAGCGAAGGTGGGGGTGATTGTGCAAAATAGGGTCGAGTCATCACTCATAGTGGAAATCAAGGAGAAATAATATGATGATCCATTATTGGTGAAATTGAAGTAGGGGATTCATTTGAAGTAGGGGATTCATAAACACAAAACCATGGCTTTTTCCCTTGGCACAATTGATGGTATGCTAAGGTATCGAGGGTGATTTTGTGTTCTGAATGTTGATGGTCTCCAAGAGAGAATCATGGCCGAGGCTCATAATTCCAAGTATTTCGTGCACCCCAGGCTCTATGAAAATATACCATGATCTCGAGGATGTCTACTGGTGGAATGACATGAAGAGGGATGTAGCAGATTTTGTGGCTAGATTCCCAAATTGTCAGTAAGTGAAGGCCGAGCACCAAACGCGCGGTAGTTTGGCACAAAATATAGAAATTCTAATGTGGAAGTGGAAGATGATCAATCTAGACTTTGTAGTAGGTCTACCTCGCACGCCTCGAAACTTTGATTCGATTTGGGTGATTGTGGTTCGACTAACAAAATCAACACACTTCTTGCCTGTTAAGACCAGTGACACTGCAGAACATTACGCCTAGTTGTATATCAAGAAAATAATCAGATTGCATGGCACTTCAGTTTCTATCATCTCAGATCGAGGGGCACTATTTACCACTAACTTTTGGCAGAAAGTTCAGCAAGGTTTGGGGACATAGGAGAATCCTAGTATAGCTTTCCATCCACAGACCGACGCACAAGTAGAGCGGGCTATACAGACAATTGAGGATATGTTGCGTGCTTGTGTTCTTGACTTCAAGGGTACCTGGGATGATCATTTAAAACTCATCGAATTTCCTACAACAACAGCTATTGCACCAGTATTCAGATGGCACCGTTTGAAGCTCTGTATGGTAGGAGATGTAGATCTCCCATTGGTTTGTTTGAACTTAGAGAAGCAGAATTGATAGGGCCAGACCTCGTGCATCAATCTTTGAAGAAGGTCAAGATCATTAAGGAGAAGTTGAAAACCTCTCATAGTCTCCAGAAGTCCAATTCGGATGTGCACCGCATAGATTTGGAGTTCCAAGAAGATGATTGGGTATTCCTGAAAGTTTCCCCCATGAAGGGTATAATATGATTTGGGAAGAAAGGAAAATTGAGTCCAAGGTATGTCAGACTGTACACAATCTTGCAGAGGGTTGGTCAAGTGGCTTATAGGCTCGAGTTACCTCAAGAGATGTCCTTAGTGCACCCAGTGTTTCATGTGTCTATGTTGAAGAAGGTGGTTGGAGATCCATCGCTCATCGTCCCGGTGGAGACTATTAAAGCTAATGAAGAGTTGACCTATGATGAGATTCCGGTTACCATTCTTGATAGAAAAGTTTGATAGTTGAGGAATAAAGAGATTGCCTATGTGAATGTTCTATGACGAAACCAACAGGTTGAAGAGGCCACCTGGGAGGCCAAGGAAGAGATGAAAATTTGTTTGTATAACCAAATAGTTGTATTTAATAGAATGTTAGGATACTTTTATGAGCTATGTTCCGAAGTGTATAGTTTATGTTAAGATGTCCCTTTTGGTAATACAATGCGTATAATGTATGGTTGGTGTTAATTTCATGTTGTGATGCATTGTCGTGTTATGGATGTGTTGTTAGAATTGGATTTTTGGCGCTCTTTGACAGGTGGATAGGCCCATTTTATAGGGGAAACTCTGCCGAACTTTTTGAGAATCTGAGGAGTTAGCCAAATTTGGAACTCTTGGTGAGTGGATAAAAGTTGAATCATTTTAGGTGGCTATACCGGACTCTAACCCTCATTCGAGGACGAATGATCTTAAGAGGGGGGATGTACGTCCCACAAAAGTTTGCCAAGAATTTTAATTTTTATGGTGCCAAGCTAATGTGCCACAGTATGGATTTTTGGACTGTTCAATGCATTGTGGAGTTGGTAGAAAAATTTGCAAAAATTGGCGATTCTGTAATCCATGTTATCGCGGATCTATCCCACTGACCACGGAATTACCACAGAATGTGTCAAAAGAAACTTAAATTTGAGGGACAATTTGTGGTCTATTATGTGACCGCGGATCTATTCCGTTGATCGCAGATCCATCGCAGATCTGACCAGACCCAACCCGAATTTTGAAGAACATTTTGTGGCTATTTCGCTGATCACACATCTGTTCCGCTGAACGCAGAATCCATCGCGAATTTGACATCAGAGGGGGAGGGGTTATTTTTGGAAACTTCCTAATCCAACTCTATTTGATATAAGACCTTAGAGGGTTATTTTAGAAGGTATAACCTGATATTCTAGAGTGAGGAGAGCAATTTATAGAGAGAGAGAGAGAGAGAGAGAGAGAGAAAGAGAGAGAGAGAGAGAGGGAGAGAGAGGAGCTCTATCAACTCTACTCCTCCATTCTTGCTCAAATCTTGGGATTCATGAGGGAACTCACAAAGTCTTTAACCAACCCGGTAAGTTTTTGCCCTTAAGCTTTCATGTAAATTTTGTAATAGGTTCAAGTAAAGAAGCTTATGTTTTGGGGCTTATGGGATGGTCATCGGAAGCCATAAGCCTTCTATTTCTAAATTTGGTATGTGTGAAGAGTGGAGGCTGTGATTCTTGTAGGTTGGAGGAATATGGTTGGGCATGCATGTACCAATGAAGGTTGTTGGGTGTTGTAGGGACATTTTAGATTGCTTGCTTGCTTGAAATTGGTTGTGGGGTGCAGGAATTTCCATTATTGAATCTTGCAGTCGAATTCGCATAGTAGGTAGTTGACGAAATGCCTAAGAGACTTATGTCATGAGAATCCTTCTAATAATAGTTCAATTGAACTATGTTAATGTAGATTGAATTTGTATGAGTAGCTGAATGCCATAGTGATTTTAAGAAAAGCTCAATTGAAGTATGTTGGCTAAACCCTTTTTAGAGAATCGGATTCCATGAATTCTTTGTGAACTCCAAGTACAGTTTGTCCAAGTTCTATTCCTATTGTACCGGACTGTTTCCAATGATTGATTTATCTAAAGGCTTATGATTTAAAATTCATGTCTCAAATTGCAAATCACTATGCTCTCCCTTGTAGTTATTTCCAATGTGTTTTCAGCTCTTACATACTTATGAGTTGAAGCTATGACTTTCCCAACATTTCAAATGTCTTTAACTGTTTTATGATGATCCATCGCAAGTAAAGAAATGAAAGTATGAAATATGAGTTGCGGCCATCATGCCAAGAATGATGATGTACATGTATGGCCAAGAATGCCAATGAAGTGAAAAGAGTTTATGAAAGGTGTATACATATATACTATCACCCGGTGCCTTACTTAACCGAGTATCAACGTAACACATCTTTCTTATCATACTATCATGGGTAAATGATCCGGAAAGGCCGTTATGATACAAGCAGAATAAAACATAAGGGAATACTCGACATAGAACAACCCAATATGATAATACAAACTTATACATGTGACATACGGGCCTATAAGGCTGAAATGATAATTTGTACACTCAAAACATAGGCCGAAAAGGCCATACAATCATCCATATACATGACATATGTCTACAAGCCTCTAAGAGTACATAAACATCGTAAAGGCCGGGACAGGGCCCCGCCATACAATTCAATACATGTCCAAAGCATACTGACCAAATAGGCTACTCCAGAGCAAGTGGAGTGAACCAACACCTTCCCCTAAGCGGATATCCTACTAGGAGGACTGTCAACCTGTCTATCGGGACATGCAGGCATGAAACACAGTGTCCCCAGGCAAAAGGGACGTCAGTACGAATAAAGTACAGAGTTCTAAGGCATGAAAAGCAGTATATAAAAGGCATAAAAGAAACCTGGAGTAAAGAATTCAACCTGTAAGTCTGAATAGCTCATTGAATCATGGAACATTTATAGTATCATGTATATGCGTATAAATGTCATATTATGCATATATATATCCGTACATAACATCATCAAGCCTCTGAGGGCATCCCATCATATCATCTCGGCCTCAGTGGGCGAAATCATAAACTTATGCCAACGGATCAGGTGGTGGTGCATATATAACGCCATAACCTTTCCCCATACACCATATATGTATATTATACGCGTATATAATGCCATCTAGTCATGGGTCAATATACATGTATCAATAAATGCGATGCATAATGAAGTAAGTCAATAAGATCTCTCGGAATGTCATTAGATCAATATGCCTTCGGTTAATATCACGAAATAAACTTTATCAACTTACGTATTTTCTGAGACCCATGAACAGACGATATAATAACAGGAGACATGGGGAATTAAGAACATAGGGCCCCGTAGTACTTCTATGAATAGAGTCATTTGTGAAAGTTACGTCGTTGCTCGTTTCGTTTGTATCATATGGATCATGCCAAAAGAAAAGAAGGGATAACCTTAAATTACATTATCACAGTTTGTCCAATGACCACATTGAACTCGTCTTGTCGCACTTTAATCTACAAAAATGATAATAATACTATCATTAAGCTACGAATGATGCAACTATCGTACAACGAATGACAAGCTTATTGTATATTAAAACGGATAGCATCTCCCCTGTTTTCCTTGCTTTCTCCAATTCCAGAAGAACAAAAAGAACAGATACAACCTTCAACTATATACCTTCGGCTCCACAACACACCCAACATCCCAATAATATCAATCAATCTACACAACAAAAAGTGCACAATTATCACAAGCGAAACTACTATTTAACACGACGAGCGGCAATCTTGGATTGGAACCAAACCCCAACTCTTTTTGCCATCTCCCCTGTACTTACAACATTATTAATAGGTCCAGCATATAAAAATATGTATTTAAATGATATTCCAACCTTATATCCATCATAAAAGTAATATCAAACAACCCAACAAGATATAACAACAACATGGACAACTTCTAGGTATTGTGTGGTTGCTTATTCTCCTAATTACAACATCATCCACATACTCAATATATTGACAAGCATAACAACCGTAAAAACATTATAACCAAGATACTCCCCATGATTTCCATCCATATGAAGTCATATATACAACTCCAACATAGTCCAATAAGAGACAACAACTTCTTATGCCATTTCAAATGCTATCTTGTAATTCTTCATCCAAATAATGTAACCAACACATAGATAAGCTTAAGAAAAAGCAATAGGGTGTTATACATACCTTAAATAATCAGAACAAACCTGAACCAAATCTTTCCTTAGCTTACAAGCACCCTTAATGACATCACAACACCATAGAGACTCTCTTCTTCACTTAGCCTAACTTTTAAGGTTAGGTTTAGGTAAAACCACCTTGGATTCGACTTGGAACCTTGGAGAATTGTTAGGTGTTGAGAGAGTTTGAGAACTGTCCTTGGTCGAAATTGACCAAAACTGAGCCGTTCAACCCCTTTAAAATGTTCAACAGTCGTCCACCACCTAAGCGGGTTCCATTAGGAGCTGCTTCTGCGGTCTCGCGAAAGCGCAAATATTTCTCTACTATGATATTGTATCGATGAACAGATTAATGTGTTAGAAACTAAACTTGTAGATTTTCAATTTGGTAGGTAAATTATCCCTTAATTCCAAGTATATTGGAAGAAAAGTTCGGCTACATTTGACCAAATTTTCAGCACATTTATGAATGTAACTTGAGATGACTTTTGCCAACTTTTGTTCCACAACTCGCTTGACTTCAAAACATAACACACGAATATCATAAGACTAAAATAAATCATAACAAAACCTCCTTATCATGTTAAGCACACTAGTCTCACCCCAAAAGTACATGTTATAATATTCCTAAATTGTGGACTTTCTGCGAACCTTATTTTCTTCAATTTATTTAGCTTCTAAGTCTTCCAACCTTCTTGGTACTTGTTATCCATGATCTTATAGATTTGTAGCCTCCAAGGTAACATGATTAACTTACTTTATGTACTTTCAAATATGATCTCATTTCTGAGCTTATATCAATTGACTTACGACATACTTTTACGTACTAAAACACGGGGTGTAACATTATTTCCCCCTTTGGAACATTCGTCCTCGAATATTGACTGATGCGCCTATTAGTCTCATAAACTATAGCTTTTATTAACACTTTAATACTGTCCTTTCCATCTAGGAAACTGTTCTCTGAATAAATTCAAAGGCCAGGGCATTTCCCCCTTTAGGTCTCGTTCTCACACCACGACTTGTGGTCGAAATTCTTCTAATCTCATAACTGTTGCTACCTCCTATCATACAACATGTACGACTCTGGCCTTGTAAGTGCGCCTATGCAACTCTTCTCTCTTTTTTCCTTCAGCTGTTAGCCAATATTTAGGCCTCACTTTGAGAACACATATAGAACTATGACGAGTTGTTCCTCTAGCATCTATAGGTGTACAGAAGTTCACCGCCCAGTACTTTGTCTAACTTATGACTGTTGCTATATCTTGTTTCATAGCCTCAGTTATCTATACTTATGGATTTACTACATCTAGGTAGGTCATACTATACCATAATATTTACTTCGGTTTATTATTACCGAGGTCAGCTATCCAACTCCAGGTTACTCTCTCACTACTTATCCTATATGTATAAATCTAAGTCCTTTAATGCTTCTTTATTATTGTTCATCTAAAGAATGACATCATTATCTCCTCTCATATGTTGGAACTTTTATATCTATTTTTTATTTACCTTAATGTTGATCTATAATGTACCACTGATAACTTGAAACCTCTTACGTAATACATTGTCACTAGGGCTAACGTCTCATCGCGGAGCATTTGAAGTGATTTGCCTGATCCACCTAGGGACGATACGATACTTCATAGCATCCCAATGTGATTCATCTTATGGGGGCATTCAAATCCCGTGCAATTCATGAAATACCTTTTCTTTAAATCATTACTCAATCAAAGGCCTAAACGTCATCCTCTTATCTATGATAATTACACCCTTATTCTACTACCAGGGCAACATTCCATCTGTTCTAAATGCTCCTAGTCTCAGACTCCTCCGAGTTAATTCAAGCTATACTGAATTTTCTATAACTTAAGGAAACCATCAACTCTCATATTTTGATGGGCTTAATCCCGAAGCCTAACCTATTCTTGTCACCTTCTCACATACATTTTCTTATCCTTACTCGTATCTACCAAAAACCTTGTCGTTCTACCATACTTTAGCTTGCGACCAACACATATCAATTTATACTACTCGCAACCTTACTTTAACTTGCTAGCACCATAGATTTGCTTTTTAGCCTTCTCAGTTGTCTTTAAACATAAGCAATTACTTTTCCTGGTCGTTCTGCCAATTTCTGTATGGATACTTGGCTTATCTTAAGGCCCACGAATACTTGAATTCCCTGTAACTCATATGATCTCAAACATCACTTTTGATTTTTTTTACTTCTCGTTCACGATAGGTGCCACTTTCTTATGGAGTGCATCCAATATTGTAGTGAGACTATTGTTACAAGACCTTTTTTTTTCTTCAAGTTACTATGCTTAGGTTGAATCTTTCTTCCTTATTTCCTCAGCTATTCTTTATTGTAGTACATAGCGAAGACCCTCTTACTATTGTAAAGCTGCGAGCTTATTACATCGTATACCCAACAGAATTTTTGATGTTCTTTCTCGCCTACAATTATCCTTAGTTACTTACCTCCATGCCTCTGTGCTCGTAGGGTTGCTTCTGTACTAAAATTTTGATTGTCTTCCCTGTGGCACTCTTGTTTATTTCCGTAACACTCATACGGTTACCTTTAACTACCCCAACTCCTATATGAATATTTCTCAAGGATTACAATGTCATATCCGCGAGACTGAATTCACTATGTTGGGTTTCACTATGTTTATCTTGCACGATCTTCTGATTTGTCTATATCTTCTTGTCTAGCCATAAATAGGCTCTTCCTGAATCAACTACTAACTACTCGTTGGCCCATTCCCATAGCTATATTCCACGTAATCTCTCTTGGAATATGTCCTTTGTCTTAACTTACCTCTCGCACTAGCTCCCGATGTATCAAGTGTCCATTCACACATATTTATCAATAACATCTTGGTCAGGAACTCTTACTTCCTCTCCTCGGAATCGTGCTTGCATAATGTTCTGGAGTTGCAACATATCTGTAGGAATTGAATAAATGCAACCTCACCCGTTTTGCCTTTGTACCACATTCTTCCTTTACCATTCCATAGTTACCTGAACTACTTAACTCCAACTTAATACCACATCACACCATCTTCCCCCCTCTCTTCATCTTTGGTGTCTTTTCACATCTTCACTGATTCTTACTCGCCTTGCGGTAACCCTACTATACCGAGGATAATTTAATTTCTTATGCACAAGGGTGACACCTAGTGTAACCGACACACTTAGCCCCTTAAGCTTAACTCTCATCACAGTGCTTGCTTTAGGGAAGCGTCTTCTTGAATGACCTTTAAAGGTTATTCTTCTATTGTCCATTATATTATTGATTGAACGCGATCTCTGAAATTTTCACGATGCCGAATATTATCAAATCCTTCGGTCCCTAATTCATGTTCAGTTTATCTTATTCACTGGCCCATACTTAATTTTGTTACTCCGGGGGTCTAACTTTTCCTAAGGTAATCACGTTGGAGTGATCAACCTATTTCTCGAAATGAGGACATGACTTTATGGCTTATACTCTTTTATTGTTTCAAGGCATGTCTCCTCTTTTCTATCCCTTCACTTGACTATAGACTCTGTCATCTTGTCATATTTTGATTTACCGTTATCACTCATTTATCACATCTTACTCATAATGCTTCATTTACTCTCTTCTTATTCTCCTGCTAATATTTCTGTCTATCACTTTATTTTGAAAACTTCAATAAAATATTCTTTCGCTTTTAGCTCCCGTTTCTCCATATCACTCTTCGTGACACCTAGCTTTCTCTCTCTTTATTTTTACTAGGGGCAGGAGTCATACTAAAATAAATATTTATCCCTTCTAGGATTCCACTGCCTTCTTCTGAAATTTCTAAACATTCCAATATTCATATCTGACAGTACTATTCTAGAGTGCACCAACTGGGTGTCTCAGAAGGAGATCTATTACCATGTTTGCATTATCCTTCTAAACTGTTAGCTAATGATAACAATCCATCCACCATTTTGGGTTACTCTAACCCCATCTGGATCCTGATATCCCATCCTTCTCTCAAAATATATCTGTTAGCTCCCATAGGTCATAACTGAGATGGGTGTGGCCAATTGCATATATCTCTGTTACTGTTGAAAGCAACTTAGAATGCTTATATTTCTCTGCCTGAATTGTAAATATTGATAATCTTCACTAACTGGGTACCTCGTACTTTTCTTTACGTTGCTTCTTTTACTTGTTGAAACTTGTATCTACCTTCTCATTCTCTTATTTCTTTTTACCATATTATGGGTGGATAGATATTCATGCCTTAGGGCTCCTTATCAAGTAGCTTACACGTCTTAGTACACACATGATCTGCTGAAGACCTCGCATTTACTCATCATAAGCATAATGCAAAATCGAGTTCCTCTAACTCAACTATTCCACATCCACATTCAATCTCTTACCAACTTTCTTTCTGGATGTAGGTATCATTGTAGTACGAATAAAATAGAATTTAGGAGTTTGAATTCATAGAACTGTGCTCTACACACAATCTAGAGTAAGAAGAAAGAGTGACAGTCCTAAATGCCCTGTAGACTCCAGCTTATAAGTGTGGTAAACAACACACCCATAAACAAGACTCTACTAGACACGGCTTGTCGACTCCCTAGGACAGAACTGCTCTGCTACCCCTTTTGTCACAACCTAAATCAATGGGCTGTGATGGGTACCATGTTCCTTACTCAATCGAGTACCAATGTAACACATATTTCTTATCATACTATCATGGGTAATGTCCATACTAGTATGGTCCATGAATATGTCCACATATACAAATAATGACGCCAAATCTTCAATGCAAACACCATCGCCGCTAGCTCTAAATCATGTGTTGGATAATACTTCTTATGGTTCTTGAGTTGCCTGGAAGCATAAGCGATCACCTTGCCATGTTGCACTAATACACACACAAGTCCAACCCTTGAAACATCACAATATACAACAAACCATCCATACCCTCAGATAAGGTCAACACTGATGCCGTGCTCAACCTTGACTTCAGCTCTTGGAAACACCTTTCACAAGCATCTAACCACTGGAATTTAGCTGCCTTCTATGTCAATTTAGTCAAGGGAGAGGCAAGAGAAGAAAACCCCTCCATGAACCTCCTGTAATACCCAGCTAGGCCCATGAAAATGCGAATCTATGTCGGAGTTGTAGGTCTAGGACAATTCTTCACTGCTGCAATCTTATGAGGATCAACCTTGATTCCATCACTGGAGACAACATGACCCAAGAAAGTGACAGACTCGAGCTAAAATAACATTTAACAAAATTTTGCATACAACTTGTACTGACACAGTGTTTGTAAAATTGCCCTGAGGTGGTCGGCATGATCCTCTCGACTTCATGGATACATAAGAATGTCGTCAATGAAAACTATCACAAAAGAGTTGAGGAAGGGCTTGAAGACTCGATTCGTAAGATCTATGAATGTTTCAGGAGCATTCGTTGGCCTAAAAGACATCACCGAAATTTCAAAGTGCCCATGCCGAGTCCTGAAAGCTGTTTTAGAATATCCTGCTCCCTGATCTTCAATTGGTGATACCCTGATCTTAAGTCAATCTTGGAAAAGTACTTAGAACCTTGCAACTAATCAAACAAGTCATCTATCCTTGGCAGAGGGTACTTATTCTGGTTTGTGACCTTGTTGAGTTGTCGATAGTCGATGCACATCCTCAATGACCCATCTTTCTTCCTTACAAAAAGAACCGGTTTACAACAAGAAGACACACTTGGTCGGATAAAACCCTTCTCTAGCAAGTCTTTCAATTTCTCTTTCAGTTACTTCAATTGTACTGGAGCCATTATATAGGGTGGAACTGATATGGGTTATGTGCACGACAAAACACAGATCCCAAAATCAATCACCTTATCTGGTGGGATTCCAGGAAGCTTATGCGGAAAGACCTCATAAAATTCATTCACAACCGGCACAGACTCAAGTGTCAGTGCATCAACATTAGTGCATGTGACTCGGACCAAATGGTAGATACATCCCTTGCTGATCATCTTTGCGGTCTTAAGGTAAAAAATAAATCTACCCTTTGGCAACACATCATCCCCCTTCCACTCAATGACTGGCTCGCCTGGAAACTCAAACGTAACGATTCCGGTTCGGCAAATCAAGCTTCGCAAAACATGAGTGGAGCCAGTCCATCACCATTTTTTTAATCAAAATCAATCATCACCAATTCAATGAGATTGGCCATGGTGTCTCAACCATGCACTGTGACAATACAATCCTTATAAACCCGCGTGGCCACAATAGGCTCACCAACTGGAGTAGAGAGAGAGAACGACTCATAAAGCTATTTTGGTTCTACTTCGAATTCCATATCAACATAAGGAGTGATGTATGACAAGGTGGAACCAGGATCTATAAGAGCATAAACATCATGAGATTGGACAATCAGTATACCTCTGATGACATATAGAGAAGCCTCTGAACTCTGGCGGACCCTCATAGCATAGAATCTACCAGGTCCTCCCGAACCCTGTGCACCACCCCTAGCTACACCATGCCCTGGGGGTACTGGAGTACCTCGAGCCGGAGGAGGTGCTGTAGAAGTAGTAGTTGCTGAACTGGCTTGTTGCGCCATAACCCTACTAACATTCGAATGGGACAAACAACAATCTCCTTGAATATGACCCGTTGAATATGGAAAACTCCATGTAACAGACACCTGAGTGCATCTTCCCACACCTAGGGTAGGAGGGCCTCTGCTGCGGCTGAAATCTCCCGCATGACTGGCCCTGCAGAAAAGATCCCCCATTGCCCTGACTGGGCCTGAAACAACTACTGCTGACCAAGCCCTGATGGTAGTGCACTGGCTGAAGACTGAGCAAAAGACTGTGTTGATGCAAATGACCCTCCCCTGAAAATCACCTTTCCACCACTACTACCACTGAAAGAACCACCAAATTTGCCCGCAGATCGGTCCTTTTTGTTACTATCTTGCTCTATTCTGTTCTTCAATTTTTGGGTCTCCGTGGCTTGAGCATATGCCACCATCTTCCCATAGTTCATATAAGAATTTAAGGCGGTTGTAGCGGCCTTGTTGATAACTAAAGGGCTAACGCCCTGCACAAACCTATGAACCCTAGCCTCGATAGTGGGCAACATGTAGATTGCATGCTTGGAAAAGTTTGGAAAGAGTCCCACACACTCATACTACCTTGCTTCACGTTCTCACACTCGGCGACACGAGCTGCCCTAGTCTCAGCATGCAAGAAATGATCAATGAAATCATCCGCAAACTCGTTCCACTTCGCCAAAGAGATTCCCTTTCATGGGACTCCTCCCACAATTCAAACCAGGAATACGCCACTTCTTTCAGGCGATAGGAGGCCAATTCACTGATTCTATCTCAGTGGAACGCATCACACGAAGAGTCTTGTGCATCTCATTAATAAATGCCTGGGGGTCTTCCTCATGCTAAGTACCCATGAATACAGGAGGATCCATCTAAAGGAATCGGTTCACCCTAGAACTAGCAGAATCCCCTTGGTGACTGGAAGAAGTAGGTGTAGCATTCAATCTCTGGGCGTGGGAAGCCACTATCTGAATCAGCAATTGGATGGCTCCCCTAAGGTCCCTATCCGAAGCACTAGGATCAAAGGTTGAGGCTGGAGGTGGAACTGGAATATCAATTGGAGGAGGAGTTTGTACATTCTCAGCAGGTGTAGTAGAAATATGAGGTGTTGTCGTTAGGGAAATGTCTTCACCCCTCGAGTGTTCACCCACAACATCGGGCACTTCATTAACTACCACTCTTGGGTGGCATTGGTCATTTGGCCACTTCTCTCCTTATTAGGCGCCATATACTAAAAAGTAGAACAATACACGAGTTAAAAAGGGGAACAGTCTTACAACCAGCTCTATCGCACCATCTAGAATATCAAAGAAGGGTGACATTCCTAAATGCCCAAGTAGCCTCCTAATTATAGATGTGGTCGACTTCACATCGATAATAAAGACTCTACTAGACACGGTTCCGAGATATCCTAGGACAACATTAAAACCTTAGTCTTTGATACCAAGCTTGTCATGCCCCAACCTTGGAGAGTGCGTCCGACGCTCAACTGAGATATCCCAGTCAAGCAAGCTTACTTTATGCCTTCTACCCAACCTTACCCATGAATAATTTGAGAATCACTAAAAAGAGGTAGACAGTGAGATGATGAAATAGTTCAATATTATATTTCATTAATTACAACAACTGCATTGATAATTACCAAAAGGTTACAAGTTCATAGTTTAAAAGTGGAAATATGTCCGACAACCACAACATCTTTAGTTTGTTTTCCCCAATTAAGAAAAAACCCACAATATGTATATGGAGCCTCTAGGTGAACATGAGTACAATATGGAAGTTCCGGTGACAAGGCTCTGGCTATACCGCAAAATACAATGTACAAAATCAAAGGACATAAGGCCCCGATGTAGAATAGGGCTTACAAAAATCCACTGAGTAGAGGGTAAGGTGATATCAAGGATCAATGCTGCCTGCTGAGAAAGTACCTGCATCCATTAAAGATGCAGTGCCCTGAAAAAAGGGATGTTAGTACATAAGGAAAAGTACTAGTATAAAAAGCTAAATACCCTCTCATAGAATGAGATGCCAACATAAAAGGGGGAAAACATGGAAGCAGTAAGAAAATCAATAACATGCCAAGTTAAAACAATGTAAACTTTCAAGTAAGCACTAGTATTTTAGGTTGGAGATCCTTAGTACCGACACACCACCATTCATGTGGCATGGAGTCCGATCATTGCTTGACCGGATAAGCCCCAAAGTGTGAGGATTGACATAGGAACACACTACCCCCATGTGCATGGCAGGTTGTCCGATCTCTGCCCGATCGGCTAAGCCATCTCACTACATTGTCGTGTGGATCGACATGGTCTTTGCTAACTATCCTCCATCCCAATCAAGGACAATAATCTCAACAAATCATTATGGGAATTTATCCCTCAATCAATTCTTACACCGGCACGTGTAGTTCAAGTCTTAGGCCTTTACAACCCACCCTTCCTCGGTGACCTAGCGATACTCCCAAAAATATTTATCATATAAGAGAATTATATATATATATATATATATATATATATATATATATATAGAGAGAGAGAGAGAGAGAGAGAGAGAGAGAGAGAGAGATCATAGCCTTTCATAAACTCTTTTCACTTCATCGGCATTTTTGGCCATACATGTAAATCATCATTCTTGGCAAGATGGCCGCAATTCATATTTCATACTTTCATTTCTTTACTTGTTATGGATCATCATAAAACATTTTAAGACATTTGAAACGTTGGGAAAGTCATAGCTTCAACTCATAAGTATGTCAGATCTCAAAACACATTGAAAATAAGTACAAGGGAGAGCAAAGTGATTTGCAATTTGAAACATGAACTTAAAATCATACTTGGAATTCATAGAGAGTTCATGAAATCCTATTCTATGGAAGGTGTTTAGCCAACATACCTCGATTGAGCTTTCCTTAGAATCCCTACGACATTTCAATACTCTTAGCAATTCAATTTACATTAACATAGTTCAATTGAAGCATTATTAGAATGATTCTCATATGATAATTCTCTTAGGCATTTCGTCAACTACCTACTATGAAAAATCGACTACAAGATTCAATAATGGAAATTCCTCCACACCGCAACCAATTTCAAGCAATAAATCAATCTTCAATGTCCCTACAATAGAGAGACTATGGCTTCCGATCACCATCCCATAAGCCCCAAAACAATAACATCTTTACTTGAACCTATTACAAACTTTACATGAAAGCTTAGGGGCAAAAACACACCCAATTGGTTGAAGAGTTGTGAGTTCCCTCTTGAATCCTAAGATTTGAACAAGAATTGAAAAGTAGAGTTAATAGAGCTCTTCCCTCTCTCTCTCTCTCTCTCTCTCTCTCTCTCTCTCTCTCTCTCTCTCTCTCTCTCTCTCTCTCTCTCTCTCTCTCTCTCTCTCTCTCTCTCTAAATTGCTCTCCTCACTCTAGAATATCAGGTTATACCTTCTAAAATAACCCCTAAGGCCTTATATCAAAATAGAGTCGGATTAGGAAGTTTCCAAAAATAACCCCCCATGTCAAATCTGTGATGGAATCCGTGATCAGCGGAATAGATCCGAGATCAACGGAATAGCAGCAAAATGTTCTTCAAAATCTAGGTTGGGTCTGGTCATATCCGCGACGGATCAGTGGAACAGATATGAGGTCGAAAAATGGACCACAAATTGTCCCTCAAATATGAGTTGCTTCTGACTCATTCCGCTGTGATTCTGAGGCCCGCGGAACAGATCCACGATAGCATAATGGACCAACCATTTAGCTTACCTACCAACCATTTATCTTACCTTGAAACCATAAAAACTTAAATTCTTAGCAAACGTTTATGGGGCCTTACACTTCTGCAGCTGAGCAAAAGATTGGGATTTCGGGACTTAGTCTCATTCTATCATATTTTGAGCCCTAGACTCGGTGTGAGGCGATTTTTGGAGGAGAGTTTTATACCAAACTATTGGGTAAGTGATTTTGACTATTTTAATACATAACATGATTGTTTATGGATTTTAACATCTAAATCATGGGACTTGAAGAGAAACTTTTGGGAATTTTACTATATTTTTTGAAAAATAAAAATTTGAGATTTGAGTGTTGAATTGGACTCGGATTTGAAAACCAAACACATATATGGACTCGTGGGATTATGGGTACTCGAGATCTACCCTTCGACTCGAGTTTTGTCTGGGCAGGACCAGGGTCAAATTTTATTGACTTTTGGGGAATTGTGTAAAGATCTTATTTTTATTAATTAAAATTGAATTCTCTTGCATTATTTGATGTTTTAAAGTCGTTTTTGGTTAGATTTGAGCCGATCGAAGGTGAATTTTAAAGGAAAAACTATTTTTGAGTGTTGAATTGACCTAATTGAGTTAAGTATCCTGCGTAGCTTTGTATGGGAGAATTACCCCTTAGGATTTGGTGTATTTGCCTTATTTGAACTATGTGAAAAGATATGTACACGAGGTGACGAGTGTGTACACGGGCTTACGTACGGTAATTGACCGGATTAGACCCTTAGACTATTAATATGTCTTGAATTGAAGTTGTTATTGTATGAAGCACATTTCATTGTTGATTTACTTTTCGTACTTTTGTGTTGTTGATGTAAATTTTTTATACATTGTTGTTGAGCCGTGGGCTATGTATTGTTGTGACATTGGTATTGTTGTTTGAGCAATGTTGTGGCATATGGGCACGTGGTGTGCGGTTGATTGTTGTGTTATGATTGAGACGAGCATGCGACGACATAAGGGACATGCGGCGATATAAGGGGGCTTATGCACGTGGTGCAAGTATGGGGAAATATTTCATTGTGATGTACATGCGGCGAGATAAGGGGGCATATGTTCGTGAAGTTAGTTCAGGAAAATATTTTAAAAGGTGAGGCTCATGTGGCATCATAAAGATGATACGTGATTTTTATATGTGGCACATTAGAGTGACTCTTGTTGTTATTCTTGTGTTGGAACAAGTTATGACTTCTTGTGTGTGTCATGCATCTAAGTGATTTGTTGCGTTATTTCCAATGTGCTAAGTGTGTCTCTATTATTACTTCTTGATTTGGTTGCCAAGATAGATTTACCTACGCGGAGTTATTATCTCATATTCTGTTGCGTTATTGGTAACATACTGATTTTAAATAAAAAAGTTGTTATCATGCCTTAATTTATTTGATTATTGATGAATTCCTCTTGAACATGTTATTGGTAACCTACACGGGTACGATACACGTGATGGCATGAGGTCTTTTTCATGCGAGTGTGACTTATATTGTGGCACGAGGTCTTTGCCATGCGAGTTTGACTTATATTGTGGCATGAGGTCTTTTTGGTGGCGGTGTGGCTTATGTTGTGACACGACTTCTTTGTCGTGTGGGGGCGATTGATATGTGGGAATGAGGTGCCATATGTGTGATTGAATTTGATGACTTATTGTCGACACTGGACCTTTATTTGTACTAAATTGTTATCACTTATTTTGATGAGATTCAGTTATTGCCTTATGTTATTCTTCCTATTATCGGCCTTTGATATTTTGCACAAGTTATATTTAACTAGTGAGTGTCTTGACTTGAACCTCATCATTACTCTATCAAGGTTAGTCTTGATACTTACTAGGTACCGACCGTATTGCAGGTAGCAAACCCAACCTATGAGAGTTTCTTTAATTGCAAGGATTCAAGATAGGGCTTCTATATTCGTGGCAGTCCCATGGAGTCCTTTCCTTACATTTGTACTGTCAATTCTCTATCTGAAAAATATTGTACTTTGAGATATTTTTATGTATTCAGTTAGAGCTCGTGACTCTGTACTACCTAGTCTTGGGGCTTTATTGTGATTATTGTCGTGATGGCTTGTATCACCTTCATTTCACATTTATATCAAAACTCTATTTTATAATATCATGTTTTATTGGCTTAACTATTGTAAGTGATCGGCTTACGTAGTTTTAAAGACTAGGTGACATCACGATTCTTAAAGTGGGATTTTGGATCGTGACAAGTTGGTATCAGAGCTCTAGGTTCATAGGTTCTACGAGTCATGAGCGAGTGTCTAGTAGAGTCTTGTTGATCGGTATGATAACGTCCATACCTATCTTCGAGAGGCAACAAGGGCATGTAGGAAACTTCCCATCTTTCTCTCCTATCGTGTGACATCAATTCAGCTTGAAGCATATCTCTTGATTTTTTTCCATCCACTCATATGTTATATTGAGCACTCGATATCAATGAGGCATCAATGGCTTGTGATGTCATGGATGAGGTGTGAGAGGTGTTCTTTGTGTTGTGGAGATAGGCCAGTCTGGAGGATTTGAGGCCAAGTTTAGACTACGGCTTGGGCTCGGTGGTTTTAGTTGTATGAGTATGTGCTTTTGGACTTATATATCTGATACTGTCCCTAGGAGTGGGACTGATGGCTAGTGAGTGGTTGGAAACCTATATAATGAGTGTTAAGTGATTGAGGACTATGCCTATGTGGTTTGGATGTAATGAGAAGAATTGTTCTTGGGATGTGAAAGGACTATACGCTTGATTTTGTGTCTTGATGTGTTGTACAGTCTCGGGTTATGAGTGTGTTGAGGAATATTTCATGTTGTTTATTTATGGTATGAAGTAGATTCTTATGTCTTGTTGACGAGTTCAGACTCGGGAGGATTCAGTGATTGCATGGTGGTTGTGACCACGATAGGGTCATCGAGTGATGCTAGTTTGAGGCTAAGCAGGTGGGTTATCTCCTACATGATGTTATGAGATTGTATCATCCTTACGATGTTCTGTGAAGGGTTTCCTTCTACCAGTGGGATGTGTATGTCCTACGATCTGAGTTTGAATCGCTTGAGAGAGTTCATACGATTGTCGCAAGGATGAATAAGCGCTTAGTAGATGACTTGAGATATCTTATGATTAGTTCTACATGAGCTTATGGATCATTTAGCTAGAGTACAATGCAGGATCATGGCAGATATGGAGTTAGGGTGTAAGGCTTTGTACTATTCCATATGTACTAACATCCCTTTTGCTAGGGACGCTACATCTTTAATGGATGCAGGTGGTTCCATAATAGGTAGCATCAATCAGTGATAGTGGTACACCCTCTCCTCAGCTAACTTGGTGAGTCCTACTTCATTCGGGGTCTTGTATCTTTTGTTCCTTATGTATAATGTTTTGAGGTATAGCCGGGTCTTGTTGCCGGCACCATCATATTACTCTCTTGTATCCATTAGAGGCTCCGTAGGTGTAGTGTTGGTTGTATATTGGGTTTGGGAAAGTCAAACTAAAGATGTTGTATTTGTATCACATGTTTCCACATGTAAACCATGAATGTGTAATGTAATATTTTGGGAAATCTTGAATGAAGTTCTCATTGTCTAATTAATAGAATACGTCTTCACTTTGTTCATGGGTAAGGTCAGGTAGAAAGCATCTAGTAGGCTTGCTTGACCGGTATATCTCGGTTGAGCGCCGATCGCGACACCTGAGGTTGGGGCGTGACAAAGGGTGTTGTGGGTTATTGGATGTTAGGTTCTATGGGTTCGAGCCAAGTGGGGACTCTATTATCGATGATCACATTGCATGGTCATGTGTTATATTAGTTTTGGTATGAGCCATATTTGTGGAATTTCCCCGATTGTACATGGCTAAGATCTGAGATTGGCATTGGATGGTGCTGAGACTTGGAGTATTTTTGTATCATTAGTGATTCTACATTTTGGTATCAAAGAGGTTAAAGAAAAAACTTAAGATTCACAGAAGGTCTCTTCAAAGTGGGTGTCTCGGTTGTGGCATTATTAGGTGCTTTAGAGGGAATACCGTTGTTTATGGGCTTTCGGACGACGTGGTTTCATGCTAGGATCTTTTGAGGTGAGCTTTGATTAAGGACTGTAGTGTACTGTCAAGGAGAAGTGTTAACTTGAAGGTGAGTCGAGAGGAAATCGAAGTTAGGGGTAGCTTGGTAGTGGTTTGGATAAGTATAGTAATAAAGGTGAGTGGTTCCTTTGTTTGGTGAGGCTTCACCGGTGTTTTGTGGAAATGCTCTCAGGTTTGGTGGCCTGCGTGACTAGGTTGAGTTAGGGAATTCAGTTTTGATGGCTTGATTATATGTGGATGGGTTTCGAAGAGTTCTTGATAGTGTCGTCTACATCTTGGGACGGAGGTCTGCTACCGGCATGAGGAGTATGTTGCATGTTGTGATTTCTCTCCTGGATGCAATCCAGTGGAACGTTTCTGGCTGATAGAGTATGTATCCTGCTTGTGATTCGAAGTTGATAGTGAAGTTCCCATGTTTTTGTATGATGGCATGAGAGATGAAGAGCGACGTGTGGAATTGAGATTTTCATGTACAAGTTAGTGGTTCAGTTTTGAAGGGGAGGTCACGACTTTTAGTCAACACAAACGATTTCTGATGTTTAAAAGAATGCTAGCACTATCTGGTATCAGTTGAGAAGGTTATGCATTTCAGAAGGCTCACTGTGCTTCGGCTTGTTGATGATTGACTAGTATTACGGTAATCGCCTGGTTGATCGACAACTGATGTTCAAATTCTACTATGTGACTCGAAATAATGTGTCAGTAATTTGAGTAATAGAGTGGGGATCTGACATGTTGATTCTTGTAATCTAGGGATTTGAATAGTAGGAGGATTCTCATAGACAGGTCGTTCCATGGTTGCAGACGGTGAAGGTATGTAATAGGTTGACGGTTGATTGTATGTATTATGGATAGGTTATTGTGGAATTTTTGGAGTTTAACTACCTATTTCAGGAGGATCAAAATTTATTTGGAGGCCACTAGTTGGCCCAATGGGAATGTGTATTATACATCGGGTCGGTTTGTTTACTCAACACAACTATTGTTAAGGGGTGTTTCATCAGCTAGGGTTGATCTTATTTGTGTTCTGATATATTCCATGTGCTACTCTTCTATTCTACGATGGGTTGTGAGACTGTTGACTATTTACAAACATGATGTGGTTCTATTTGGAAAATTCGGGCGAGATGGCTCTTGGTTTATTATGTAAGGCAACAAAATAACTGAATGCTGAAACTGAACTGATAATACAATAACTGAAAGTAACTGGGAGTCAAAGATGACTTGAAGATATTCTTACCTGCTGATACTGACTCTACTCCCTCAATATAGTAAATAAAATAGTTGTCCGGTTGTATAAGGCTCGGTACATATAACTGCTCTACAGTAGTAGGCTCGCTCATAGGCGCTCAGCCATACTAGGCTCTGTATCTTGGCCATTTTGGGCTCCCTCATAGGCGCTCGGCCATAGTAGGCTTGGTATATAACTTACCATCTGATCAGAGGCTGCCCAATAGAGGGCTGACCATCGATTATTGCTCGGTTGTGGTGAAAATACTGTAATACTGTATATATATAGACATGACATTCCAACCTTATGTCCATCATAAAAGAAACATCAAACAGCCGCACAAGATAAGACAATGACATGAAAAACCTCTAGGTATTGTGTGGTTGCTTCTTTTCCTATTTACACCATCGTCAACATACTCAACATGTTGACAAGCATAACAAAAATAAGAACATTATAACCAGGCTATTCCCCATGATTTCCAGCCATATAAAGTCATATACACAACTCCAAAATAGTCCAATAAGAGGCAATAATTTCTTATACAACTTCAAGTTCTATCTTGTAATGCTTCATCAAAATAACTTAACCAACACATAGATAATATTAATCCCAAGAAATAGGGTGTTATACATCCCTTAAATAATCTGAAAAACTCGAACTAAAGCTTCCCTTAGATTACAAGCACCCTTAATCACATCAAAACACCATAGAGACTCTCTTCTTCACTTAGGCTAACGTTTGAGGTTAGGTTTAGGTAAAACACCCTTGGATTTGACTTGGAACCCTTGAGAACTGTAAGAGAGGTGTTGAGAGTGTTTGGGAACTGTCCTTATTCGAAAATGACCAAAAATAAGCCGTCCAATCCCTTTAAAAGGTTCAACGGTCGTCCACCGCCTAAGTAGGTCCCATGGGAGCTGCTTGCACAGTCTCACAAAAACGTGAATATCTCTCTACTCTGATCTCGTATTGATGAACGGTTTAATGCGTTAGAAACTAGACTCGTTGATCTTCAATTTTGTGGGTAGATAATTCCTTATTTCCAAGTAAATTGGGAGAAAATATCATCTATATTTGACCTAAGTTTCAGCATCTTTATGAATGTAACTTGTGATGACCTTTGGAAACTTTTGTTCCACAACTCGCTTGACTTCAAAACATAATACACGACTATGATATGACTAAAATAACTCATATAATAACCTACTTATCATGTTAATCACCTTAGTCTCACCCCAAAATTATATGTTATAACATTCCCAACTTGTTGACTTTCGACGAAACTTATTTTCTTCAATTCGTTTAGCTTCTAAGCCTTCAAACCCTCTTGGTACTTGGTATTCATGATCGTAAATATTTGTAACCTCCAAGTTAACATGATTAACAAACTTTCTAAACTTTTGCAAGATGATTTTATTTCTGAGCTTATATCAATTGTCTTACAACGTACTCTTACGTACGAAAACATGGGGTGTAACATCATTCCCCCCCTTTGGAACATTCGTCCTCGAATGTTCACTGATATCGCTTATCAGTCTCATAACCTATAGCTCTTACAAATACTTTACTGCTTTCCTTTCCATATAGGCAACTGTTCTATGAATAAATCCAAAGGCCAGGGCATTCCCCCCTTTAGGCCTCTTTCTCACACCACGACTTGAGGTCGGAATTTTTCCAATATCGTAACTATTGCTACCTTATGTTATGCAGCCTGCATGACTCTGTCCTTATATGTGTGCCTATGTGACTCTTCTCTCCTTTATCCTCCAGCTTTTAGCCAATATCTAGGCCTCACTTTGTGAACATATACAAAACTATGACATATTTTTCCTCTGGGCCTCTATAGGTGTACTAAAGTCCTTCGCTTGGTACATTGTTGAACTTAGGACTGCTGCTATATCTTGTTTCATAGCCTAGGATATCTATCCCTATGGCTTTACTGCATCCTGGTATGTCATACTATACCATAACACATACTTCGTGTTATTATTACCGAGGTCTGCTACCTAACTCCAGGTTACTATCTCGCTGCTTATACTATTTGTATAAATCTATGTCCTTTAATACATCCTCATTATTGTTTATCTTAAGAATGACAACCTAATCTCATCTCATACTTTGTAACTTTTATCCATCTATTGTTGATTCACCTTAATGTTGATCTATAATCTACCACTGATAACTTGAAACCTCTTACGTAATACATTGTCACTAGGGCTCACGTCTCATTGGGGAACATCTTGAGTGATTTACTTGATCCACTTAGGGACGATACTATACTTCAATAACCGTATTTCATAGAATCCCAAAATGATTCATCTTATGGGGATATTCTAATCCTGTAAAATTCATGAAATCCATTCTCTTTAAATCATTTCTCAATGAAAGGCATAAACGTTATTCTCTTATCATCTATTACGATTACACTCTCATTCAACTATTAGGGCAACATTCCATTATTTCTAAGTGCCCCTAGTCTTAAACTCCTTTGAGTTCATTCAAGCTATACTGACCTTTTTATAACTTATACAAACCGTCACGTCTCTTGTTTTGGTGGGTTTAATCTTGAGGATTTGCTTATTCTCGTCACCTAAAACATTTTCCTTACTCCTTACTCCTGTCTACCTAAAACCTTGTCGCTCTACCATACTTTAGCTTTCGACCTACGTATATCTATTTATACAACTCAAATCCTTCCTTTAACTTGCCAGCCCCATAGATGTCCTTATGTTATTCTGGAACCTCAAGCGAGACATCACATCATCTCTAACTCTTCTTTACTCTCTTATCTAGACCTCTCTGTACCTGGAAACCATAGGCTGGAAGATATACCACTAACGAGACCACTATCATTTATTGATACAAAATTACGATGTGTACATCCCTCCTTCTGATATCTGGACTATTCGTAACCTTTTGTACTTGGGCATCTTGTACCTTCTTCACCTTTACCTTGCTTACCTTTAAATCTTGCATCGTATCTTCTATTTCTTTCATACCCTCCCTTCCACATAGGTGGAATTCACTTCTACACCTTAAAGCTCTACTACAATACTTGTACCTCAGGTGCACGCACAATCCGACGAAGCTTCATACTAACTTCTTATGAGGCTGGTACTCTTCTAACTGGATATATCGTAGAGTCGTTATAGAATATGGCTATTATACTATCTCTCTTGTACCTCTGATATTAAGAGTGACTCTGGAATGTTCTGAATCATGATTTCTATACTCATCGGGGTCTAATAATTAGACTCCTGATTTGCTTAGCTGATGTTACTCTTTAGTTTCCTTTTCTATCTCAGCCTTTAAGTAGGCTTACGCTATCTTCTGATCTGTGTCTCAGGCTATTAGTTATTTCTTTCGCCTTTCGTGGGCGCTATGGAACATCCATAATATAATCTTCTAACAATTCAAACCTTTGTCTATGAGGTGGACTCAATTCTTTGTTTTAACTTTACTAGAGTCTCCTATAGCTGTATGAATGTCAGCATATATGCTACATGGATAATACTCAGAAATCTTAAGTGCGTTCATAATGTAACTAACTCTGGGCCATTGATCGAATAATTCTTTCGTGCCTTCTCAACTTTCTTTAAAAGTAAGCAATTACTTTTCCTGGTCGTTCTGCCACTTGTTGCATGAATACTTGGCTTATCTTAGTTCCCACACCTATTGGAATTTCTTGCAACTCATATGATCTTGAACATTACTTTTGATTTTACTTCCCATTCCTTAGTCACGACAGGTACCACTTTGTTACAGAGTGCATACAATGTTGTAGTGAGACTATTGTTACAAAATCATTATTTATTTAGGCCACTATGCTTAGGTTGAAGCCTTCTTCCTTATTTCCTCAGCTAGTCTTTCGTTGTAGCACTTAGGGAAGACTCTCTGACTCTTGTAAAGCTGTGAGCTTATCATATCATATACCCGACAAAATGTTTGTTGTTCTTAGTAACCTATAAATATCCTTAGTTACATACCTCCATACCCTTGTTCTCGTAGGGTTACTTCTGAACTCAAATTTTGACTATCTCCCTAGTGGCACCCTCTTTTATTTTCGTAATACTTATACGATACCTTTAACTACCCCAACTCCTATCTGAATATTTCTCAAGGATTAAGATGTCATATCTGTGAGACTGAATTTCGTGTGCTGGGTTTCACTATATTTATCTTGCATGATCTGCTGATTTATCTGAGACCTCTTGTCTAGCCATAACTAGACTATTCCTGAATCAACTACTAACTACTCGTCAGTCCATGCTCATATCTATATTCTGTGTAACCTCTCTTGGGTTATGTCTTTTGTCTTAACTTACCTTTCGTACTGGCTCCTAATGTATTAAGTGTCCATTCACACCAATAACATCCTAGTCAGGAACCCTTACTGCCTCTCCCCGGCATCGTGCTTGAATAATGTTCAGGAGTCGTAACATATCTGTAGGATCTGAATAAATGCAATCTCATTCCTTTCGCCTTTTTACTGCATTCTTTATTTACTTTTCCATATTTACTTGAACTACATAACTCCAACTTAATACCATATCACACCGTCTCCCCCCCTTTAGGGGAATACTAGCATTTAATGCTATGAAGATTTACCTATATATGTTTTACCTCTTCATCTTTGGCGTCTTTTCACGTCTTCACTGACTCTTACTCACCTTGCAGTAACCCTTCTCTACTAGGGATAACTGAATTTCTTACGCGCGAGGGTGACACCTTGTGTAATCGGCACACTTAGTTCCTTAAGCTTAACTCTGCTAACAGTGCTTGCTTTTGAGAAGCGTGTTCCTGAATTACCTTTAAAGGTTATTCTTCCATTGTCCATTCTATCATACCTTACTCATAATGCTTCATTTACTCTCTTCTTATTCTCCTACTAATATTTATGTCTATCACATTATTCTGAAAACATCAACAAAACATTGTTTCACTTTTATCTCCCCTTGCTCCATCTCACTGGCTCTTCTAGTCGCCTAATATTCTCTTTTTACTAGGGGCGGGAGTCATACTAAGGTAAATATTTATCCCTTCTAGGATTCCACTACATGTCTTTGATATTTCTAAACGTTCTAGTATCCATATATAACTGTACTATTCTATAGTGCACCATCTGGTATGCACGGTCTAATAGGGCCTCAAACAGGGCCACACCATCAAGAATTCTCTCTCTACTAATGCCCTTGCCTGCTGCTATATTAGCCCTCTGGCAAGCTTTAATATTTCTAATTGCAAGCATCTCTATAATTAGCAAATATAAGTCTTGGCTAGAACTCTTATGACTCAGCTCTATAGCACGATTTGGATTTGAAAGAAGGGTAACAGACTCCTAAAAGCTTGTAGTTTCCTGTTTGTATAATTTGGTGCACAACACATCTATAAACAAGGCTCTACTAGACATGGCTTGTAGACTCCTTAGTATAGAACTGCTCTGATACCAAGTTTGTCACGCCCCAAACCTGAAGAGGCGCGGCTAGCACCCGGTGCTATACTTGGCCCGAGTGTACCACTTTCAAACTCTGGAGAGGTAAACCTCAACTTAGGCCGATGAGGCGATATTCTGAATCATCTGAAAAATAACGTCTCTCTCATGTGAGGGGTAAACATACCCAAGAGCTGATATATATAACTGTGCAGGCCGACGAGGCCACCATGAATATCTCCAACCATCAATACCAAACTGAACATATACACACGGGTGGAAAGGCAACAATAATGATATACAAAAAATACTAGACTCGTCTATAAGCCTCTAGAGATAACTGAACTGTATCATGGTTTCTGTGGAGCTTACCAACCAAGCTGATGTTTGACTTTGTCTACTGGGAAGGTCTATCCAGCTGTCTATCAGGACATGCATGCATGAAATGCAGCATCCCCAGGAAAAGGGACGTCAGTACGAAATAATGTACCGAGTATGTAAGGCAACAAAATAACTGAAAGCTGAAACTGAACTGATAATACAATAACTGAAAGTAACTTGGAGTCAGAGATGATTTGAAGATATGCTTACCTGTTGATACTGACTCAACTCTCTCAATATAGTAAATAAAATAGTTTTTCGGCCCTATAAGGCTCGGTACATATAACTGCTCTGTCGTAGTAGGCTCGCTCCTAGGCGCTCGGCCATACTAGGTTCTATATCTCGGCTATTCTGGGCTCGCTCATAGGTGCTCGGCCATAATAGGCTCGGTATATAACTTACCATCTGATCAGTGGTTGCCCAATAGAGGCCTTCCCACTGATTATAGCTAGATGGTAGTGAAAATACTGTAATACTGTATATATATAGACTCTACTCTCTTGGCTGAAAGAAGACAGTACTTAACTGAATACAAAGTCCCTATAAGGGAGAATACTGTAACTTATGAGACTAGGATAATGTGAATAAATTCAGAAATACGAACATCTCTTTATGTATCGTTATCAAACACATTTAAGTATGAGATCATACCAAAATGAAGAAAAGGTTTATCCTTAACATACCTTAACCTCGTTGAGTCCTTAATAGCTTCCAAGCAACTCTTCAAACAACGCAACTTAGTCTATCATAGCATAAGGAGATTCAAAATCGGTATTGAGTAAAGGCTAAGTCTGTAACTTAATCTAGTAGCTCATTTATGTAAATCTAGGAAGAATCTACCCTATAACAAGGGCCTTCTCCAATACTATATACCAACAGCCCAACGACAACAATCAATCCACACAACAATAAGTGCAAAAACGTCAAAAACAAAACTGCTATTTAACACGACGAGCGGCAAGCTTGGATTGGAACCAAACCCCAACTCTTTTTCCCATATTCCATGTACTTAAAACACCATAAATAGTTCCAGCATATAATTAAATATATTGACATGACATTCCAACCTTATATCCATTATAAAAGTAACATCAAACAGCCCCACAAGATAAGACAATGACATGAACAACTTCTAGGTATTGTGTGGTTGCTTCTTCTCCTATTTACACTATCATCAACATACACAACATATTGACAAGCATAACAAAAATAAGAACATTATAACCAAGCTATTCTCGACGATTTCCAGCGATATGAAGTCATAAACACAACTCCAAAATAGTCCAATAAGAGACAACAATTTCTTATACAACTTCAAGTTCTATCTTGTAATTCTTCATCCAAAAAACTTAACCAACACATAGATAAGATTAATCCCAAGAAATAGGGTGTTATACATACCTTAAATAATCTGAAAACCCCCAACCAAAGCTTCCCTTAGCTTACAAGCACCCTTAATCACATCACAACACCATAGAGACTCTCTCTTCACTTAGGCTAACCTTTGAGGTTAGGTTTAGGTAAAACACCCTTGGATTCAACCTGGAAACCTTGAGAACTGTTATAGAGGTGTTGATAGAGTTGGGAACTGTCCTTGGTCGAAAATGACCAAATATAAGCCGTCCAAGCCCTTTAAAATGTTCAAGGATCGTCCACCGCCTAAGTGGGTCCCATGGGAGCTATTTGTGCACTCTCACAAAAACGTGAATATCTCTCTACTCAGATATCGTGTTGAAGAACGGTTTAATGCGTTAGAAACTATACTCATAGATCTTCAATTTTGTGGGTAGATAATCCCTTAATTCCAGGTGAATTGGGAGAAAATATCATCTATATTTGACTTAAATTTCAGCATATTTATGAATGTAACTCGTGATGACCTTTGCAAACTTTTGTTCCACAACTCGCTTGACTTCAAAACATAATACACAACTATGATACGACTAAAATAACTCATAGCATAACCTCCTTATTTTCTTTAATTGGTTTAGCTTCTAAGTCTTCAAACCCTCTTGGTACTTGGTATTCATGATCTTAAATATTTGTAACCTCCACGTTAACATGATTAACTAACTTTCTAAACTTTTTAAAGATGATTTCATTTTTGAGCTTACATCAATTGAGTTACGATGTACTCTTACGTACAAAAACATGGGGTGTAACACTCTTGGCATGTTTGTTGTTGGTACACGAGTTTGTTGATTGTGAGCATTACAGCTCAATGGGTATTCCATGTGGACCGGTAGGTTAGATCGGGCTATGTGATGCAGCAGAGTGATACTGGGATATGATCCTTTGTGTCTATTTCGTGCGTTCTGTTTCTCCTCTATGAGCTAGTTTCTTAGCATGGTGCTTGTGGTTATAATAGTATAATATCATATCCATAGGGATAGGATTTAAACAATATTCTTGTAGTTTCTAGCTTGATTTCTATTCAAGATGATCAACAATTGAGATTTATATGATTTCTAACTAAAATTAACTAAGAGTCTAAAGCTATTGACTAGTGACAATCAAAACAAAGATAAGCATGAAAGTTATCAGTGGGAGAAAATTGGGGTTGATCGGATAGGTGCAAGATAATTGTTGGGATCTAACTCTAGATACTTCACATCTAACGTTTTAAGTGAGTCTCTCGAATTCTCTCAATTATTAGTTCAAACTTTCAGCAAAAACTCCTCTCTCGATTAAGTCTTAACCTCACGAGATGAACCAATTTAAGCACGTGAAGATATGCAAGAATGCGTAGTGGATTGGTCTTTAGGAAAACATCTTTCGATTATTGTCCTAACTAGGTTTAATCAATGATTCAACTAGCCTCTTTCGATTACTAAGAAGAATTAATGAACTCAACCCACAATATAATGCCAAGATATCACAAGTTATGCCTATTTCGATTACATGAACAAGTTAAAAGAGATGCAATAGTTAAATCATCTAAAAACGCTTCAATACATAAAACTAGAGTTAAAATCCACAAACAATCATCAATACACCAAATCAATAAAACCCTAAAGAGAACTACTCCATAGATATGGAGAAATTCATCACAATTAAAGTTAAAGTATAGGAAAACATAAATTCGATCCAAACTCGTGTCTTGAGTAAGGAAGGAATGATGAAATCCTTGTGCTCGTATTCTTCCAACTCCTCCTTAGCTCCTTAGGTCGTATATGTGTCAAAAGTAGGTTCGGGCCTAGACGAAACCACCTTTTCCTAGTCAAAATAGGACATTGGCTCTGTAAAATTTGCACAAGCGTGCCACATGGGGCGACGCGCCATATGGGGCATTAGTGGGGAAATCCAGAGAGCTCAAGTTCTGTCAAGCAGCCAAAAAATACAGTGCTACGTCGCACTATGCGTCTCACAGTGCGTCGCATCAGTACAAATTTCTCCGAGTACGAATTAAATCTTGCTTTTTGACGGACTTGGTCCTCAACCCCCGAACACGATCCTGACTTAATTCCTTGGGCTTTTAATTTCAAAGCTCCAAATAGATCGAATTAGCTCCATAACATCTACATCACTCGGAATCACTCCTGCAAGACATAAAACCCACAATAACTACAAAACACTAGTGATTAAAGCTCAAACACAACTAAAGTATAGTAAATTAGCGTGCAATAAGTGACTAATCATGATCGCAAATGTGAAAGGTCTAGGCAGAACCTATAATTCGAAGGTTTGTCGTTTTATTCACATTTTTGGGGTTTGGAGCTCGATTTTGGCGACTTTGGAGAGAAATTTCACCACATGGATTGGGGTAAGCATTCTTGACTCGATTGTGATTATATTTCATGAATTTATTTTCGTTTTTGGCATTTGATTATTGATTTTAAAAGAGAAATTGGAGGTTTAGTCTATAATTTCATAAAATGAAATTTTGAGTTTTGAACATCGATTCGACTCGGATTCGAGTGAAACTAGTATGGTTGAACTCGTAAATGAATGGGTTGTCGGATTGTTGTGAGTTTTTGTCAGGTTCCGAGGTGCAAGCCCAAGTTTGACTTTTGGTTGAGTTTGGGCCTTAATTTAAATATTCAACCTTTATCGCATGGAATCAATTCATATAGCTCGTATTGATTGTATAGAGTTGCTTTTGGCTAGTTTTGAGTCGTTCGGAGGTCAATACGCATGGGATGGCATTTCTAGAGTATTGTTTGGCTTGCTCGATACCAGATTCGGCTGTTTGAGGTAAGAATCCTATCTAAACTTGGTTGAGGCACTAGTTGCCTGAATTATTTGTGATAGCTACATGCTATGGGTGCACATATGTGTGGGGTTTGAGCCCATATATGAGCACCGGGGTACTTATTTATGCTCGGAGTAATGCTTAGAGTATGATATGCCTAGAGTTGACTGTTAAGCTTAAAGCTATAATGTTTCTCATATTTGTACCATTGTTGTGAACTATTTAAGCCATACTTGAGGTTATGAAGAGGCTAATTCCCCGAATAAACTTGGTAATTACTATTTCTGTGATAACTTGCCGATTTGAGCTATGATAGAACACATTTCACATGCCTACCCTTTAGCATGTTATTATACCAGCCTAGGAGCATGAAATCTGATAATTATCCATTATTTACATGTGTTCTTGTATACTTGCTTCTGTGTGATATGATTTGGACCGGGTGCTTGTGACCATATCGGGCAGATTATTATGTTATACGTATGACTATGCCGGGGGAATTATGATATTTTGCCTGTGACCATGCCGGGCGAATTAGCATTATTAGCACGTGAGTTATCTGTGCAGCATGTGAGTTATTCATGCAGATATTTATATTATTAGCCCGTGAGTTGTCCGTGCAGCACGTGAGTTATCCGTGCGGATCCAGATATTGATATTATAGCACGTGAGTTGTCCACGTAGTATGTAAGTTATCCATGTAGCATGTGGGTTGTCCATACGGTTGATCTTATTAGCACGTGAGTTATCCGTACAACACGTGAGTTTTCCGTGCAGCACATGGATACGGATCCATCCCGCTAGGGACACCCTCTCATGTTTCTTTCTTGATGGTGTACACGCGGACTGTGAGAAACTGACGGATTTCTAGTTGATGTGAGCTCTGGGAGAGTTGGTTACTGTTATTGGACCGGGTTGCGTGCCGCAATAGACTGATATTTGGTTATTATATTTCATCTTTACTTGCAATTTCCTTGACTGTTTACCTGAGTTACTTGTATATATATTCCTTATATGCTGGATTGTTGACTGAGCAGAATACTTGAAAATAAAGAATTGTGAGTATCAAAGTGGTTTTACCTGAGATTCCTTGATTTGATCATATATTTGTTCTATACTTGTTGAAATTATAAGTTGCACAGGTGTTAGTGAGTATCATCTATAGTTATTTCTTCTCTTACCTCACTGCTGTTATTTAGGATACTTATTGAGTACATGGGGTCAGTTGTACTCATACTACACTTCGGCACCTTGCGTGCAGATCTTGGTGTTGATGTTGTTATCTATGGCAGGAGCTGACATTGAAGATGTGCCTGCATTCCAGTTATGGTTATCTCTTGTCCCCGGTAGCTTTAGTTTTGGATTCTATTCATTACATTTAAAACTGATGTTGCAATTATTTTAATTCAGTTTTGTATAAATCTAAGTCTTTGTGGCTCATGACTTGTACTACCAGTCCTTGGGGATTTGTATAAAATTCAGTTAATTCCTTCTTGACTCTTATCATTATCACTATATTATGTTATATTGTTATCTGGCTTAGTAGCGTGTTAGGTTAGCTGCCATCAGGTTGGGTTGGATTTTGGGTCGTGACAAGTGGGCATTAGAGCTCTAGTTCATATGTTCTACGAGTCATGAACAAGTGTCTAGTAGAGTCTTGCGGGTCTTTATGATGACGTCCATACCTATCTTTGAGAGGCTACAAGGCATTTAGGATAAACTTCCCATCTTTCTTTCCTCATCGTGCGGCATTGATTTAGCTTGAAGCTTATCTCTTTGAATTCATTCCACTGACTCGTATGCACATATGAGCGCTTGGTATCAGTTGTGCATCGACGTCTTGTGATTCCATGGATGTGGTGCGAGATGTGTTTTCTATGTGCTGATGATGGACTAGTCTAGAGGACTTGAGACCGGGTTTTGACTATAGCTTGAGCACAGTGATTTTGGTTGGCTGAGCACGTGCTTTTGGACTTATATGTCTGGTAGTGCCCCTATGAGTGGAATTTGTGGCTTGATAAGTGGTTGGATGACTATATTATGAGTATGATGTGATAGCGGAATGTGTTCAGATACTTTGAATGTGATGAGAAGAGTTTTCTTGAGATGTAAAAAAGGACTATTGGGTGCTTGATTTCTGTCTTGATATGACGCCTGGTCTCGAGTTGTGACTGTGTTGAAGAATCTTTCATGTTGTTTAATTGTTGAATGAATTAGATTCTCATGTCTTGTTGATGAGTTCAGACTCAGGAAGATTAAATGATTGCGCAGTAATTATGGCTGCGAAAGGGTACAGAAAGATGCCAATTTGAGGATGAGCATGTGGGTTATCTCATGCGGGTAGTCTATGGAGGTGTGATCCTTATGATGTTGTATGGAGGCTTTCTTTTCTACCAGTGGGTTATAGGTGTTGCAATTTGAGTTTGGACTGGTTGATAAAGTCGACTTGACTATCGCGAGGATGAATGTTAGCTTAGCAGATAATTTGAGGTATTATATGGTTTGTGTTACATGAGCTTATGAAGGATTTAGTTGAATCTCACTGCAGTATTATGGCAGTAGTAGAGTATGGGTATTGTGAGTTATTGAGTGTTTTGATCTATCGCTTTGAGCCGAGTAGGGGAGTCTACTATCAACAATTTGATTGCATGGTTATGTGTTGTATTGGTTTCGGTCTGAGGCATACTTCTGGATTGGTTATGACATGTAGAGGCTGGTTTTGAGGATGACTTAAGCAATGAAATTTCTAGATGCATGGTGTATTACAAGCTAAGGGTATATGGGAAACATGGAATGATTGAGTTGTTATTCGTGAAGAATGTAGTGCACATCGAGTAGGAATTTGCTCGGTTACATTAAGGAGGGGTTACTTCTTTGGGTGTTGCCGTGCTAATGGGGCACATGTCGTTCGGCCCATTTGGGCGGTGCAATTGAGATTTGAGCAGAGTGGATGACTCTCGAGAAGGTTCTACTGGATTCAATATTATATGCGACAATTGAGAATTTTACAGATTTGTATATGGTTATGATCTGAGATTCGCATTGGATGGTGTCGGGACTTGCGGTATTTTTGTATCACTATGGATTCTACATTTTAGTATCAAAAATGTAAAGGAAATAGTTTTAGATTCGCAGAAGGTCTCTTCAGAGTGGGTGTCTCAATTTTGGTACTTTTGGGGTGCTTAAGACAGAATACAATGGCTTATGGGCCTTAAGGCGGTGTGGTTTTATGCTAGGATCTCTTGTGGTGAGCTTTAGGTAAGGATCGTGGTGTTCTGGCAAGGAGGAGTGTCAACTTGAGGGTAATACGGAAGGAACTCAGAGAATTAGGACAACTTTGTAGTAGGTTGGATCTGCACAATAATGGGTATGATCGGTTCTTTAGGTACTTATGATGTGGCGAGTCTCTACATGTGTTTTGTGGCAATACTCTTGGGTTTGGCAACCTGCGTGGCTTGGTTGAGTTAGACAGATTTAGTTCTGATGGCTTGGTTATGTACACATGGTTTTCGACGAGTTATCGATGGTTTCTACCACGGTTTGAGATGGATATTTCCTATCGGCGTGAGAAACATGTGGTGTATTGTTATTTTCTCCTGGATGGGATCAAGTGGAAGGTTTCTGATTAATCGGGTATTTATTCTGTTTGTGAGCCAGAGTTGATTATAAGATTCTCGTGCTTTTCGTATGATGGCATGATAGATGTCGTATGCTGTGTGAGATTGAGATTTGCATGTTCAGGGTCACGGTTCAATTTTGAAGGGAAGGTCATGAATTCTTAGACAACATGGACTATTTCAGATGACTTGATAAATGCTGGTACTACTTGGTATTGCCTGAGAAGGGTGCACATTTCAGAAGGTGCACTGTGTTTTGACTTACAAATGTTTCATTGGTATAGCGGTACTCGCCTGGTTGATCGACTGCTGATGTTTCGATTTTGCTATGTGGCATGGAAGAATTATAGAAGTATTTCTCGTGGAGATGATTATGTATGAGAGATGTGTTAGTCATTCAAGTGGTGGAGTTGGGATCGGCTATGGTGATTCATGTATTCTATGGATTTGGAGACTAGAAGTTCTCAGAAGTAGATTGATTCGGGGTTGCAGACTGTGAGGATGTGGCCAACGTCAGCTTGATGGTGGTACATGTTATGGCTAGATCATTGAGGGCTTTGGAGGGCTATTTATCCATCTACAGGTGACTAGAGTCGATTTGAGAGCCCATTGGTAGGCCCGAGGAGGATGCGTATTCTACACTGGGTCAGATATTTTGACTCCGTACTATTATTGTTGAGGGATGTGCAACTCGGTTAGAATTGATTTTACTTATATTTGATATGTTCTATTTGTTACAGTTCTATGCTATGAGGGGTTGGGATTTGTTGGTTATATGCTCACCGATGCGGTGATGTTTGGGCCTTGTTGCGGAATTCAAGCGAAATGGTTATTGGGGTGTTGAATAGTTGATTGCGCCTTAGTTATGGTCATTCTGGGATGTGGTATATTGTGTTAGTTGCCTCTTCATGGTTATAGTCATGCACTTCGTATACTTGATGTCGAATTGCGCGTGATTGTTGATTTTGAGCATTGTGGCTTGAGGTATTTCATATGGACCAGTGTTTGGATGGGGTCACGCATTGCAGCAAGGTTATGTTAGGATATGATCCTTTGTGTTAGATTTGCATGTCTTGAATCTATTACGTGTGATGGGTTCGTAGCATTGCACCTGTGGTGGTATCTGTTGAACTTGTGGGGCAGTTCTATCATTTGAGTCATTTTCCATGTTTGAATACATTTTATTTGTTGATTATTGATGCACGAATTGCATAATTTGTGGCTCTAGGTAGTATTGGTGTGGCATGTCATTAGAGTAGCTTGTATTTGATGAGATAAAGTCTTTGGGCCTGAAGTGATTGCTATTGAATTTGATTACAATATGTTTGGAAGAATGATATGGGAAGTCGACTAAGAATTTGGGCTATGGTTTTGGTTAGGTGAGAGAGCTCCACGACTTTTTGATCTGGTGAGTGGTTATGAGTTTTTGTGTATTTCTTTCATCATCGGCAGTGTACGAAGCTTTGAAAAAGGTCTTATTTGATATGAGGTTTATTACATGTATTGGTTTATTTTTGAACAGCTACTGTGATTGGGAATTATTGCTACGAGTATGTGAGTTATGTGGTATATCATGTGATTGCATCTTGGGTTATGATTATGGCTTGATATAGCTTGTTTAGACTTATACAGTGTGTAAATGTGAGATTTTTGTCTTGTAGAAAATTTCGGATGTTGGAAATTGGATTCGAAGGTTTACGGCTAAGGTTGAAGTAATAATCTTCAATTATGTTGTGTTATCAGGCCTATAGGAAATAGGGTGAGGTGGGATCACCCCCGGGTATGCGCATGGTAAGATGGCCCAGTGATTTGAAGGCTTTGGGATGACTCTGGGCACGTTCGAGAACGAACATATGTTTAAGTGGGGGAGAATGTAACGACTCAACCGATCATTGTAAGTGTTTGCACTTCTCTCGGTGGTTTGAGGGCATGAATAACTTTGTATGATGTATTATGACTTGTGTGCATCATCGGTTTTGATTTTTGTGTAATACGGAATTAGTTTGGAAGGATGAAATTCATGTTTGATGTTTTAAGTTGAAAGAGTTGACCAAGTTTGACTTTTGAGTATTTGACCTCGGATCGGAGTTTTGACTATTCTGTTAGGTCCGAATGATGATTTTGAACTTGAGCGTGTGCGCGGATTTGCATTTGGATATTTTTAGAAGGTTTTGACACTAATTGGCAAAAGTTGACAATTTGAAGGTTTAAAATGTTAATAAGATTGACCGGGAGTTGACTTTGACTTCGTTATGTTATTTGGTACTTGTGTGCAAAATTCGTGTTCATTCCGGGATGATTTGATATGTTTCGGCAGGAGTTTTGGAAGTTGAAAGTTCAAAAGTTCATTATGCTTGAATTGAGGTGGGATTTATCATTTCGATGGTGTTATGTGTTATTTGAGGCCTCGAGTAAGTCCGTGTTATGTTTCAGGACTTGTTGGTATGTTTGAACGGGGTCCCTAGGGGCTCGGGTGAGTTTCAGATGTGATTCGGTCCATATTTTCCTCATGTTGCATGCTGGGGAGTGGCTTGTGCTGCTGTTTCCACATCTACCGAAGTATGGACGCAGATGCGAGTCCACAGATGCACACAAGTGGTCGCTGGAGCAGAAAAGGGATATGTTTAGGAGCATCGCAAATGCGAGGTTTTGGGTCGCATCTGCGTTATCGCAGAAGCGATGGCTGAGGCATATGGGCGAGACTTGTGCGCAGATGCGCGTTTTGTATTGCACCTGCAATGTCGCAAAAGCGGGGATTTTTTCGCAGGCGCGATGGGCGAGTTTCTAGTGGTTCTTCACAGAAGCGCGATTTTTGAGCAAACGTTGCGCCTCAGAAGCGGCTCAGTGATCGCAGATGCGAAAGGTCTGGGCAGAAGCTATAATTTGAGGGTTGGTCATTTTATTCACATTTTTGTGGTTTGGAGCTCGGGTTTGGGAGACTTTGGAGATGAATTTCACCAAATAGATTGGGGTACGCATTCTTGACTCGGTTGTGATTATATTTCATGAATTTATCTTCGTTTTTGGCATTTGATTATTGATTTTGAAAGAGAAATTTGAGGTTTAGTCTATAACTTCAAAAAATAATTTTTTGAGTTTTGAACATGGATTCAGAGTCGGATTTGAGTGAAACAAGTATAGTTGAACTCGTAATTTAATGGGTTGTTAGATTTTGTGAGTTTTTGTCAGGTTCCGAGGTGCGGGCCCGGGTTTAAATTTTTGTTGACGTTGGGCCTTGATTTAAAGATTCAACCTTTATCGTATGGAATGGATTCCTATAGCCCGTATTGGTTGTATTAAGTTGGTTTTGGCTAGTTTCGAGCTGTTCAGAGGTTGATACGCGCGGAACGGCATTTCTAGAGTATTGTTTGGCTTGCTCGGTATTGCATTCGACTGTTTGAGGTAAGAATCCTATCTAACTTGGTTGAGGTACTAGTTGCCAGAATTATTTGTGATAGGTACGTGCTATGAGTGCTCCTATGTGAGGGGTTTGACCACATGTGTGAGCACCAGGGTATTTATTCATGCTCGGGGTAATGTGTAGGCTATTATATGCCTAGAGTTGACTGTTACGCTTAAAGCTATAATGTTTCTCATATTTGTACCATTGTTGTGAACTATTTAAACCATGCGTGAGGTTACGAAGAGGCTAATTCCCTGAATAAAGTTGGTAATTACTATTTATGTGATAACTTGCCGATTTGAGCTATGATGGCACACATTGCACATGCCTACACTTTGGCATGTTATTATACCAGTCTAGGAGCATGAAATCTGATAATTATCCATTAGTTACATGTGTTCTTGTATACTTGCTTCTGTGTGATATGATTTGGACTGCGTGCTTGTGACCACACCAGGCGGATCATGTTGTTATGTATGTGAATATGCCAGGAGGATTATGATATTGTGCATGTGACCACGCCGGGCGGATTGGCATTATCAGCACGTTAGTTGTCCGTGCAACACGTGAGTTGTTCCTACGGATCTAGATATTTATATCATTAGCACATGAGTTGTACATTCAGCGCGTGAGTTGTCTGTGCGGATCCAGACATTTATATTATTAGCACGTGAGTTATCTGTGCAAATTCATATATTGATATTATAGCACATGAGTTGTCTGTGCAGCATGTGAGTTCTCTGTGCAGTTGATATTATTAACACGTGAGTTGTCCGTGCAGCATGTGGATACGGATCCATCCCCCTTGGGTCACCCTCTCATATTTCTCTCTTGATAGTGTACACGCGGATTGTTAGAAACAGACGAGTTTCTGGTTGATGTGAGCTCTAGGAGAGCTGGTTGTTGTTATTGGATCGTGTTGCGCGCCACAACGAACTGATATTTGGTTATTGCATTTCATCTTTACTTGCAATTTCCTTGATTATTTTCCTGATTTACTTGCATATCTTCCTTATATGTTGAATTGTTGACTGAGAAGAATACTTGAAAACAAAGAATTGTGAGTATCAAAATGGTTCTACCTGAGATTCCCTGATTTGATCATATATTTGTTCTATACTTGTTGAAATTATAAACTGCACAAGTGTTAGTGAGTATCATCTATAGTTCTTGCTTCTCTCGCTAAGGTTAGTTAGGATACTTATTGAGTACAAAGGGTCGGGTATACTCATACTACACTTCTGTACCTTGCATGCAGATCTTGGTGTTGATGTTGTTGTCTATGGCAGGAGCTGGCATTGAAGATGTACCTGCATTCCAGTTATGGCTATCACTTGTCCTTGTTAGCTTTACTTTTGGATTCTGTTCATTCACATTTCAAACAGATGTTGTAATTATTTCAATTCAATTTTGCAAAAAATTAAGTCTTGGTAGCTCATGACTTGTACTACCAGTCTTTGGGAGTTGTATAAAATTCAGTTATTTCCTTCTTGACTGTTATCATTATCACTATATTGTGTATTATTGTTATTTGGCTTACCTAGCATGTTGGGTTAGGTGCCATCACGTCGGGTTGGATTTTGGGTCATGACATTTGAGTAGCACTCCTTGAGTGGTAAAAGGCAAGGGTGGTGAGACTCTTTGAGGTTAAAAGCCTACTAGTGTGATACACGAGTGTTGCGAGCGATTGCTTGAGTGATACAAATAAGGGTGTGATTATTTTGGTGAGTTCCTTTTACTTCTAATAATCTTTTGTTTGTAAGTAATATGCATGTCTTTGGGAGGTAATTGCTACATCCACGAAGACCAAAAAAAAGGAATAAGAAATTATCTTTCACAAGGACTTTCATTCTCTATGAAATGATGAAGAAAGCGAATGACGAGTGGGATGAAAGAAATAAGAGAAAACTTGGCTACTAGAGCATCTTCAAAATATCCTTCATCTAATGAGGGGAAGTTGAAGCCCAAGGCATATAAAAAGAAGGGGCAAACGGATACATCAAGTAGATGTAGAAAATCAAAAATTAGAGTTGATGTAAGAAGTACTCCAAAAGATAGAAGAGGAATTGTTGTAAGGTATATGGGTGCTTATGATATTTCAAATAGCATATTTTTCCACGGAAAGTAAGGGAGTGGATCTTCATCAATTAGATCCTCTTCCAATCCAAACAAAAGTGAGGATGAGAGACAAAAGAAAGAGAGAAGCAAGGGTGAGCAAGTTGACAACTCAAGAGAGGAAAAATGAGAGGAAGTGATGAGTGGAGAGAGTGAGTTGTCAATAAGTATAAATGAGTGGTTAGAAGAATTGAGTAAAGTGAGCTTGAGAGGTAAAAATGAAGAGTTAACAAGTACAATTGAGAGATGAGAAAAAAGAGATAAAAAAAATAGAGTGTCGAAGAATGGAAGATTCTTGTTCAAGCTACCAACTAACTAATTCATTTTCTAGTCTTTGTGCTTCAAATGTGCAGGTTATTGAAGAAGAGCCCATTGAAAAGTTTGAGCAACAAGTGCATGGAAAATCACGTTTTAAAGAAGATTTCAATGGTGCAACGACCAATGATCCATGGAAGCAATTACAAGTTGAAGACAAGTATGAGCTTGATGATCTCATGTGGTATGACCTGGTTGATGATCTATTTCTACATGCAAATGAAACCGAACTTGTACCTCAATTTGGTAAGGTTAAGAGTTTAAATGGAGACATTACTTGAATTAGGAGTAAACATAGCCTTATTGATGTGATTCTTCGAGTAAATAAAGAACCAATCGACCAGGATCAATATATTGAAACAATAACGTTGTTTATCGGTTGATTTCAAGAAATATCGTGTCACGCCCCAAAACCGAGGAGCGCGACCGGCGCTCAACCGAGTGAACCCAACTGAGCAAGCCTGTTAGATTTCATTCACCATTTCCATTTCATTGCCATTAACAGCATCATTCAATATTTCCAAAATAGTACGAGTTTATAGATTTAATGAAAAACATGTTGCCAAATACCAACAATTCTAAGCCAATTCCCAACATCAAATATCACCCACAATCTGTCTACGAAGCCTCTACGTACAACTGAAGAGTAATATGGAAATGCCGGCAATAAGGCCCCGGCTATACCTCAACCACAAAGTACATGAGAAATAAAATATACATGACCCCGAAATGAAGTGGGGCTCACCAAATCAGCTGAAAAGAGTGTACTGCTATCACTGATCAATGCCACCTGCTGCAGAACCTCCTTCATCCATTAAAGATGCAGCGCCCCCGGGAAAAGGGACGTTAGTACTGTCGAATAGCACTAGTATGTATAGCTAGAAATCCTCTTTCAAAATAGAATGCCCATATAATATATACGTGGAACACATAATATAATGTAATTGAAACAACCCGTACAAACAAGGACAACAAAAGGGGGCACCTATTGTTTGCATTAACAATGTGCCTCATTAGACCATCCTTAGTGTTTACATATCATATTATACACTTACGCGTCTCATAGACCATCCATAGTGTTCACATATCATATTATACACTTATGCGTCTCATAGACCATCCATAGTGTTCACATATCATATTATACACTTATGCGTTTCATAGACCGTCCATAGTGTTTATTCATACCGTACATCTATACCTCTTATACACAATGCATCTATGCGTTTCATAGACCGTCCACAGGATTTCATATCACAATGGATTTCATAGAACAATGTACCTATGCATTTCATAGACCGTCCAAAGGATTTCATAACATAATATACCTATGCGTTCATAGACCGTCCATTGGGTTTCATAACATGATATATCTATGCGTTTCATAGACCGTCCATAGGGTTTCATAACACGATATACCTATGTGTTTCATAGACCGTCCATAGGGTTTCATAACACGATATACCTATGCGTTTCATAGACCTTCCATAAGGTTTCATAACACCATATACCTATGCATTTCAAAGACTGTCCATAGGGTTTCATAATACATTGGAAACAAAAGTACAAATACGTACATCTCATAACCTTTCACATCACATAGCACCTAATCCGTACTTTCAACCACTTACAACATCATTATTTCATGCGCAATGGACGTATTTTATATTCCATCATTATCACATAGCTCTCTTGGCCAAACATATGATTCTTTATTCATGCGCAATGGACGTATTTTATATTCCACACTTTCATTTCTTCCCTTTCATAGATCATTATCATAATTATCAACAAGTGGAATATTCCGGAAATCATAACTTTAAGTTCATTAGTAATGAAGGCTTTAAACATAATCACTTCCTTTCCAATAAATGGAGTAAAGTGATTGGCAATCAAAGCACAAATTACAATCATACACAATTTCCACTCATTAATATGTAAGAATGCAAAGCACATTGAAAATTACTTACAAAGCATAGCATTAGCTAAAACAGCCACATATATGCATCACTTGAATTCATAAACTTTTAGCCGATTATATTGTCGAAGTAAATTTTGGAATAGTTGAGTCAAAGCTCATTCATAATCTTTCTCACATTATTTCATTACATCGGCACCATTGGCCACAAGTATGCCTTTCACTATTGGCACGTTGGTCACACTTTATATCCCCAATTCATTGATTTCACTTCCAACCATCTTTATAGGTTATCAATAATAAGACATTCCCAATTAAGACTTTAGGTACACATATGAGCAATTAAGAGTCTTAAGAATATTGAGATTTCACACACATTTTGGCATACTATCTTTCATTGAAATATGACTCAAACCATAAGGCTCATTCGGGATAATCAAATTTATAGGGAATAACCCAGAATGTAAGAGTTAGGAATCTTGAGCCAATCATACTTGATCTTACGGAAACATTATGGAATTCAATTCTAAGAGAGAAAGTTTAGCCAACATACCTCAAATTCTTCCCTTAATGATACTACAACGATGCACTACACTAATCAACTTCAATCTACAATAACACCATCCAATGAGAGCAATATTAGTAACAAATCCCATAGGTTTAATGTATTCATAAATTTCATCGCCAAGATTACCATTCACCTTCTCCCTTATTTTCTCAAAAGTACTATTCATGCCATGAACTAGATTTTTTATAATCCAATCTTTCAACTCTTAAAACTTGCAACAAATGCTTCAAATACTTCTAACTACTCATATTAAATGAGTTTGAAGCATTGGAATTACTTCTAGTAGATCAATCTTGAAAAATCACAACTTTGGTGATTTTTGTGTTCTTGAGGATTTGATGATGAAATCTTGTATTTGTATGTAAGAATTATGTTATAAATCATGTATATTGAGTAATAATCAACCCAAAACATCATTAACAACTTACCTTGGTTGATTGGACTTGATTTGAGCTCAAAATCATCCCTTCACCTCAAGAACCCTAACCCCCAAATACTCAAAATATCCCCCTTCCCCGACCTTGTATTTATAGGCCCAGATTTCTGGGTTTCGGATGCGGCCCTGGATGCTTCGCATCCCCACTTCACTCCTCTTTGAAGCTCAGATGCGGACCTGGACGCTATGGAAGCACTTCACTGCCAGCCTCTCTTTCGGACGCGGCTTCGGATGCTTCGCATCCGTAGGCTCCTCCGCCAGTCTTTGGTAATTTGATCATAACTTCTTGTAGGAATATCCAAATGACAAACGGTTTGAAGCGTTAGAAACTATACTCAAAGAAATTTAATTTTATAGGTCATCCACCACATAACTCCTTATATATATGTATATATGCTCGTCCAAAGTTTGGTCTTGTGCGTACTCATTTGCAACTTTAGTCTATCATGAAATTTTCAACTTGACTAGGCTTTAGGGCTCTCCCTAGACTCCACATCACTTATAATATGACTCGTATACTTATTATCATATCCAATTGATATCCATCCCATTAATAGTTCTCGTCTGCACATAAAATAATAAAATTAGCGCACATCAACTTTCTTAATAGCGCTTAAGTACTTCAAAATTTTCCGGGGTGTTACATTCTCCCCCACTTAAGAACATTCATCCTCGAATGTTTCACAAGTCACTTCTAAGAATAGAGTTATCCTTATACCTCCAACCATTATACATAGGAATTCATTACTACATCGATCTCATACTTCTTTTCCAAAACTTCAACTTACCTATGGCCCTTAAAATTTGGCAATCTCCACAAATTCGTAATAATTTTGGCAGAGTTTCCCCTATAACTGGGCCTGTCCACCTGTCAGAGAATCCAAGAAACCAATCCTAACAACATATACATAATCCAATGACGCATATAATATAAAAACAACACCGACTGTGACCACATAAGCAATATATTATCAGAAAAGGAACACCCTTAATATATATTTACTTCAACAAAAGTCATTGGCCCGAACATGGCCTTTTCTAAAACTTGAGGTCCTCTTAAATTCTTCAACGACGCCTTCTTGTTTTCTTTATAAGTGTAGGACTTAGTCCACCTGATTCCATCCTCGATGAGTAATTCACCTTATTCCCAGTATTATAGTCACCAATAGTGTTTCCTGGTATTGCAGCGTAAGAGCTATCATGTTAAACATGTTTGGTTCGTAACAAGTGTTCATCCTCTCTTAATCTGTTTCAAACATTTCCCCTTTGGTCTAGACAATATGTTGGTACTATATTTCCTTTGTGACTAGAGCATTCACTCACATCCCATTTTGCCCTTAATTCATAGTTCACAACCTTATTGTGCCACACGTGTTTGCCTCCCATGAACTCGTAGTGCCTGGTTTGTTGAGTTTATCACACAAACACTTCATCACCAGTAGTCTCACTTTCTAATGTAATATGTAGACATGAACTCCCTCTATATCTATTAGTTGATATTCAGTGTCACTCAAGTCGGCTGCATTACAGTTGATCCTGTATATCTTTTATTAACACTTGTGCTCTAGGCGAGTCCACCATTCTGATACGAACTATTTTGCGATAACTATCCTGCTCATTCTTTTCCAATTCTTCTCGCCTCATTCTTCTTGGTTAGTGAATAGCTATGCACACTTCCATATGTTACGTGGTTCTTTTTTTCTTAGTTGGGAATTCATCCCGCTTGCCTCTCAACACTTGTCGGGATATCCGTGGGAAAGTGTGTTCATCCGTGTATCACTTAACACTTCCTTGCTTGTAAGATTTTTAAGAGACTCCCCATCAAACCCAGATGCACTCTTGGGTTATTATAACATCATATTTATCTCTCCCACTCGTTCTATCTTTCTTAAAGCCTTGGAACTTTAGCTAAATCGCAAATCCGTGATTAACTCATTCTATGAACTCGCAAGCCTTTCTCATTTGATTTATATTACTTCCTTGGGTTCCATTGTCCCTGACTCTCTAACAAGTATAAAACCTTTTACAAACCTTACTCTTAGTTTTTAGTATCATTGACCCTGTCATGTACAGTGTTACATATGAAGAATTTACATTGCTTAACCTTCCACATTCTTGGTGTACTAGTGGTTTATCATTTGCATATCCTTTCAGACAATCGCGATATCCCTTACCACTTTTCTAGACAACACATGTCTTTAACAAAATATCCAAATATCATAGCTACATGGTCCTACTCTCGTTTTATTGCACTTAAGTAGCCTCACCATGGTCCTTTCCTCCCCACTTGGGGCGAATGTTTCACATTTCTAGTCCTCTTGTATATGATTGACTATTAGGGAGATTTAAGTCCCCATGGTATTAACCTCATAAGTTCTTTACTCTTATTCAGCCACACGGGCCTGGAATCCAAATCCCTCATGTCAATATCCTTTTTGGAGTGTAACACCACTTTGCACATTCCTGGGATTTTTATAATATTCATAGTGCTAGGGTCTTCTCATTGTCGGTTCACTTAACTCTCCTTTCATAACTTCTTGTCACCTGTGAGAGAACTAAACATTTATCATTACTCTCCAGGCCATGCCTTTCATATATCACGTGCCTATGTAACAAATTTGCATCTTAGAATCATACACATGGTTCTCACACTATTCACATGTACTAGTTAAGCTTATGCCTCATTTATCACGTCAATGCCTCTTTGGAGGTGGGTAATCACTTCTAGCACTCTTCTCATATAAAGTATGCTCATGGTTATATATATACTTGTCTCATATGTCCATACCATTCATTCAACATGATACATGTGCCATCTATTTAATATTCAAACCTTTACCCATTCGTCATGTCACATGACAACATTACATGGAATAAACCAAAAGAGCATTTAAACTTACCTCGAACCTCAACGTATGAGTTGGAGGAAGAACAATTTCACAACCAGTTGCATCGCACGATTCAGAATATCAAAGAAGGATATTATTCCTAAATGCCCATGTACCATCCTAATTATAGATGTGGTCGACAACACACCGATAATAAGGACTCTACTAGACACGGCTCCAAGAAATCCTAGGACACTTTAAAACCTTAGGCTCTGATACCAAGTTTGTCATGCCCCAAAATCGAGGAGCGCGACCGGCGCTCAACCGAGTGAACCCGACTACACAAGCCTGTTAGATTTCATTCACCATTTCCATTTCATTCCCATTAACAGCATCATTCAATATTTCCAAAATAGTACGAGTTTATAGATTTAATGAAAAACATGTTGCCAAATACCAACAGTTCTAAGCCAATTCCCAACATCAAATACCACCCACAATCTGTCTACGGAGCCTCTAAGTACAACTGAAGAGTAATATTGAAATGTCGGCAACAAGACCCCGGCTATACCTCAACCACAAAGTACATGAGAAACAAAAGATACATGACCCCGAAATGAAGTGAGGCTCACCAAATCAGCTGAAAAGAGTGTACTGCTATCACTGATCAATGCCACCTGCTGTAGAACCTCCTGCATCCATTAAAGATGTAGTGCCCTAGGCAAAAGGGACGTTAGTACTGTCGAATAGCACTAGTATGTATAGCTAGAAATCCTCTTTCAAAATAGAATGCCCATATAATCTATACGTGGAACACATAATACAATGTAATTGAAACAACTTGTACAAACAAGGACAACAAAAGGGGGCACCTATTGTCTGCATTAACAATGTGCCTCATTAGACCGTCCTTAGTGTTCACATATCATATTATACACTTATGCGTCTCATAGACCATCCATAGTGTTCACATATCATATTATACACTTATGCGTTTCATAGACCGTCCGTAGTGTTTATTCATACCGTACATCTATACCTCTTATACACAATGCACCTATGTATTTCATAGACCGTCCACAAGATTTCATATCACAATGGATTTCATAGCACAATGTACCTATGCGTTTCATAGACCGTCCACAGGATTTCATAACACAATATACCTATGCGTTCATAGACCGTCCATAGGGTTTCATAACACGATATACCTATGCGTTTCATAGACCGTCCATAGGGTTTCATAACATGATATACCTATGCGTTTCAGAGACCGTCCATAGAGTTTCATAACACCATATACCTATGCGTTTCAAAGACTGTCCATAGCGTTTCATAATACATTGGAAACAAAAGTACAAATACGTACATCTCATAACCTTTCACATCACATAGCACCTAATCCGTACTTTCAACCACTTACAACATCATTATTTCATTGGCTCTCTTGGCCAAACATATGATTCTTTATTCATGGTGCAATGTCCGTATTTTATATTCCACACTTTCATTTCTTCCCTTTAATAGATCATTATCATAATTATCAACAAGTGGAATATTCCGGTAACCATAACTTTAAGTTCATTAGTAATGAAGGCTTTAAACATAATCAATTCCTTTCCAATAAATGGAGTAAAGTGATTGGCAATCAAAGCACAAATTACAATCATACACAATTTTCACTCATTAATATGTAAGAATGCAAAGCACATTGAAAATTACTTACAAAGCATAGCATTAGCTAAAATAGCCACATATGTGCATCACTTGAGTTCATAAACTTTTAGCCGATTATATTGTCGAAGTAAATTTTGGAATAGTTGAGTCAAAGCTCATTCATAATCTTTCTCACATTATTTCATTACATCGGCACCATTGGCCACAAGTATGCCTTTCACTATTGGCACATTGGTCACACTTTATCTCCCCAATTCACTGATTTCACTTCCAACCATCTTTATAGGTTATCAATAATAAGACATTCCCAATCAAGACTTTAGGTACACATATGAGAAATTAAGAGTCTTAAGAATATTGAGATTTCACACACATTTTGGCACACTATCTTTCATTGAAACATGACTCAAAGCCATAACATATTAATACACAACCCATACTTGGAACATCGCCAAGATTACCATTCACCTTCTCCCTTATTTTCTCAAAAGTACTATTCATGCCATGAACTAGATTTTTTATAATCCAATATTTCAACCCTTAAAACTTGCATCAAATGCTTCAAATACTTCTAACTACTCATATTAAACGGGTTTGAAGCATTGGAATTACCTCTAGTAGATCAATCTTGAAAAATCACAACTTTGGTGATTTTTGTGTTCTTGAGGATTTGATGATGAAATCTTATATTTGGATGTAAGAATAATGTTAGAAATCATGTATATTGAGTAATAATCAACCCAAAATCTCCTCTTCTTTGAAATTTTTCTTTTGTTGGAACTCACTCTCTTCTCGAATGTGACTCATTCCAAGATGCCATGTGAAAATAAGAAAAGAAAATACTTAACTAAATAAGAAAATTAAAAACTTGAACAAAAATCAAGTAAAAGCTAAACTTAGATAACCAATCAATAACTAAGTCCCCGGCAACGACGCCAAAAATTTGTTGGTTCCCCAAGTACACGCAAGTATACATGGCCGTCAAGTAATAAAGTGACTCGAAAGTCAGATGTCGAACCCACAAAGACTTAGATTAACCGTTAACTAAGCAAACTGAAATCAATTTACTGTCCAAGATGATCAAAAGTTTAACTTTTCTATTATAACTATTATTGCGAAATTCAAACACGTAACCAAGGGAGATATAGATTCCAGGGTTGTGATCGGTTTATTGATCCTATTAAGTTCATAATTACACCTGTTAATCCAAATTATCTATGATTGCTAGTTGACCGGATCATTTATATAAATAGGATGTTCCCACAATACTATCTGTCTATCCATAATATATCAACCCTATATTCCTATGGTCTTGAATCTATCATGAACGAATATAATACGGTATTCAACTAAGAAAGACTGTTAGGTATATTCCTATCCTAACCGCGAAATCTTTCCCCGAGCCACGGGTTCAGAAACAAGCTCTCTCCAATTCTATTTTAATCTAAGCACGACTTTCCCAATCATAGCATAGATAGTAAATAGAACTCAACTGCTGGCCAAACAATTAAGCAATTATGCACAGAATTAGAAAAACAACCAAAGATGATAACTCGAATTAACGATAATATAATTAATAAACTTCAATATTTATGACAACCACAACCCTAGAACGTGAAGTTTAGCTCCACATAGACATGGTAGCAAAATAACAAATCATCAAGAAAAAGTAAAGATTACTAAGTTTGATGGAAGAAATATTGAATCTGATAATTTTTGGCCTCCACGGCGGCTCCATGCTCTCCCTAGGTCTAAAGTCGGTCTTAAAATCGGTCTCCTCTAAAAATAGTGTTTAATGACTATTTATATGTATAGGGAAAAGGCTAGACGAAATAATCAAGTCCAAAACAAAAAAGGATACAAAATAGTCTTGAAACCCAGAAAACGCGTCACCTCGCAATAGACGCCTGCTGCTTTGCTGCTTGGTTTCTCATTTTGATTTGCTGCCTAACTTTTCAATTTCACTTCTTATCTTTCTTCTTGCTCAATTGTCCTTTCCATGTCATCTATAATTACTTTATCATTAGATAATCACCAGCCCATTGTTTTAGTGCATGAATTACACTTTAAATATTTACTTTGCTCCAATTTCATCTCCAATGTACCTACACATAAAATAAACTCAATTAAGCACAAATATAGTATAGTTTAGCATTAAAGCACCTAAATATAAGATAAGTAATGCACTAAAAAATATACAATTATAGCCAAACATCATGCACCGTTATCACTGATCAAAGCCGCCTGTAGAGGAACCACCTACATCCATTAAAGATGCAGCGCCCCCAGAAAAAGGGGTATTAGTACATGTCAAATAGTACTAGAATAAAAGCCAAACACCTTCTTCAAGGAGTGAAAGTGCAACATAAATGTGGCAAATCACGGAAACAAATAAAGAGCTTAAATAGCTGTTAAAATCATAGCAAAATAATTTAAAGCTTTCAAAAACATTTATAAGTATCAAGTTGGGAATCCTCTATATGACCTCTACCACAATGCCACAATCTCTACACAAAGCGGCCCCGCCGCCTCACCCCAATGTGTGTGGGTAGAGGTGTATTCACAATCACAAACTCTACACAAAGTGGCCCCACCGCCTCACCCCAAAGTGTGTGGATGGAGGTATATTCACAATAACAATCTCTACACAAAGCCCCTAATGTGGGCGGGTGGAGGTGTATTCACAATGCCATACTTCGGATTCCCAAAACGGTAATAGTAGTACAAAAGATTTATTTTCAAATCAACCATTTGGCACCTTTGGCCTTAACAAGTATAAGTTGATAAGATTTCATCATATGAGAAATAAGAATTTGATCACGTTGATTTCATACAAAGTTTTCTTGTCAAAAGGGTATAACATAATTAAGTCGAAATAGAAAATTATTAACACATGAGCGTTCGCACACGTTATGCAATTTTAGAATCAATTTGCTATCTTGAATATCCCACCTCAATAGTATTTAAAGTTCGAACTACACATGACGGAGTTTCGTAAGAATTCTAGAATTCCGATACTAGAAGAAGAGTTTAGCCTTCATACCTTGTTCGAGCTTCCTTGAATTACTACAAAGTTCCGAAACTCCTAGCGACTTCAATCTAATTAAACACACGACAAAATTTAACTATAATTAGGAAGATACTCTAGGTTTCAGCTCATTTGAGCATTTCATCAAGCACTAGGTGTGCATTAGGGTCCCCTTATGATGGTATCCTTTACCCCACAATCAATCCCCACTTTAATGTCCACCCACAATTACTCCACAACCTCCCTACCACCTTTATTAACACATATATGCATAAATAGCAACTTTTATCCTCAAAACGTTCTTCCCCATAACCTATTGCCAACCCAAATTTCGAAATTGAGGGCTAGGGCTAGAATCTTATCTCTTGGATGAAGACCTTGTCAGTTTTTCTTGTGAATTCTTCAAGAATTGAACAAGGATTGGCAAACAATTAGCTTAGGAACACCCTTTCACTCTAGAGCACTTCCCCACTCTCAAAATATCAGGTTTGTAACTTACAAATGGTTTTCAACGACTATATATCGAAATAGGGCCGGTTTACAAAATTAAAATAAATGGAGCCCCGATGCGATTCTACGGTCGCATATGTGACCGCATAACACTTTTGTTGTCCGCAAAATGGACCGCAAAATGGTCCTCCAGGATTGGGCATTTTTGCTTCACTTTACGACAGGTCTGCGGTCCGAAGATCAGTTCTACGGCCAGCGAAGCGATTATGAGGCCGCATAATTAACCGCAAAATAACTCCAATGTTTGGCCATTTCACTGTTTCATTTTGCGGCAGATTTGCGGTCGCATACGGGACCACAGAAGTGCCCTGCTAAGCAAAAATACCAATGACAAGTGGTAGCTCTATCCGGAAAGCAGGTACATCTTCAATGCCAACTTCCGTCATGCACAACAACTCAGCTCCAAGATCTGCATGCAAGGTGTAGAAATGTAGTGTAACTACAACCGATCGCACGTACTCAGCATGTATCATAACTAACCTCGGAGAGGAAGTAGAAGTAAGAATTATATATGATACTCGCTAATCACCTGTACAGTTCATAAATTTAACAAGTATAGAACAACATTATGATATATTCATGAATCACAGATAAAACCACATTTGTGCACATGATAGCTTAACGTACTCTGCTCAGTCAACAATCCGACATATAAAGAAGATATTCAAATAAATCAAGGAAACAACCAAGGAAAATTGCACGTAAAGATGAAATCCAATAACCAAATCAAACCCTGGACAATCTTTCCTCAGAGATGCCATAACCGAACCAAACTACTGATCAGCTTTCTTCAAAGTCTACATCAACTAGAAACACGTTGGTTTCTCAAAATCCGAGCATACACCATCAAGAATGAACATGAGAAGGTGGCTCTAGGCGGATGGATCCATATCCATGTATTGTGCGGACAACTCACGTGTTGCACGGACAACTCATGTGCTCATAACACCAACCGCACAGACAACTCACGTGCTGCACGGACAACTCTCTTGCCAGTAACACAATTCGTCCGGTGTGGCCATCGTCTACCAATCCAATCCATATCACAAACAAAGAAGACATATAAGAATACATGTACATGATTAATTAACATTCAATTTTCATACTCCTAGACTGGTTTAAGTGACATACTAAGGTGTATGAATGTGCAAATTATGCTATCAAAACTCAAATCAGGCAAATACATCATGAAAGTTGTAATTATCAGGTTCAATCAGAAGATTAACCTCTATGTAACATCAAACATGGCTCAAATAGCTCATAACAGAGGTATAAATATAAGAACCATCACAACATAAAGCTTAGCAATCAATCCAGGGCATATCATAGCCTAAATACTACCCCCGGGCATAAAAAATACCCTGGTGCACGCACATGGGCTCAACCCCACACATGTGCACCACTCATAGCACGTAACTGTCACAAATAACATAGGTAACTAGTGCCTCAACCAATTATAGGTAAGATACTTACCTCAAGTGAGCCAAAATAATACTCTAGAAGCGCCATCCTCCGAACAGCTCAAAACTAACCAAAAGCAACTCAAATATATCAAATAATGCCATAGGAAACAAACCCAAACGATAAAGGTCGAATATTTAATCAAATACTCAAAGTCAACCAAAAAGGCAACTTGTGCCCGCACCCTGGAACTCGACAAAACTCACAAATTGTGACAACCCATTTGAATACGAGTCAAACCATAATAGTTTCATCTAAATCCTACTCTAAATCGATGTTCAAAACCTAATACTACCCAGCCAAGCTCAATACTACCCAAATGCGAAGGCTTAAAGTCTCAACCATCGCGAAAATGCGAACGCGAATATGAATAAATCCCAGAACACTATGCGATCGCGACCATCGCAACGAATGCTCCCAGCACCAGAAAATCGGAGAAACAAACAATGCAAACATGAGAGAAATGGTCTAAAACCAGCATGAAACTTATCCTATCCCCTCGGGACCATGTCTAAATATACCAACAAGTCCCAAAACATAACACAGACCCACTCGAGGCCTAAAATCACACATAATAACATCAAAATTATGAATCGCACCCCAATTCAAGCTTAATAAACTATTTCAAAATTTCAAATTCTAAACTTATGCCAAGCATGTCTAACGAACTCAGAATCACCTCAAATTTTGCACACAAGTTACAAATGACATATCCAACCCATTCCAAATCTCGGAACAATAATCCAAACCTGATAACGTTGAGGTCAAGTATAAACTTTCCAAACCTTCAAATTGCCAGTCTTTGCCAACTAGAGCCAAAACCTTCTAGAAATATTCAAATGCAAATCTGGGCATACTCTCAAGTCCAAAATCACCATCCGGACCTAACGAAATCATAAAAACTCTGATTCAAGGTCATATTCACAAAAGTCAAACTTGGTCAACTCTTCAAACTTAAAACTTCCAAATTGAGAATCACTCTTCCAAACCAATCCCGAACCACTCGAAAACTAACACCGATAATACACCTAATTAATAATACACTATATGAAGCTACTCCTGACCTCAAATCACCGAACTGGATGTAAATTCTTAAAACGATCGATCGAGTAATTACATTACCATATTTGTCCAGCAAGTTGAGAACAAAGAAATAAGTATCATGAGGAAACAACATGATAAATAAAGTAATCCCCTAATTTATTTCAGACTATTGGAGGCATTAATATTTAAGACATTACCGTCTATTCGGGCATAGGAGATATGAGGTGATAATGAGTTGCATTAAATGGTTATAAATCAATGAGACCGGTATCGTGATATACCTAACCCTATATGGCCAATAGTATGTTTTTTGGACTATGTGCAGGTAAGGAGTATGTTGGAATTATACAGGAACCTCTGTCAAAGTGATATAAAGAGCCGCAAAATCAATAAGCCCTTTGTGAAACTTTACATTCGAGGACGAATGTTCCTAAGGGGTGGAGGATGTTACATCCTGTATTTTTATTCAACATATACATAACTCAGTTGAGGATTGAAGAATGCACTTAAATGTGAGAAATGAGATTTTGGGCAAATAACAATGAGTTGCTTGCTTCCCCAACGTGCCTGAAATGTCTGTTTGACTAGTATCAAAAGTGCTGCATTTTTACGGCACATCAACACCCCCAACTTAGACTCTTGCTTGCCCTCAAGCAGCTAAAAAGTTACCCCGCAAAATACTAATCTACTTCCGACTGATAATAAAACAACAATGACTATGGATGGTGGTGACTGTTAGCTAGCAAGCATGTAACTTCTTTTATTTACCCTTCAACAAAGACAAAGATCATTTAACTGTTCAACTAATCTGTTTGTGAGCTTCGAGCCTCAAAAGCTATGACAGAGTGCTACTAATATCTAGATATGCACTTGCATCCTACTTCAAGAAGCCTAACTTCTGCTAACTCTTGAAATTCATGCATTCTCATAGCAAAGAAAATCCCTAACTCAACAAATACAAATATGTACAGGGGATACAATCAAACACTCTTGCACTCAGAAAGAAAGTTAAGTGCTACAAGTATCAGTTCATATGCTTGCCCTTATTTTAACTCATCGCTAGCTCAGGAATAATCGGTTGTAGATCAAAAAAGGAGTTTTCACGGGTTGTAGTGTAGGCTTCGGGACGGGTTGGATGAATATTTGGGAACATAGTGACTATACCCTCTTTGAATGCTACACATAATTCTTTCTCGAATAGCACACATTGCCCTTGTTGATATCTATTTTCTACTATCAGCCCACCTTGTAGTTTATGATCACTCCATGGGTTCTTGCCTTACCACGATACCAATTTTGATGACGTCCAAATTCACTACTAAATAGTAAATGGACACGGTCGCATGCAATATAATATACTGGCAATGGCACCATTTTTGTTTTAATTAAAGAAATACTAACTCACTTTATATTTAATAAAAATCATTGAATACATAAGCACAATAAGATATTTAATCCACACTTTAAATATGAATATTCCCATAAATAATATTCAAGTATTGGAAAAAATACTACATACTTAGATATTCAATACAAAGCAAGAAAATGAAGAAATGAGTATAAATGGATAAGAAATTCTCAACCAAAAGCTTCAAATCTTCAAGCTCCAAGTGTGTGTGTGTCAAACCCTAGCTCCCAAGATTGTTTCTCTTAGTCAAGAGACTGAAAATTAGCCAAACATATCTCTCAAATGAGCTGAGTTGTATATTAAATGGTTTGGGGGGTAAAAAACATGAAATTCTAGAACTGCCTAGATTTTCCGCCAATTCCTTCATCGCGTTCGCGATAATGCTTTTGCGTTCGCAAAGCTTTGGATTCTGCATTTTCGCGTTCGTGATCATACCTTCGTGTTCGCAAAGGTTTGACTTTTGCAGCATCGCATCCGCATTCCTCCTTCGCGTTCGCGAAGGGTAATTCACTAGGCAGATTTTCATTGTTCGTTTTAGCTCCTTTTTGACTAATTTTCACTTGGTTGCTTCATGATCACTTCTAAATCATATAAAACCTGTGAAATAGAAGTAAACGACATTAAATACACAATTTTGTCAATAAATCATAGCAAAAATCTAAGATTAAAGACGAGATAAATTGGTAAAATACCATCAAACCCCCAAACTTAAACTATTGCTTTCCCTCAAGAAATCAAAGCACAAAATCTCCTTCCAAATATTTAACTCAATAGTGCATCAATATCATACCAAGTCAAAAAGTCTACTTTAAGCACAAACACATGGCTTTAATTGGTACCAACAATTAATCCAAGTCATATGAATCACCAACAACTTCTTAAGAATATTATTTTATTTCAAGTGTTCAAACACCAAGTTAGTCAAAGTAGCAATCAAGTCATGGCACTAAAGCTTCAAAATTTGCCTCTTAGTCACAAAACAACTTTCTTTTGTTCATTCTTTTCAATGGAAAAATGGAACAACTTAATCACTCAAATCTCAATGTTCCCTCACAAGCATAAGAGAATCCCACACTCATAACTTGGAATTTCAAAACATAAATGGGATATCAAATGGAAAGAATTAACTATCTCTCACAAAGATGTTACCATAGGCTTGCCCTTCATGTATTTCTCCACTAATATAGACACACTTGGTTCAAAATCAATTAGGACTTAAATGGTTGTAGTTTAGGCTTTTGGTTAAGGTAGGGCACAATTTTGGCTAGAGTGACTCAAAAACTCCCTAAGCACTACAATTTTTCAACAATGAAAGCACACTTCCTTTTAAACCTTTCCATCCTTTTCTTCATTTTTCATTGCACCATCTAATCTTCCCTTTATTCACAATTCCTTATTTTTCCTTCCATTTTCTTCTTTCTTATATTTTGTTTTTCAAAAACCAAGGAAGGTTCAACTATGTATATATATATTTTTATATTTTTAACCTTTCACCTTATAAGCAACTACCGCATCACAACTTTTCCAGTCGTCAGTCCCAAACTTAGGTTTTAGCCCATGTTCACACTTTCAAAGCACTTAGAGAGGTGGGATGCCAAAAGATAGATCAATAAAGAATAAAAGATTAAAGAATGTAACATGGTTGCTAAAGAAAAGGTTAAGGGCTCAAAAGTGATTGAATAGGGAAAATATGCAAGGGTGAAAAATTTTACAATGAAAGAACAACCCAAGGAAGGCCTAATATTATTTTTTAAATTAAGTTAGTCTAGGATTTCGCCTTGAAGAACATTCCAGGAAAGTTCTAGACTACAAATCATGCAAAAGAACTCATAACAAACCTCACCACACATGGAACATGTGAATTCGAGTGAAATGTGTATCCAAAACTCAATTGAAACAAATGAATTGAAAAAAGTCAATCATAGACTAAAGAGACTAATTAGTGAACTTAAGAGCCAAATATTGAATTTAAAAGTGATAACAAGAATTATTACTTAAATTTCTTTTCTTCTTCAAAAAGCAAGAATTCATATGCCAAGATTTAAATTATGATGGCATCAAGCAAGCCACAAATTGGCTATGGGGAAAAATTCATAACTCAAACCACTTATGCTCCTAAATTAACTAAAACTACATCTAGACTATAAGACTAATTCCCTTAAGAAAGTCATCACGCCATCCATCATAGGAAAAATTCACCTGGTTCAACACAAAAATATTCCTTGGAAAACAACCGTAGCATAAAGAAAACCCAAGGAGATTTATTGAAAAGTATATTACTACTAAAGAGATAAAAATAATATAATTACAAACTACTAAAGAAAATAAAATAAAATAACAAAAGCGAACTAATACTAAAGGAATTAAAAAGAAAAATAACATAAACTAAAAACTACTAAAGGAATAAAAATAAAATAACTAAAAACTAGTAAAGAAAATAAAATGACAAAAGCAAGTAATCCACAACTATATTAATCACAAAACAAGCCCGATAAGGGCACACAATATCCATACAAACTCATCAGCCCGGCAAGGGCATAAGTCAAGCATAAATATATAAATAAAGTGTGCAAGCCCCCAACTAAAATCATTGTATGTCCTCACTACACAATATCAAGAAAAAAGGCATAATAGTTAGAGGGGCTCCTTGAATCGGCCTCAGTCGGATCCTGAGGTGGAAGAAAATTTGAGCTCCTCCTCCTTATCATCATCATCAAAGTCATTTGAACTACAGAACGAACTCAACTTATCCATCATCCTTTCATGAGTTTGCTCTTTTTCTTTTCGTGCTCTCTGAATTTCTTCAGTCGCTTTTCAATCTTCCCTTGCCGGCGGCTCATTTTTTCCAACCTCTTGTTCATGGCCTCCATCTTGCCCGTTATTGCTTTTTTCGCTTTGACCGGGTCATCCAGGGATGGTGGGGCGGCAGTGGCAGAAGATGTGCGAGCCTCAGATGGTCCAGTAGGAAGGCTAGCTATAAGCTGCTAATGTGTGCATCTAGCCCATGTATCTTATTGGAGAGGTGACGCATGGTATGAGGCCGGACTGGAGTGGTCCCATGGGGTTAAATGACCCTAGTGCAGGTACAAAGGATCCAGCGGGATCAGTGGTGGCCTCAGAGGACTGCCCAAATGAAGAGGATGCAACATCAATACTCCTCTTTTTCTGCTTGTCAGTGGGTCCCCTTTTCACCAGTGGGTGGATCATCGGCTTTCCCGGGCCTCTCTCATCAAACAATTTGGCGCATTTTGGTTGTTTGAGAAGTAAGAGTATGTGCTTTGGCCAAAACTTGTGAATATTTGTGTAATTATGTTTTTTTCTTTGTTTATTTTCTTCTTTATAATCATAATTTTTGAAAATGGCATCACATAACAAAAATTGGTCGGATGATAGTTGTTCATAATTTGATGACCCTTGTCCTTATTGTGGGGGACCACACTCATGGAAAAATTATTTAAATTCTCCCGAGGGCGAATTTTGCGCACAATATCTAACCTATGAGTGCAGTATATGTGATAGGTATGGTGGTTAAAATGGCCATTGGGTTAATTGTGCTTATTTGTCCTTCCCTTTCCCGAACCCCCGCTATAATGATTCTTATTTTTGTGATGACAATTATAGGGATATGGATGTGGAAGAAATTAAGCATGTTCAAAATGGAGAGTTCAAGCTCATGATTGAATGCCTACTTGAAGGAGGAAACAAAGAGCAAAATGCCTTGGAGGAGCTTTTGGAAACTAGTCTGCAAAATGATTTGGCGCTTGAAAGGTTGAATTCACAAATGGGAGAAATGCTTGAAATGTTAGAGGTCCAAAAATCCTCAGAAGTGGATGATAGCCAATAATCTTCCTTAGAAGTTGAAGCCGAAAATCCTTCTTTGGAACTTGATCAAAACCAAGAAGAACTCTCAAATTCTCAAATTGAGAGGATGATGCTCATGTTGGAGGCCATTCTTGAAAATGAGGAGAAGCGCAACTTGGCCCTCGAGGACTTGAAACAAGTACTAACTCAAAATGATGAGAATATCCGCACCTTGGAAGATCAAATGAAAATATTGGTTGAGGCTCATTATGCCCACCAACTAGAGATTGTGGAAAGAGTTCAAGAAAAGCCCAACTTCGAGGAAGAAAGTGAGCTTTATTTTGAGGAATCAAAAATTGAACATCCACCAACTGACTCCATGCTTGTTGGTAACGCCAAGAAAAATATGGAATTAGAGTTAACCGATGTAGTTGCAAATGACTCTAGTTCGGGGGGGAAAAGAGAATGTCAAAATCCGGAAAAAGTTGCAAGTTGGGAGGTTATTATCTCATTCCAAGCATTTTTCAACTTTGGAATTCTATGGTGATATGAGAATTGAGCCATGTGAATACATATTATAGTGCAAAGAAGAAAGGCAAGAGCCATACATCTTGCAATTTGAAAATTCAAGAACGCAAAATGACACTCCTTAAAAGAAAGCCAATAAATGCAAAATGAAGAAATTGATATTTGGCTTGATCATCTACTTACTGTCACGACCCAAACCGATGGGCCGCGACGGGCACCCGGTACCTTACTCAACCGAGTTCCAACATAACATACCTTTTCCTATCATACTATCATAGATAACTGAGCTGGAGAGGCTGCCGTGAGATAGGTAGAATACAACATGTAATACCAACTTATACATAAGACATATGGGCCTCTAAGACCAAAATAAACACTCGTACACTGAACATATACCGACAAGGCCATACAATCTTTTACGAACATGACATCTGTATACAAGCCTCTAAGAACACATATTTTTCATAAAGGTCGGGACATAGCTCCGCCATACCAAACAATACACGTCTAAATCATACTGACCAAACAAGCAACTCCGGAGCAAATAGAGTGCACCAACACCTTTCGCTTAGCTGATAGCTTACTTGGAAGGCTCATAACCTGTCTATCGGGACCTGCGGGAATGAAACGCAGCATACCCAGGCAAAAGGGATGTCAGTACAAATAGTGTACCGAGTATGTAAGGAATGAAAATCAGTTAATAATAGACATGATAGAAACATGGAGTAAAAGACTCAATATGTAAATCTGAATAACTCTGTGAATCATTAATATTTACAATGCCATGCATATGCGTATAAATGTCATACCATGCATATGCATATACGTTCATAGCATTATCAAGCCTCGGAGGGCATCCCATTATATCATCTCGGCCACTGTAGGCAAATCATCAATGTATACCAGCTGATCAGGTGGTGGTGCGTATATAACGCCGTAACCTTTTCCATATCCCATATACATATATATACACGTATATAATGCCATCTGGTCATGGGTCAATGTGCATGTATAAATGTATGAAATGCATATGAAACACGTTAATAAGATTTTCTCGGAATGTCATAAAAATAATATGCCTGTCGGATAAACTTTATCAAATACGTTTTTTTCTGAAACCCATGAACAGAAGATATAATAATAATTCACATGGTGAATCAAGAATATAGAAACCCCTAGTATTTCTATGAATAGACTCATTTATGGAAGTTGTACATTTTCTCGTTTCGTTCGTGTCGTATAGATCATGCCAAAAAGAAAGAAGGGATAGCCTTAACATACCTGAACCGATTCTCTTGACAATCCTTTAATGCCCGTTAATTGTGACAAAACACGAACAAGTTGTATGAAAAGCTTGAAGCAATCACGTTGCTATGCAAAGAAAATCTTGGCCGAAACCTTTCCTTATGAACTTAGCAAGAACGTTGCTATTTGAAAAGTGAGTTAACGTTGCTATATTCCTTGGATTAGAAAGTGATTTGAATTGTAACCTTTCTATGTGCTTGGCTGAAACTCTCTTAAGAGACTAGAAAGTGACTTGAATTAGGAAGTTTCAAATGAATTCTTGGAGTTCCATCCGTCACTTTTGCATTCCAAAGACTTGGAGTTTGAAATGAATTCTTTAATTGTGTTAGTTGGTAGGCCCCACTAATTTGATGACTAGTCTTCTAAATGTGCCATTTTGCTATATAACTCAAGAGTCATTTCTTTAGCTTTCATTGGCTGCCACGTTAGGGGCTTCAATTTTATCCAAAGATTTTTAATTAATCTCCCACTAAAGTTCATTAATTACCCAATTATCCGTATAATTAAGAATTATCTCAAATTACTTCAAATACTACTCACTTGACACACTTTATGTACCCTACTACCATGGTCATGTGGTACCTTGTATGGCACTAATCCATAAATACCGGGTATTATAGCTCGGGCCGTATTTTATCCCAACATGTTAAACATTGATGAAAATTCATTTCCTTCTATTTGCTTACCCTCTCACCTTCAAGAATTTACTCATCACTTGATTGAAGTAGCACAATACTTATAATCCCAAAATAATCTCATTTCCGAACTTACGTCGATTAACTTACGACGAACTTTTAACGTACAAAAATACGGGATGTAATATCTCATTTTCGAGCTTTCATTAATTTATTTATGTCGTACTCTCATGTACGAAAATATGGGGTGTAACACCATTCCCCCCTTTGGAACATTCATCCTCGAATATTGACTGATGTACTTATCATTTTCGTAACTTATGTCTTTTGAATACATTAGTACTCTCCTTGCCATCTAGGCAACTATTCTGTGAATAAATCCAAAGGCAAAGGAATTCCCCCCTTTAGTCCTCTTTCTCACGCCATGACTTGTGGTCAGAATCTTTCCAATCTTGTGACTGTTGCTAACTTTTATCATGCAGCCTATATGACTCTGACTTTGTAAGTGCGTCTATGCGGCTCTTCTATCCTTTTTTCTCAAGTGTTTAGCCAATCTCTAGCCCTCACTTTGTAAACATATACAGAGCTTGATAAGATGTCCCTCTGGGCATCTATAGGTATACTGAAGTTCTTCACTCGGTACTTTTTTGAATTTACGAATATTTTTATATCTTATTTCATAGACCCGGTTATCCATCCGTATGACTTTACTGCATCTAGGTAGGTTATACTATACCATAACTCTTACTTCGATTTATCGTTGTTGAGGTCTGCTACCAAAATTCCAGCTTACTCTTGTTGCTTATCCCATATGTATAAATCTAGGTCCTTTAATGCTTCCTCATTACTGTTCATCTTAAAAATGACGACCTAATTCTCATCTCATACTTTGTGACATTTTTCCATCCATTGTTGATTCACCTCAATATTGATCTACAATATACCACCGATAACTTGAAACTTCTTACGTAATACCTTGCCACTAAGTCTTACATTGCATCGAGAAATATTTGAAGTGATTTTCCTGATCCACTTAGCGGCTATACACTACTTCAATAAGTGTATTTTATAGCATCCCAATGTGATTCATTTATGTGGGTATTTTAATCCCGTATAATTCATGAAATCCTCTTCAAATCATTACTCAATCGAAGGCCCAAACGTCATCCTTTATCTATCACAATTACATCCTCATTGTATGCTAGGGAAGCATTCTATCTCTTCTAAATGCTACTGGTCTTAGACTCCTTTGAGTTCATTCAGGCTATACTGAGCTTTCTATAACTTAGAGAAACCATCAACTCTCTTGTTTCATAGGCTTAATCCCGAGGAATTATCCATTCTCGTCACTTTCTCACTTGCCCTTTCTATTCCTTACTCCTGTCTTCCTAATACCTTGTCGCTTTACCATACTTTAGCTTGCGACCTACACATATCTATTTATACTACTTGCAACCTTCCTTCAACTTGCTTGCATCATAGATTTCCTTGTGTCATTTTGGGACATCAAGCGAGACATCACATCGTCTCTAACCCTTCGTTACACTCTTAATCAGGCTTTTCGATACTTAGAAATCATAGGCTAGAAGATACGCCACTGACGATGCTGTTATCATTCCTGAATATTGAATCCCTGTGCTTCTAGCCTTCTATCCGAAGTATGGACTATTCACAACCTTCTGCAATTGAGTATTTCGTACGTTGTTCACCTTTACCTTACTTACCTTAAAATGTCGCATCACATCTTCTATCTCTTTCATGACCTTCATTCCACATAGGTATAATTCACATCCATAATTTGAAGCTCTATTATAACACTTGCACCTCAGGTGCTTACACAATCTGGTGGGAGCTTCATACTGACTTCATATGGGGCTGGTACTTTACTAACTGGCTCTGACGTAGGGTCGTTATAGAATATGGTTGTTGTACTATCTCTCTTGTACCTCTGATATTAAGAGTGATTCTACAATGTTCTCAATCATGATCTCTATAATTTTCTAGGTCCAATAATTAGATTCCCGATTTACTTAGTTGATGTAGTTTCCTCTTCCTTTTGATCAACCTTTATGTAGGCTTAAGCTATCTTCCGATCTGCGGCTTCTGGTATTAGCTATTACTTTAGCCTTTCATGGGCGCTATGGAATATCCATGATACAATCTTTTAACAATTCAATCTTTTGTCTATGACCTGGACTCAATTCTTTCTTTTAACTTGCACCAGAGTCTTTTACGGTTATATGATTGTCAACATATATGCTACTTGGATAATACTCCGAAATCTTAAGTGTGTTCATAACGTAACTAACTCTGGATCATTGATCGAATGATTCTTTCTGTTCCTTCTTTGATTTCTTTAAATGTAAGCAATTACTTTTCCTGGTCTTCTTGCCCCCTTGTTGCGTGCATACTTAGCTTACCTTAGTGCCAACATATATTGAATTCCATACCACTCATGTGATCTTGAATATCACTTATGATTTTACATCCCGTTCATTAGCCACGGTAGGTGCCACTTTCTTATGGAGTGCATACAATATTGTGGTAAGACTGTTGTTACAAGACCATTTCCTCTTTAGGTCATTGTGCTTAGGCTGAAGCCTTCTTCCTTATTCCCTCATCTAGTCTTTTGTTTTAGTATTTAGGGAGGACCCTCTGACTCTTGTAAAGCTGCGAGCTTATTTAATCGTATACTTGATGGAATTTTTGATGTTCTTCCTTGCCTATTATTATCCATAGTTGCTTATTTCCACGCTCTTGTGCTTCTAGGGTTGCTCATGAACTGAAGTTTTGACTGTCTTCCCAGTGGCATTCTCTTTTATTTACCTTTAACTACCCCAACTCCTATCTGAACATATCTCAAGGATCACAATGACATATCTGCTAGAATGAATTACCATGTTGGGGTTCACTATGTTTATCTTGCACGATCTGTTGATTTGTCTATAACCTCTTATCTAGCCATAACTAGACTCTTCCTGAATCAACTACTAACTGCTCGTTGGTCCATTTTCATATCTGTATTCCGCGCAATCCCTCTTGGGTTATTCCCCTTGTCTTAACTTATGTCTTGCACTGGCTCCTTATTTATAAATAACATCTCGGGTAGGAACCCTTACTTCCTTTCCTTGACATCGTGTTTGTATAATGTTCTGGAATCGTAGCATATCTGCAGGATAAGTACAATCTCATTCCTTTCACATGTTTTTTATCGCATTCTTCCTTTACCATTCCATAGTTACTAAAACCACTTAATTCTAACTTAATGCCACACCACTTCATATTCCCCCTTTTAGAGGAGTACTAAGATTTAGTGCTACGATGATCTACGTATAGATGTTTTACCTCTTCATCTTTGGCATCTTTTCACATCATCGATGATCCTTACTCGCCTCGTGGTAATCCTTTTGTACCAAGGATAACAAATTTCCTTATTCGCGAGGGTGACACTTAGTATAACTGGCACATATAGTCCCTTAAGCTTAACTTTGCTCACATTGCTTGCTTTTATGGAAGCATCTTCCTGAATGACCATTCTTTGAATTTCTCATGAATCTTCTTCTGTTGTCCATTCTATTATTGCCGGAACGAAATCTGATATTCTCATGATGTCGACCATTATCAAATCACTCAATCCCTAATTCATGTTTAGTTTACCTTGTTCACCAGTCCATACTGATTTCTATTACTCTGGGGTCTAACTTTTCCTTTTGGTAATCACGTTAGAGTCACGAACTTATTTTTCAAAATGAGGACATGACTTTATGGCTTATATTCTTTTGTTTTCTCAAGGCTTGTCACATCTCGTCTTTTCCTTCACTTGATTATAGACTCTGTAATACTGTCATCATTTTTTTTTATCGTTGTCATCCATGTATCATATCTTACTCATAATGCTTCATTGACCCTCTTCTTGTTTTCTGCTAACATCTATGTCTATTACTTTATTCTAAAAACTTCAACAAAACATTCTTTTGCTTTTAGCTCCCCTTACTCCATCCATTGGTTCTTCGAATCGCCTAACATTCTTTCTCTACTAGGGACGGAAGTCATACTAAGATAATATTTATCCCTTCCTGGTTCCAATGCCTATCTTTGTAGCACTCATATCTAGCTGTTCCACTTTAGAGTGCACTATCTGGGTGTCTCACAAGGAGATCTATTAGCATATTTGCAATATCCTTCGGAAATGTCAGCTAACGCTAACAATCCATCCACCATTTTGGGTTACCCTAACCCCAGCTAGATCCTGACGTCCTGCCTTCTCTTATACTAATTTTGTTAGCCCCCATAGGGAATAAATGAGATAGGTGTGGCCGATTGTACATACCTCTACTACTGTTAAAGGTAACTCAAAATGCTTATATCTCCCTTTCTGAATGGTAAATAATGATAATCTTCACTAGTTGGGTACCTCGTACCCTTTTTCATCTTGCTTCTTTTACTTGTTGAAGCTTGTATCTACCTTCTGAATCTCTCATTTCTTTTACCATATGGGTGAATAGATATTCATGCCTTAGGGCTCCTTTTCCAGAAGCTTACACTTCTTAGAACACATATGATCTGCTGAATATCTCATATTTATTCATCATAAGCATGATGCTAAAATCGAGCTCCTCTGACCCAATTCTTCCACAGTTATATCTCTTACCAAACGTCTTTCTTGATGTAAGCATCGTCGTATTATGAATAAGATAGAGTTTAGGAATTTGAGTTCTTACAACTGAGCTCTACCACACGATCTAGAGTAAGAAGAAAGAGTGACAGTCCTAAATGCCCTGTAGCCTCCTACTTAGAAGTGTGGTGCACAACACACCCATAAACAAGACTCTACTAGACACGGTTGTAGACTCCCTAGGACAGAACTGTTCTGATACCACTTTTGTCACAACCCAAACCGATGGGCCGCGATGGTAACCTGGTACCTTACTCAATTGAGTACCAACATAACGTATCTTTTCGTATCATACAATCATAGATAACTGAGCCGGAGAGGCTGCCATGAGATAGGTAGAATACAATATGTAATACCAACTTATACATAAGACATATTGGCCTCTAAGACCAAATAACCACTCGTACACTGAACATATGCCGACAAGGCCATACAATCTTTTACGTACATGACATCTGTCATAAGCCTTTAAGAATACATATTTTTCATAAAGGTCGGGACATAGCCCTGCCATACCAAACAATACACGTCTAAATCATACTGATCAAACAAGCAACTCCGGAGCAAATGGAGCGCACCAACACCTTTCGCTGAGCTGATAGCTTACTTGGAGGGCTCATAACCTGTATATCGGGATATGCGGGCATGAAACACAGCATCCCTAGGCAAAAGAGATGTCAGTACAAATAATGTACCGGGTATATAAGGAATGAAAATCAGTAAATAATAGACATGATAGAAACATAGAGTAAACAGACTTAACATGTAAATCTGAATAACTCTGTGAATCATTAATATTTATAATGCCATGCATATGCGTATAAATGCCATACCATGCATAGGTATATACGTTCAAAACATCATCAAGCCTCTGAGGGCATCCCATCATATTATCTCGGCCACTGTGGGCAAATCATCAACGTGTACCAGCTGATCAGGTGGTGGTGCATATATAACGCCGTAACCTTTTCCATATCCCATATACATATATATATACATATATATATATATATATATATATATATATATATATATATATATATATATATATATATATATATATATATATATATATATACGCGTATATAACGCCATCTGGTCATGGGTCAATGTGCATGTATAAATGCATAAAATGCATATGAAACACGTTAATAAGATTTTCTCTGAATGTCATAAAAATAATATGCCTGTCGGATAAACATTATCAAATACGTATTTTTCTGAGACCCATGAATAGAAGATATAATAATAATTCACATGGTGAATCAAGATTATAAACACCCCTAGTATTTCTATGAATAGAGTCATTTATGAAAGTTGTGCATTTGCTCGTTTCGTTCATGTCGTATAGATCATGCCAAAAATAAAGAAGGGATAGCCTTAACATATCTAAACCGATTCTCTTGACAATCCTATAACACCCGTTAATTACGAAAAAATACGGAACAAGTCGTATGAAAAGCTTGAAGCAATCACGTTGCTATGCAAAGAAGATCTTGGCCAAAACCTTTCCTTAAGAACTTAGCAAGAACGTTGCTATTTGAAAAGTGAATTAATGTTGCTATATTCCTTGGATTAGAAAGTGATTTGAATTATAACCTTCCTATGTGCTTGGCTGAAAGTCTCTTAAGAGACTAGAAAGTGACTTGAATTAGGAAGTTTCAAATGAATTCTTGGAGTTCCATCTGTCACTTTTGCATTCCAAAGACTTGGAGTTTCAAATGAATTCTTTAATTGTGTTAGTTGATAGGCCCCACTAATTTGATGACTAGTCTTCTAAATGTGCCATGTTTCTATATAACTCAAGAGTCATTTCTTTAGCTTTCATTGGCTGCCACGTTAGGGTCTTCAATTTTATCCAAAGATTTTTAATTAATCTCCCACTAAAATTTATTAGTTACCCAATTATTCGCATAATTAAGAATTATCTCAAATTACTTCAAATACTACTCACTTGACGCACTTTATGTACCCTACTATCATAGTGATGTGGTACCTTGTATGGCACTAATCCATAAATACCGGGTATTGTAGCTCGGGCCGTATTTTATCCCAACATGTTAAACTTTGACGAAAATTTATTTCCTTCGATTTGCTTACCCTCTCACCTTCAGGAATTTACTCATCACTTGTTTGAAGTAGCATAATACTTATAATACCAAAATAATCTCATTCCCGAACATACATCGATTAACTTACGACGAAATTTTAACGTACAAAAATGCAGCATGTAGCATCTCATTTCTGAGCTTTCATTAATTTATTTATGGCGTACTCTCACGTACAAAAATATGAGGTGTAACACTTACCACCCCCACCACTCATGGTCACAAACTTAACTCCAAATTAGTTCCCATTTCATATCCTCCGAGTGGAGAGAAAAGTGGTAAATCTAATTCGCGTCATGCCAAGACGTTAAATGCGTTACTTGGTGGGAGGCAACCCATCATTTTCAAATATTTTTGTTAGTTTTTTTTTGTAGGTCTATTTATTTTTCTTGAATATTTTGATGTGTGTGGGTCTTAGAGTGTAGATAAAGTGAAGAAAAAGTGGCTAAGCTTGCTTTTCTACAGCAAAAAATGTGATCGCATAGTGGTTATGCGGACCGCTTATTGGTCGCGAAATGAGTCAGATGTTCGTAAACTATGGTCGCTCAAAAATATGGTTGAATGCCAATTCTGCAGACCGCATAACGGTTATGCAACCGAAAATGTGATCGCACATTGGCCAATCACACATCCATTGTTTTCCAATTTTTGGGTCGTGTTTCAAATTTTCTTGTTTTTAGAATAGATTAGTATATTATTTTTGACTAATCTGCCAAGTTTCACTTTTTTTAGGAGTTGCTTTGAGTAGGTTGGGGTGACCGGAGAGGCAAAAACTAGTAGCTGCTGGAAATTGCAGAAGCAATGCTTCGCGTTCGCGATATCATATTGCGTTCGCGATAGCACATCGCGTTCGCGAAGAGTAAATAGTTTTCTAATGCTTCACCTTCGTGATGACAAGCTCGGGTTCGCGACTATTAAGGAATGTTTACTCTTCACGAAGGCGACTAGGCCCTCGCGAACGCGACCCATCAGGTAAGTTTAAAATATCAAAACACTGGAAATTGACATTTAATCCCCCTCTTTAATGAAGAATCGTTTCTTCCTAATCCTTAACCCCCAAAGTCAAATTCCCCGTCATCTTCAATTTCATTGCAAATCTTTACTCACATTCTTCAGGTATGTTCATTCTCCCTTATCTCATTACTGGTTCTTCATGTTCTTGTTGTGAAATAATTGAAGAGCACCCTTGTCTTAATGTTTTAGGGAGTAACTTTAAATTTTTGAAGTGAAACATTTGTGAGCTAAAATGATTTCTTGCAAAAGTCAAACCTTCACGATCATAATTCGTGTTCATGAAGGTTTGACTTTTGCAGCTTCACGTTCGCATTCCTCCTTCGCGTTCGCGAAAGGTAATTCACTGGGCAGATTTTCATTGTTCATTTTAACTCATTTTCACTTGGTTTCTACACGATCACTTCTAAATCACATAAAACCTATAAAATAGACATAAACGACATTGAACACACGATTTTATCAATCAAACATAGTAAAAATCTAAGATTAAAGACGAGATAAATTAGTAAAAATCTGACACTTCAATGAAAATTATGACCGAGCTTTTGGGTTCTCACACCACATCTATTCAAAATTTGCAGATGCAAATAAGGGATTTCTCAAGAGAGCAAAACATGAAGCAAAAAGGCACACTCCCAAGTGATACATTTGCAAACCCAAAAGGTAGCGGGAGTGGTCCAACCTCTCATTGTATGGCCATTACAACTTGAAGTGGGAAACTACTTCAAAGTGAGAAAATGAGTGGTCAAAATGGAAGAATTTGAACAAGAAGTCGAGACGCAAGTTAAGGTGCCAAATATTGTTGAAGTTAAAAGAATCCCGAACAAGGTGAAAGCTCTAGATGTGAGCCGTGAAGAGGTTGAGAAAAATGTAATATAGGCACCAAAACCTCTAGCACTGATTCCTAGTCCTCCCCCTCCATTCCCTCAAATACTAGCTAGAAGGGTTGATAATAGCAAACTCGAGAAGTTCTATGACATTCAAAAGCAATTATCAGCGATCATTTCATTTGTGGAAGCATTTCAAGAGATGCCTGGTTTTACTATGTACTTGAAGGACTTGATCACTAAAACGAAAATCACCAAGAATGAAGTGGTGAGCGTCACCACAGTGTTAGCTCAATTGCAACAATCGCAGTCCAACAGAAAGAGGATCCGGGGGCTTTCACCATTCCATGCAATATTGGATTGCGTGACTTTACACGAACTATCTGTGTTAATGGGGCTAGCATCAACTTAATGCATCTTGCTATCTACAAGCAGACGGGATTGGGAATTCCTAGGCCTACGAGTATGAGGTTACAAATGGCCGACCGTTCCATAAAGAGATCGGTGGGATAGTGGATGATATGCTTGTGAAAGTGGGGAAGTTTCTCCTCCCCTACGACTTTGTCATTCTTGATTGTGTTGTTGATAAAGAGATCCTTATCATCTCGGGGATTCCATTCCTTGCTACCGGGAGAGCACTCATGGACTCGAAAAGAAATGAGATTAAATTTCTGGTTAATGTCGAAAAAGTTACCTTTCAAGCAAGTAAGGGTATGAAATTTCCAAATGCATACGAGAGTATCTCGGTTATTGATGTGGTAGAGGATTCCGTTGAGGTTAAGATAGAAGAGGAATGCCTTGGTGAGGCATTGGTGGCGGTTTTGATGAATTTTGACGGTGAGGACAAAGATTGATATATGGAAACGGTGAATGCATTGGAAGGGCTTGTTCCTATACATATGCAACAAAGAAGCTTTCTTTTGACTTGGAGAATAGAGCCACTCCTCCCGCTAAGCCTTCAATCATCGAGCCGCCACAACTTAAGCTCAAGCCACTTTCACCGCACTTAAGGTATAAATTTCTTGGCTCCAATGAAACTCTACTCGTAATTGTTTCCTCTTTGTTAAATGATGTGTAGGTTGAACACTTATTGGAGACCTCGAGGATCATAGACGGGCCATTGGTTGGACCATAGCGGATATCCGAGGGATTTCCGCCGGCATTTGTGAGCACAAAATCGAACTAGAGGAAGATAGAAAACCTAGTGTGGAGAATCAAAAGAGGTTAAATCACTCCATGCAAGAAGTGGTGAAAAAATAAATTATAAAATGGTTGGATGTCGAGGTTGTCTACCCTATTGCCGATAGTCCTTGGGTGAGTCCAGTGCATTGTGTGCCAAAAAAGGGAGGCATGACTGGGATTCAAAATGAGAAATTTGAACTCATTCCAACGAGGACGGTGACCGGGTGGAGAGTTTTCATGGACTACCGGAAGCTCAATAGTGCTACCTGCAAAGACCATTTCCGTATGCCTTTTATTGATCAAATGCTTGATCGGCCAGAGGGAAGGTTATTTTATTGCTTCTGGGATGGTTACTCTGGTTACAACCAAATCAACATAGCCTTAGAGGACCAAGAGATGACGACATTCACATGTCCATATGGGACCTTTGCTTTTAGCCGGATGCCATTTGGCCTATGCAAGGCCCCGGTTACATTTTAACGGTATATGATGTAAATTTTCTCGGACATGGTGGAGGATTTCTTAGAAGTATTCATGGATGAATTCACTGTAGTTGGTGATTCCTTTGAGTATTGCCTCGATAATATTAGGCAAGTATTCAAAAGATGTGAGGAGACAAATCTTGTGCTCAATTGGGAAAAATGTCACTTCATAATGGACGAGGGTATTATTCTTGGCCACAAAATCTCCAAGAAAGGATTTGAGGTTGATCGAGCAAAAATATAAGTAATCTCCAAGCTTCCTCCTCCCACTTTGGTCAAAAGTGTTCGCAGCTTTTTGGGGCATACTGGTTTCTATCGGCGATTTATCAAAGATTTCTCTAAGATTGCAAGCCCCATGTGCAAGCTCCTTGAGAAAGATGCTAAATTTTTGTTTGATGAGAAGTTCCTCAAAGCTTTTGAGGAATTGAAAGCAAGGCTCACCATGGAACCTATTATTATCACACCCGATTGGTCTCTTCCATTTGAACCTATGTGCGATGCCAGTGGTGTGGCTATTGGGGCAGTGCTTGGTCAACGGCATAACAAGATTTTTCATCTTGTCTACTATGCAAGCAAGACACTCAATGGCGCACAAATGAATTACACCGTAACTGAGCAATAACTGCTTGCCATTGTCTATGCTTTTGAAACATTCCGGGCCTATTTGTTGGGATCTAAGGTGATTGTCTACCCCGATCATGCTACTCTATGCTATCTTATGGAGAAGAAGGACTCTAAACCGAGATTGATTAGGTGGGTCCTTTTGTTACAAGAGTTAGAATTTGAAGTCAAAGATCGAAAAGGAATAGAGAATCAAGTCGTGGATCACTTATCTAGGCTTGAAGAGGCAGGGAGACCAAAGAAAGATCTTGAAATCAATGGCGCCTTCCCAGATGAACACCTTTTGGCAATATCTAGTACCTCAACTCCTTGGTATGACGACATCGCTAACTTCTTGGTTAGTGACCTTATCCCCAATGAATTGGAAGCTTATCAAAAGAAACAATTCTTGCGGGATTGTAGGCAATACTTTTGGGAAGAACCCTTTTTATTCCGGAGTTGCATCGACAACATCATTCGGTGTTGTGTTCCAGAAAATGAGGTGTCACGGCCCAACCTCGTGGAGCACGACCGACGCTCAACTGAGATAACCCGGCCGAGCAAGCCTGTACAATACCTTCTACCTGAACTCACTCATGAATAAAGAGAAGATCTATTTCATTAATTAGGCAGTGAGGAGATTCATGTGAACAACAACACCAATTCATTATCAGTAGTTTCATCATCTATATTTTTCAGAATACATTCACTTTCCTAGTTTGATGTGGAACGTGTGATGCAGTTACCAAAATTACTAGTTTGGCTTTCCCAACGCCAACATACCACCCACACAATGTCTATGGAGCCTCTAATAGATACAAAAGAGTACGATGATAGTGCCGGCAACTTGTTTGATGTAGAATGTGTGATGCAGTTACCAAAATTACTAGTTTGGCTTTCCCAACGCCGACATACCACCCACACAATGTCTATGGAGCCTCTAATAGATACAAAAGAGTACGATGATAGTGCCGGCAACAAGTTTCCAGCTATACCTCAAAACATAATACAGAAGGACAAAAGATATACTACCCCGAATGAGGTGGGGCTCACCAAGTCAGCTGGGAAGAGGGTGTTCCGCTATGAACGATCAAAGCCGCCTGCTGTGGAACCACCTGCATCCATTAAAGATGCAGCGCCTCCGGCAAAAGAGACGTTAGTACATGTGGAATAGTACTAGAATGAATGACTAAGCACCCTCTCAATAGAACAAATGACAAGGCAAGAATGAACAATCATAAAATCAATGGGAGTCTCAAACAATACCCAAAACATCAAGTTAGGAACAAGACCAGTTTTCAAGTGATTTCCATATTTTAAGTTGGGATATCATTAGTACCGATATGCCACCGTTTACAGTTTTGATTATAATTTCAGACAGAGTCACCACCATGTGTGCGGAATGGCATCCGATCACGACCCAATTGGCTACGCTATCTCATACGAGACATCAACCACAATCACGACCCGATCGGCTAGGCCGCCTCATCTGAGACATCATCCTTTTCTATCAATCATCATATTCCATACCTCTTTCACATCTATTTATTTCATTGGTACTAGTGGTCACAATTGTAATATCCCCTTTTTGTGTGGCGTGTTGGCCGTATTTCATATTTTATATTTCGTGCTCACGTTTTCGCTTACAACCATCATCATGGATTTTCAACAACAAGGCATTAATGTGCAAGACAATAAGCATACATATGAGCAAACAAGAGTCTTAAGTGCATTGGGATTTCTTACACAATTGGCATTAGCTATCATTTGAAACGCAACTTGAAGTCATAGCTTTTAACTAAGCAACCAATACTTTGAACACATTACCAAGAGCATTTGGAATACATATTGAACACAAAGGTCTTTTGACGCAAAGTTTATTCGGAATTATCAATTCATAATGAGTAACTTGGGACTTACAATGACACTGTGGGGTTCAATTCTAAGGAAAGAGTTTAGCCAATATACCTCACTTGAGCTTCCTTAAACTCAAAAATATTCGAAAATCTTAGCAACTTCGATCTATTTCAGAAATATAATAAATTGAACAAAAATTTAGGAGGATGATCATGGTTCCACCTCATTTGAGCATTTTATCAAACATTAAGTGTGCATTAAGGTTTCAAGGTCCTCCTATGGTGGATTCCATCATCCCACAACCCATTATCTACCATTTTTAGCTCAATAATCTTCCTCCACCCCTTGATAACACATGCATGCAAAATGAACAACTTCCACACCCAAAAATTCCCTTACTAATTACCTATTTTTAGTTGAATTTCGAAATTGAGAGTTAGGGTGTAGAATCTTACCTCTAGGATGAAGACCTAGTGAGTTTCCCTTATCAGTCTTCCAAGATTTGAGCAATATTTGAAGAACAAATTGTTGAGGAACCCTCTCCCACTCCAGAGCACTCTCTCACTCTCAAAATACCAGGTTTTTACTTAAGAAATGGTCCATAGCGAATATATAATGGAATAGGGTCGGGTTATAAAAACCATAAAAATGAAGCTCCGGAACCCAATCTCCGGTCGCATGTGCGACCGCATAATGCTTTTGTGGTCCGCAAAAGGGGCCGCGAAATGTCCCTCCGAAATTGGGTAACCCTGCCTGGGTATGCGGCAGTTCTGCGGTCCACATATCAATTATGTGGTCAAAAAGCAGACCGCAGAATCTCCTCTCGGAATTCCTCATGTTGATCTTGCGATGCAATCTACATGGCTCACAAATTTTGCTCGAGATCCTGCTTCACTCTACGGCTATTCTGTGGCCCACAGAATGATTCTACGGCCGCATAGTGCGCCGCAAAAATGTCTTTTTCTGCCAACATTTTTCTTTAACTCCCTATTTGTAGTGTTCGACCCAAAAAGTCCGTACCGCGGCGAGTTCTACCATCACCAAACATATTATCCTACCTCGCCACCACGGACCCTCGAGTTTTAGGTAAAATTTTATGGGGCCTTACATCCTCCCCCACGTAAGATCATTCGTCCTTGAATGAGGGTTTAAATCCGTCATTAGTACTCAACATGACCCAGCTATTACTTCACACACTAGCAGTCCCAATTTTTTTACTAACTCCCCAAATTCCCAAAAGTTTCGGCAAAGTTTCCCTTGTAATTGGGCCTATCCACCTGTCAGAGAATCCCAGAAACCAATCCTAGCAGCATGTACATAATCCAACGATGCAACATAATATGATACATTACTAACCGTGGCCTCATAAGCAATATATTACTAGAAAGGAAATATCCTGAGCATAAATTGTACAAGTGATACATAGTTCATAGGAAGTAATTTCATAGAAACTATTACATAGCTATTCAAACAAATGAGGATACTTCCATTTCATTTCTTACTCGGCCTCCCATGTGGCCTCTTCAACCTGCTGGTTTCGCCATAACACTTTCACGGAGGCAATTTCTTTATTTCTTAGCTTTCATACATGCCTATTAAGAATGGAAACTGAAATTTCTTCATAGGTCAGTTCTTTATTAACCTCAATAGTTTCTACTGGCACAATAACCGACGAATCCCCAACTACCTTCTTCAACATAGACACATGGAATACCGGGTGCACTAATGACATCTCAGGTGGTAGCTCAAGCTTGTACGCCACCTGACCAATCCTCTGAATGATTTTGTACGGTCCGATATACCTCAGACTCAATTTTCCTTTCTTACCAAAGCGCATTACACCCTTTACGGGGGAAAGCTTAAAGAATACCCAATTATCTTCTTTAAACTCCAAATCCCTACGACGAACATTTGAATATGACTTTTGATGACTTTGAGCAGTCTTCAACCCCTCCTTAATGATTTTAACTTTGTCCATAGCCTAATGCACGAGGTATGGCCCTATTAACTCTGCTTCCCCAATCTCGAACCACCCAATGGGAGATCTACATCTCCTACCATATAAAGCCTCGAACGATGCCATCTGAATGCTAGCATGATAACTATTGTTATAGGCAAATTCTATGAGTGGCAAATGATCATCCCATCTATCTTTGAAGTCAAGAACACAAGCGCACAACATATCCTCAAGTGTCTGAATAGTCCGCTCTGCCTGCCCGTCGGTCTGTGGATGGAAGGTTGTAATAACATTCACCTGAATACCCAAAACTTGCTGAAATATTTTTCAAAAATTTGCCGTGAACTGTGCCCCTCGATCTGAGATAATAGAAACTAGAGTGCCAGGCAATCTGACTATTCCTTTGATATTCAGCTGAGCATACTGTTCCGCTATGTCGGTAGTATTAACCGGCAAGAAGTGTGTTGATTTTGTGAGTCGATCCACAACTACCCAAATCGAGTCAAACTTACAAGGAGTGCGAGGTAGTCCTACCACGAAGTCCATATTAATCATTTCCCACTTCCACATTGGGATTTCTATGTTTTGCGCCAACCCACCGGTCCTTTGGTGTTCAGCCTTCACTTGCTGTCAATTTGGACATCTTACCATAAAGTCCGCTACATTCCTCTTCATGTCGTTCCACTAATAGACTTCCCTAATATAATGATACATCTTTGTAGAGCCCGGGTGCACGAAATACCTAGAAGTGTGATCCTTGGTCATGATTCTTTCCCGAAGACCATCCACATTTGGAACACATAACTGCCCTTGGTACCTTAGGGTACCATCATCCACGCCAAGAGAAAAGGCCATGGTCCTATGTTTATGAATCCCCTCCTTCAGTTGTGCCAACAATGGATCGTTGAATTGCTTCTCCTTGACTTCCAACACAAGCGACGATTCAGCCCTACTTTGTACAATCACCCCTCCTTCACTAGAGTCCGCAAGACGAACTCCCAAACTAGCCAACCGATGAACCTCTTTGGCCAACGGCCTTTGATATGCCTCCAAGTGAGCCAAACTGCCCATAGATTTCCGGCTAAGAGCATCTGCTACAACATTAGCCTTCCCCGGATGATATAGGATGTTGATATCATAATCCTTGAGTAACTTGAGCCATCTTCTCTACCTCAGATTTAATTCCTTCTATTTGAAAATATATTGAAGGCTCTTATGGTCCGTGAATATATCCCCATGAACCCGAAATAAATAATGACGTCAAATCTTTAATGCAAATACCATTACTGCAAGCTCTAGGTCGTCTGTTGGACAGTTCTTTTCATGATTCTTGAGTTTCCTGGAAGCATACGCTATCACCTTGCCATGTTGCATTAATACACACCCAAGTCCAATCTTTGAAGCATTGCAATATACCACAAATCCATCCATACCTTCTGGTAGAGTTAACGCCGGTGCTGTAGTCAATCTTTATTTCAATTCCTGGAAGCTTCCTTCACAAGCATCTGACCATTGGAACTTAACTGCCTTCTGCGTCACTTTAGTCAATGGAGAGCCAAGAGTAGCGAACCCCTCCATAAACTTTCTATAATACCCAGCTAAGCCCAAGAAACTGCGAATCTCTATTGGAGTAGTAGGACTAGGGAAATTCTTCACGGCTAAAATTTTCTGGGGTTCAACCTCAATTCCTTCCCTAGAGACAACATGACCCAAGAACGTAACAGATTCAAGCCAAAATTTACATTTCGAAAACTTCGCATATAACTGGTGTTGAGACAGGACCTACAAAACTGCCGTGAGATGATCGGGATTGTCTTCTCGACTTTGCGAATAAACAATAATATTATCAATAAACACTATCACGAAGGAGTCGAGGAAAGGTTTGAAGACCCGATTCATAAGATCCATGAAAGTTGCGGGAGCATTTGTTAGCCCGAAAGACATTACCAGAAATTCAAAGTGCCTATACCAGGTCCTGAAAGCTGTTTTCGGAATATCTTGCTCCCTGATCTTCAACTGATGATACCCGGATCATAAATCACTCTTGGAGAAGTACTTAGCACCTTGCAATTGGTCGAACAAGTCATATATCCTTGGCAGTGGGTACTTATTCTTTATTGTGACCTTGTTAAACTACCGATAGTCAATACACATTCTCAACGAACCATCTTTCTTTCTTACAAAAAGGACCAGTTCCCCCCAAGACGACACACTCGGATGGATGAAACCCTTTTCTAACAAATCTTTCAATTGTTTTTTCAGCTCCCTCAACTCGGCTGGTGCCATTCTGTAAGGTGGAATAGATATAGGCTGTGTGTCTGACATCACATCAATTCCAAAATCAATCTCCCTGTCTGGCGGGATTCCATGGAGTTCATCAGGAAAGACCTCCGAAAATTCATTTACAACTGGCACAGACTCAAGTGTAGGTGCCTCAGCATAGGTGTCCGTAACCCGGACCAAGTGGTAGAAACGCTTCTTGTTAATCATCTTCGTGGCCTTAAGGTAGGAAATAAACTTACCATTCGGCACCACATTATCCCCCTTCCATTCAACAGCTGGCTCATTTGGAAATTCAAACCACACAGTTCTAGCTCGGCAATCAAGCTTGGCAAAACATGAATAGAGCCAGTCCATCCCCATTATCACATCAAAATCAACCATCCCCAATTCAATGAGATTGGCCATGGTGTTCTAACCATGCTCCCTATAAACCCGTGCGGCCACAATAGACTCACCAACCGGAGTAGATACAGAGAACGACTCATGAAGTTGTTCCAGTTCTATCCTAAATTCCATAGCAACATAAGGAGTGACATAGGACAAAGTGGAACCAGGATCAATAAGAGCATACACATCATGCGATTGGACAGTCAATATACCTGTGACAACATCTGGAGATGCCTCTACACTCTGGCGACCACTCATAGCATAGAAACCGCTGGGCCCTCCCGAACTCTGCGTACCACCCCTAGCTTCACCACGCTCTACGGGTGCTGGAGTGCCTCGGGCTGGAGGAGGTGTTGTGGATGTAGTAGCTATAGAACTGGCTGGCTGTGTTGTACCCCTGCCATACCCTGGCGGGGCTAACGGCAATCCCTCTGAATGTGACCCCTCAATCCACACCCGTAGCATATGGGTAGGTTCACGTAACAGATTCCCAAGTGCATCTTCCCACACCTAGGGCATGGGGGCCTCCGCTGCTGCTGAAATATCCCACCAGAACCCTGCTGGTAGGATCCCCTATCACCCTGGCTGGGTCTAAAATGGTTCCCCTGCTACTGACTGGGCCCCAATGGCGGTGCACTGAATGAAGACTGAGCAAAATATTGAGACGGACCTAATGACCTTCCATTGAAAGCTATCCTACCAACACCACCACCAGTAGTACCACTAAAGTTGCCCGCTGACCGGGCCTTGTTGCTACTCTCTCGCTCCATTCTATTCTTCAGTTTGCAGGTCTCTGTGGCCTGAGAAAATGCCATCACCTTCCCATAGTTCATATCAGAATTCAAGGAAGCTGTAGCAGCCTCATTAATAACCAAGGGGCTAAGACCCTGTATAAATCGGCGCACTCTAGCCTCCATAGTGGGCATCGTGTGAATAACATACTTGGACAAGCGCGCGAACTCCATATGGTACTCCCACACACTATTTCTACCTTGTTTTAGGTTCTCAAAATCAGCAGCACGGGCTGCCTTAGTCTCAGCAGGCAAGACATTATCCATGAAAACGTCGGCAAACTCACTCTACCTCGCCGGAGGGCTCCCTTCTTCACGGGACTCCTCCCATAGTTCAAACCAAGAATATGCCACCTCTTTCAGGTGGTAGGAGGCTAATTCCACTGTCTCCGTCTCAATAGCATTCATAACTCGAAGAGTCTTGTGCATCTCATCAATGAAGTCCTGGGGGTCCTCATCTGGGTTAGTACCCATGAACACTGGAGAATCCAACTGAAGAAACATGTTAACCCTGGAACTGGCAGAATCCCCTGACTGACTGGAAAAAGTGGGTGCAACATTTGATCTCTGGGCCTGGGAAGCCACTATCTGAGCCAACATATATATGGCTCTCCTAAGATCAACATCAGAAACACCAGAATCAGTAGCTGGAGCTGGAGGTGGAACTAGAATACTAATTGGAGAGACCGTTGCACCCTCGGTAGGTGTAGGGATAGGTGCGGTCTGATCAGTTGTAGTAGCATCATGCAATGTAGTAGTTGGGGGAATATCCTCACCCCTCGGGTGTTCACCCGCCTCATCAAATATATGATCAACTGCCACTCCTGGGGTGACATTGGCTCTTTGGCCAGTTCTTGCCTTCTTTTTAGGAGCCATATACTGAAAATTAGGAGGAACAATCTTATAATCAGCTTTATCGCACGATCAAGAACATCAAATAAGGGTATTATTCCTAAATGTCCAAGTAGCCTCCTAATTATAGATGTGGTCGACAACATACTGATAAGAAGGACTCTACTAGACACGGCTCTGAGACATCCTAGGACACTTTAAAACCTTAGGCTCGGATACAAAGTTTGTCACGCCCTGACCTCGAGGAGAGCGACTGGCGCTCAACCGAGATAACTCGGCCGAGCAATCCTGCACAATACCTTCTACCTGAACTCACTCATGAATAAAGAGAAGATCTATTTCATTAATTAGGCAGTGAGGAGATTCATGTGAACAACAACACCAATTTATTATCAGTAGTTTCATCATCTATAAGTTTCAGAATACACACTTTCCTAGTTTGATGTGGAACGTGTGATGCAGTTACCAAAATTACTAGTTTGACTTTCCCAACACAGACATACCACCCACACAATGTCTACGGAGCCTCTAGTAGATACAAAAGAGTACGATGATAGTGCCGGCAACAAGGCCTTGGCTATACCTCAAAACATAATACATAAGGACAAAAGATATACGACCCCGAATGAGGTGGGGCTCACCAAGTCAGCTAGGAAGAGGGTGTTCTGCTATCAACAATCAAAGCCACCTGTTGTGGAACCACCTTCATCCATTAAAGATGCAGTGCCCCCAGCAAAAGGGACGTTAGTACATATGGAATAGTACTAGTATGAATGACTACGCACCCTCTCAATAGAACAAATGATAAGTCAAGAATGAACAATCATAAAATCAATGGGAGTCTCAAACAATACCCAAAACATCAAGTTAGGAACAAGACCAATTTTCAAGTGATTTCCATATTTTAAGTTGGGAGATATTTAGAATCAATATGCCACAGTTTACAATTTCTAATACAATTTCTGACACAGTCACCACCATGTGTGCGCTATGGCGTCCGATCATGACCTGATCGGCTAGGCCGTATCATACGAGACATCAATCACAATCACAATTTCAATTTCAATTTCCAAGACAATCACCACCATGTGTGCGGCATGGCGTCCGATCATGACCCGATCGGCTAGGCCGCCACATCCGAGACATCATCCTTTTTCTATTAATCATCTCATTCCATACCTTTTTCACATCTTTTTATTTCATTGGCACTAGTGGTCATAATTGTAATATCCCTTTTTTGTGTGGGGTATTTGCCGTATTTCATATTTTATATTTCGTGCTCACGTTTTCACTTACAACCATCATCATGGATTTTCAACAACAAGAGGATGTGGAATACATATTGAACATAAAATCTTTTGACGCAATGTTTATTCGGAATAATCGATTCATAATGAGTAACTTGGGACTTACAATGACATTGTGGGGTTCAATTCTAAGGAAAGAGTTTAGCCAACATACCTCACTTGAACTTCTTTAAACTCTAAAATGTTCCGAAAATCTAAGCAACTTTGATCTATTTCATAAATATAACAAATTGAACCAAATATTAGGAGGATGATCATGGTTCCTGCTCATTTGGGCATTTTATCAAACACTAGGTGTGCATTAAGGTTTCAACGTCCTCCTATGGTAGATTCAATCATCCCACAACCCATTATCTACCAGTTTTAGCTTAACAATCGTCCTACACCCCTTGATAACATATGCATGCAAAATGAACAACTTCCACACCCAATAATTCCCTTACTAATTACCTATTTTTAATTGAATTTCGAAATTGAGAGTTAGGGTGTAGAATCTTACCTCTAGGAAGAAGACCTAGTGAGTTTCCCTTGTCAATCTTCGGTCCGCATATCGATTCTGTCGTCCTGCCTGGGTATGAAGCCGTTCTGCGGTCCGCATATCGATTCTGCGGTCGCAAAGCAGACCGCAGAATCTCTTCTTGGAATTTCTCATGTTGATCCTGCGATGCAATCTGCGGCCCACAAAGCAATTCTGCGGCCACATAATGGACCGCACAATGGCCCTCAAATTTTGCTCAAGTTCCTGCTTCACTCTGCGGCCATTCTGCGGCTTGCAGAGTGATTCTACAGCTGTATAGTGGGCCGCAGAAATGTCTTTTTCTGCCAACATTTTCCTTTAACTCTCTAGCATGCTGTACGACCCAAAAAGTCCGTACCTCGCCACTACGGAACCTCTGGTTTTAGGTGAAATTTTACGGGGCCTTACATGAGGTGACTCAAATTCTCAAAGCATGTCATGACTCTCCAGATAGAGGTCACCACGGTGGAAACCGTACAACGGTAAAAGTGCTTGAATGTGGCTATTATTGACCATCGATTTACCAAGACGCAAACCTAATAGTCAAGGCATGTGATCAATGTCAAAGACAGGGGTCAATTTCTAGAAGGCATGGGATGCCTATGATTTTTGAGATGGAGGTAGAGATATTTGATGTGTTGGTGACAGATTTTATGGTTCCCTTTATAAGATCTTACGGCATGACATATATCTTGGTAGCAATGGATTATGCCTCAAAATGGGTCGAAGCAGTTGCCTTGCCAAACAATGAGGCAAGGAGTGTATCCGCCTTCTTGAAGAAGAACATATTTACTCCGGTTGGAACCCCAAGAGCCATCCTTAGTGATGATGGTTATCACTTTTGCAAAAATGCTTTTGCAGGGTTGCTCGAGAAATATGGAGTTAAGCATAAGGTGGCCACCCCGTACCATCCTCAATCAAGCAGTCAAGTTGAAGTCTCCAACTGAGAGATCAAAAACATTCTAGCAAAATTTGTTAATGCAAACAGGACAGACTGGTCAAGAAAGCTAGATGATGCATATTGGTCTTATCAAACTGCATTTAAGACACCCATTGGCACCTTACCCTACCGGTTGGTTTTTGGTAAGGCTTGTCACTTGCCAGTGGAGCTTGAACACAGAGCCATGTGTGCGTTGAAAAAGTTAAATGTTGACTGGGCTGAAGCTGCTAATCTAAGGATGACACAACTTAATGAGATGGAAGATTATGTTTCCATGTCTATGAGAATGTAGCCATGTGTAAAGAAAGAATGAAGTTTGTTCATGACAAGAAGATCTTGAAGCGGGAATTCAAATCCGGTGACATGGTCTTACTCTTCAACTCAACATTGAAATTCTTTTCGGCAAACTGAATTCCAAATGGTCTGGCCCATTCAACGTTGTTAGTGTGTCTTCCTATGGAGCTATTGAATTAAAATCCAAGGATGGGACTCGAACATTCAAAGTAAATGGCCAAAGAGTGAAGCATTACCTAGGAACCATCGGAGAAAGCAGCTGGTAGAACAATTAAAACTTAAAGATGGTCCTGTACCAACCTTCACCAATAAATAGCCAAGAGGGGCAAAATCTTCGTGCCGCGACATTAAATCAAGCGCTTCTTCGAAGGAAATCCATGTGTTGGAAACCTTTTTGGTTATATTTTTATCCTTGTAGGTTTATTTATAATTGTTGAACAGTTTGACGTGCATGTTTTAGAGTGCAGGTTACTCAAAATGCAATAGAAATGGGATGCAAAAGTAGACGAAAAATGAAGGAAAGTGAACTGAGCTTCAGCTGTTGTTTTGCGGCCACATATATGGCTGCATAATTGGTTCGCGGGCAGCAAACTGTTCGCATACTTCAACATTGCATCATGAAAATTGGCCATCCAAAATGCGGAGAAAAGTGAAATTTTGCGGCCCACAAAACAGTTCTGCGACCGCAGAGTGGGTCGCACATCTGTTGCACACCACCCAGGTACTAAACCATAGCAAAATACTTCTACGACTGCAGAAGCTGTTTTGTGACGGGAATCGCACCTCAAACCAGGCAAGGTATTAGTCACTTTGTCTCTTTCCTATGCCCACTTCCCTACTCTTATTTCACACTCATGAAAATGAAAAGAATACAAAATAAAGATACAAAAAATAGGAGAAAGGTTTGTACGATTCATCTTACCTTTCTCGAAAAAAAAAGCTTGACTTCCAAGTGAACGCTCACTCTCAGCACATACTGGTATGAAATTTCTCCCCTCTTCGTTGGTTTTTTTTTTAAGGTACTCGCATCATTCTTCCATTTTCTCCATGATACTCGTGTCTCCTTACCTTGTTCTTTAATTTTTGTACTGGTGTTTAATTTAGGAGAAAAACTTGCTGCCTAACATCAAATCAGGGGGTTAGAATTAGGGTTACAGATGTGTGTGGGTGTTGGTGATTGTTGGAAATGCACAGTGGGTATTGATGGGCTGAATGTAAAATTGATGTAATGTTGATTGTTGTGTAGTTGATTCATGAAATTGTGCAATAGATGTGCAGTACAAAAGAAAACTAGTTGCACAATGTTGTCTGTGGGGAATTTTTATGTGAGGAAGATGATCCATGTGGTCCATATAACTGATTTGCGGTCCGTAGAATCATCGCATACTTGTATGTTTATGGGCTTGTGGAAACTCATTATGCGGTTGATTCTGCGGCCGTAGAATTTTTCTACGGACTGCATATCGGTCTCAAAAGCCAACAGGCGAAGGCCAGATTTTCAAGTTAAAAATGCGTCTGATTTGCGATTGCAGATTAATTATGCGACCACTTTTGCGGTCTGCATAATATTTTACTTTTAGCATGCTAAATTCTTCAATACACTTCGCAGTCCGCATATCTATTATGCGATTGTATAACTGCTCCGCAAAATATGTTTTGCCTTTCACTTCTTTGTCATATGTTACAAATGCTTTACGACGTACTTACTTAACTTTAATTGGCAGGAAGGGCACCAAAGATAGCCCTAGCATCGACATCACCCACCACACAAGGAAAGAGATGGGCTCCAGCTATAAGCCAACAATCACAGCAATCCCAGTGCAAAAGGTGTGGCACATCTAGGAATTCATCTGAGCCTACTCTCAGTGTGAAAAGGAGGAGGCACAACTTGACCTTTTGCCACCAGTTGAACTCCAGGCCGAAGCAAGTAGAAAGATTGTTGAGGATATTAGGTTTTGGATCACCGGCTCTTGGAACAGATATAAAGATGTCTTGGCAAAAAGAAAGATCATCAAATAAAAGTAGCTGAGTGTGAACGGCCTTAAAGAACACTACCCGTATGTGCTAGACAACATCCAGAAGAGGGGGTGGGAGTTCTTCACTGAGCTTCTGGGGGAATACAACAAGGCAATTGTTAGGGAGTTTTATGGTGCATATGCTGCATCAATAACCAAGTAACAGGTGAAGCACCGTGTGTACTTGACCTCTATCACAGTCCGAGGAGTTGTAGTATCTTGTTGTGTCCAATCAATAAATGAACTCTATTTCGGAAATTGGGCACCAAGGACGGCAGAATATGACACAAAAATGGAAAATAAGAAAGATGAGCGTGCTTGGATAGCCTCTGTCATAGCCAAGGGAACTCCAGTCTAGATTGCACTGGTTTAGAAGATTCACAAGAGGGATTTCACCCAAGAAAGCTAGTATTGGCTATATTTTATCTATTCTCGTATACTACCAACGAGAAATGAGACTGACATCAGTCTAGAGAAGGCGATCCTCATCACTTCCATCATGTCAGGTTTCAAGATTAATATGGGGCAACTCATATTCCCTGAGATTGGGATACAGGCAAACCCGAAGGAAACTCCGCTTCCCTTTCCATGCCTAATTCATGCTTTGTGTGAAGACGCAGAGGTTTCTCCAATCCCCAAATATGACCGCATAGTAAAAGTTGCTCAGGATATTGACATAACTAGGCACAACGATGCTTCAGAGAATGTGGTTGCAGACCAACTAGAGCAATCAGCCACCCTCCTTCCGACCGCATTCACTTCAGCAGCACCTGCTACCTCGTCAGTACCAGCCACTTCTTTAGCACCGGCTACTTCCAGATCTACTCCCAGGCTGGCCACTGCTACATCACCTATCTCACTGCCTACAATCTCCAAGCTTAGTCTACTGGAAAACTTAAAAAAGAACTTCTATTGTTCATCCGACAAGCATTGACACTGCTCCAAACCTCGGTAAGTGATCTTTAGAAGCAACATTTGTCATATGAAGAACGACTTATACAATTTAAAGCTCGCCTTGAGAAGGTTGAGCGAGGTGGAGATGGGGACATGCCTCAACTCAAAAAGGATGTAGCTGAGCTCATGTTGGAGCTGCATAAGATGCAGACACTCGAGTTTGACTTGACTACCCTTCTTCTGGTGGAGGGGGAGCATGGCACTGGCGCCTCCCAAGTACCAAGCCATGATTTGGATTTCACAAATCTCCTCTCAGCAGAGGAGGCACATGGTACTGGCATCTTACAAGCTCTGGGACTCGCTGCACACACGGATGATCAGTCAGATGAGAAATCCGTAGAGTCTCGTGAGGAGACAGATAAGGAGCTGGTCTTTGAAGAGGGTGATGATCAGAGGGACAATAGAGGAAAATAGGTTGTTGTTTCTACAGAGGAACAAGGTGAGGATCAGGTGGATGTGCTAACAACTATCTGTCATGCCCCAAAACCAGGGAGCGCGACCGGCACTCAACCGAGTGAACCCGACCGAGCAAGCCTATTAGATTTCCTTCTACCCAACTCTTCCATAAATGGAGATAATACATATATTCATTAATTAGACAAAAAGGTGTTCATGTCCACAATATTAATACATTACCAATAGTTCCATCATTTTTAACGTCTTAAATAGAACAAGTAATACAACCACAACATAACATAGTTTGTCTTTCCCAACACCAATATACAACCCACACTATGTCTAAGGAGCCTCTAAAATACCAAAGAGTACAATGATAGTGCCGGCAACAAGGCTCCGGCTATACCTCAAAATATGATAACACATACGAAACAAAAGATGCACAATCTCGGAATGATATGGGGCTCACCAAGTCAGCTGGGAAGAATGAGCACCGCTATCACTGGTAAATATCCTCCGCTGTGGAACCACCTGCATCCACTAAAGATGCGGCGCCCTGGCAAAAGGGACGTTAGTACATGTCAAATAGTACTAGTATAAAAACCAAACACCAATTAAAGAATTCGGAAATACAATATAAATATGATGAACCAGGGCGACAATAAAATAACATAGTTAACTGTTTAAACCAAAGCAAGCTTATTGAGAGTTGTCATTAACATTTATAGAATTTAAGATGAGATCCTCTGTAACCATTCCCACACAAAACGGCCCTGCCTTCTCACCCCAATGTATGCGGATGGAGGTGTAAACATAATACCCATTTTAACACAAAGCGGCCTCGCCGCCTCACCCCAATATATGTCCGGGTGAAAGTGCATCAACGATACCAATACCTATACAAAACGGCTCTTCCGCCTCACCCCAATATATGCGAGTGGAGGTGTAACCCTAATCACAATCTCTAGTTTGGAACACATCCTCAATTTATAATACAATATAATAAGAGCACTTGAAACACGAATTGAACATATATCTTTGTGACAAAACTTATTCGGAATACTGAACTTGTAATAAATATCTTGGAACTTACAAGGATATTGGGGTTCCAATTCTTAAAGAAGATCTTAGCCAACATACATCAATGCAGCTTGCTTAAACTCTAAAATGTTTCGGAATTCTTAGCAACTTCAATCTATTTTAGAAATATAACAAATTGAACCAAAATTAGGAAGATGCTCATGGTTCTAGTTCATTTGAGCATTTTATCAAACACTAGGTGTGCATTAAGGTTTCAAGGACCTTTTATGGAGGATTCCATCATCCCAGAACCCAATCTTTATCATTTTTAGCTAAACAATCTTCCTACACCCTTTGATAATACATGCATGTAAAATAAAAACCTCGCATGCCCGAAAATTATCTTGCTAATTACCCATTTCTAGACAAAATTTGAAATTGAGGGTTAGGGTGTAGAATCTTACCTCTAGGATGAAGACCTAGTGAATTTCCCTTCTTAATCTTCCAAAATTCGAGCAAGAATTGAAGAACAATTATTGAGGAACACCTTCTCACTCTAGGGCACTCTCTCTCACTCTAAAATGTCAGATTTTAGCTCAAAATGGCCCAAAGCGTGTATTTAACGAAGTAGTATCAGGTTTTAATAACCCAAAAATGAAGCTCTGGAACAAGGTTTGTGGTCACATAATCGATATGCGGACCGTATATCGGCCGAATAATTGGTGTCCAAAGCTGGCCAAAAATGTGCCTGGGTCTGCGATCACTATGCGGCCCGCAAACCTGTTTTGCGGTCACATAATGAACCGCAGAACAGTTATTCGGTCGCATAGTCGACCACATAATGGCATCCAAGATTTTCCCTCTCCTTCCTCACTCTGTGGCCATTATGCTGTCCGCAGAGTGATTCCGCAATCGCATTATGGACCGCAGAAATGCATTTTTCTGCAAATAGTTTTTCCTTTATCCCTCAGTGCCTTGTTCAACCCAAAAGGTCCGAGCCATTATTTTCGGCATCACGAAACATTATTTTCTTTTGCAAAATTTTATAGGGCCTTAAACTATCGTACATTCCCTTACGGATATGGTTTCCATGGCTACCACCACGATCACACAACCATCACTGAGTGAGGCCATCATCTCCTAGGTCCAGGACCCGGCTCCGCAACTGGTAGAGCCTCTTACTTTTGTCCCAGACACCACTGTCCAGTCAGAGGATCCACCCACTGCCTCCCTTGTGTCTGCTCCTGGCCCCACAGCCACATCAAACAGTCCAGCCCATCCAAGCCCCTAGTGCACCCCAAGAAGCCCCTAAACCTTGCTCTTACTTTTTCAATGCATTGGGGACAATGCATGCTTCTATGTTTGGGGTGGAATAGAAAGATGACTCTTGCAACTTGTATATAAATTTTAGTCTCGATAGTTTAGATTTGTAAATAGTAATGAATTCCCCTTGATTTTTCTTTGTCGGGTTCTTTTCTAAGGGTGTAATAGTAGAACCATGGCCGTAGCATAAAATGTTTTGACTTGGTTAGTGCTTTTGTTCAAGATTAAAGTATGTGGTAAGTTTTTGTGGAAAAAATTGTACCCTTCAAATTTTGTGAATAAATAGTCATTTTTGCGAAAATCGAGGCTCGTTCTTTAATGTTGTGCTTACATAAAATCTCGAATTATCATGTGATGAAGCTTTGAATTGCCTTGTATTCATTTGATGGCTGAAATTATGCCGATTCGAGTAGTTCATGCATCTTGAGTGGTGATAATTTGTGTAAATAATGCATGTGCTCAACTTGTAATGTGTAGAACTTGCCTGATTGGTTTCTCAATGCAAATCTTATGTTGATGGTTGGTTGTTGAAAATTCATTCTGATTGCTAACTAATTTTTGGCCAAATTGACCTCCCTTTTGCATTTATTACCCTAGTTGTCCCCCGTTGAGCTTTTAAACTTTCCTTTGGCTACCACATTACAAATCATTACCCCTTTTGTGAAATTACTCCTTTTTCTGAACCCATCCCTCCTTGAAAGTTATGTATGAGGCTTTAAGCCTAAGTTGGGGGTGTTGGTGCAAATTAAGAAACAGTAGAGGAATTTATTGTGTGTAAAGGCTAATCTTTTGAGGTTGTGTCTTGTGAAGCGATTGGCTAAGTCAAGAGCTAATTACCCATTTATAAACAAAATTCAAAATTGAGGGTTAGGGTGTAGAATCTTACCTCTAGGATGAAGACCTAGTGAGTTTCCCTTCTTAACCTTCTCACTCTAGGGCACTCTCTCTCACTCTAAAATATCAGATTTTAGCTAAAAAATGGCCCAAAGCATGTATTTAACGAAGTGGGGTCGGGTTTTAAAAACCCAAAAATGAAGCTCCAAAATAAGGTCTGCGATCGCATAATTGATATGCGGACCGCATATCGGCCGCATAATTGGTGTCCAAAGTTGGCCAAATATCTACCTGGGTCTGCGGTCACTATGCGGCCCACAGACATGTTCTGCGGTCGCATAATGAATCGCAGAATAGTTATGCGGTCGTATAGTCGACCACATAATAGAATCCAAGATTGCCCCTCTCCTGCCTCACTATGCGGCCATTATGCGTTCCGCAGCATGATTCTGGCGTCGCATAATAGACAGTAGAAATGCATTTTTCTACAAAATGTTTTCCTTTATCCCTCAGTGCATTTTTCCTCAACACGTAAAACCAATTCGGCATCACGAAACATTATTTTCTTTTGCAAAATTTTACGGAGCCTTACATTCTCCCCCACTTAGGATCATTCGTCCTTGAATGAGGGTCAAAATCTGTTATTAGCATCTTATGCAACTTAGTTTTCATACCACATACTAGCAGCCCCAAATTTGACTAACTCCCTAAATTTCCAAAAGTTTCGCCAAAGTTTCCCCTGTAACTGGGACTATCCACCTGTCAGAGAGCCCTAGAAACATACTCTCAAAACATATATATATAATCCAATAACATAACATAACTCATAAAAACACCAACCATGGGCTCACATACAATATATTTAGAAAGAAGCACCTTTACATTACTGAACAAATGATACAAGAATCCATAGGTGACAATTTTATAGAAAGGTTACATAGCTTATACAAACAAGTAAGGATACTTCTTTTTCATCTCTTCTTCGGCCTCCCAAGTAGCCTCTTCAACCTGCTGGTTTCGCCATAACACTTTCACAGAGGCAATTTCTTTATTCCTCAACTTTCGGACTTGCCCAGTTCTTCATTAACCTCAATGGTCTCAACCGAAATAATGAGTGTCGGGTCTTCAACTACTTTCTTCAACATAGATACATGAAACAACGGGTGCACTAGTAACATCTTAGGTGGTAGCTCAAGCTTGTGCGCCATCTGACTGATCCTCTGAATGATTCTGTATGGTCTGACATACCTCGAACTCAATTTCCCTTTCATACCAAATTGCATTACACCCTTCATGGGGGAAGCTTCAAAAATACCCAATCATCTTCTTTGAACTCCAAATCCCTACGACAAACATCTGAGTAGGACTTCTGAGGACTCTGAATAGTCTTCAGCTGCTCCTTAATGATCTTAACTTTTTCCATAACCTTATGCACGAGGTCTGGCCCTATCAACTCTGCTTCCCCAATTTCGAACCACCCATAGGGAGATCGACATCTCCTTCCATATAAAGCCTCGAACGGTGCCATATGAATGCTAGCATGATAGCTATTGTTGTAGGCAAATTCTATGAGTGGTAAATGGTCATCCTAGCCACCTTTGAAGTCTATAACACAAGCATGCAACATATCCTCAAGCGTCTGAATAGTCCACTCTACCTGCCCGTCAGTCTGCGGGTGAAAGGCTGTACTAATATTCATTTGAGTACCCAGACCTTGCTGAAATTTCTTCCAAAAATTCGCCGTGAACTGAGTCCCTTGATCGGAAATGATAGAAACTGGAGTGCCATGCAGCCTGACTATTTCCTGGATATACAACTGAGCATACTGTTCCGCTGTGTTGGTAGCCTTAACCGGCAACAAGTGTGCTGATTTCGTGAGTCGATCCACAATCACCCAAATTGAGGCAAACTTACGAGGAGTGCGTGGTAATCCTACCACAAAATCCATATTAATCATTTCCCACTTTCATGTTGGAATTTCTATATTTTGTGCCAACCCACCAGGCCGTTGATGTTCGGCCTTCACTTGCTGACAATTCGAACACCTTGCCACAAAGTCCGCCACATTCCTTTTCATGTCATTCCACCAATATACTTCCATAAGGTCATGATACATTTTCGTAGAACCTGGGTGCACAGAATACCTAGAAGTGTGAGCCTCAGTCATAATTCTTTCCCGGAGATCATCTACATTTGGAACACATAGACGCCCTTGGTACCTTAGTGTACCATCACCCATTCCAAGAGAAAAGGCCATGGTCTTATGTTTATGAATCCCCTCTTTCAATTGTGCCAACAATGGATCGTTGTATTGCTTCTCCTTGACTTCCACAACAAGTGATGATTTAGCCCTATTTTGCACAATCACCCCTCCTTCACTAGAGTCCGCAAGACGAACTCCTAAACTAGCCAATCAGTGAACTTCCTTGGCCAATGGCCTTTGATATGCCTCCAAGTGAGCCAAACTACCTATAGATTTCCGGCTAAGAGCATCTGCCATAACATTGGCCTTTCCTGGGTGATACAGGATATCGATGTCTTAATCTTTGAGTAACTCAAACCATCTCCTCTGCCTCAGATTCAATTCCTTCTGCTTGAAAATATATTGAAGGCTCTTATGGTCCGTGAATATATCAATATGGTCCCCATATAAATAATGACGCCAAATTTTCAATGCAAATACCACCGCCGCAAGTTCTAAGTCATGTGTTGGATAGTTCTTTTCATGATTCTTGAGTTGCCTAGAAGCATAAGCTATAACCTTGCCATGTTGCATTAATACACACCCAAGTCCAATTCTTGAAGCATCACAATATACCATAAATCCATTTGCACCCTCTGGTAAGGTCAACACTAGTGCCGTAGTCAATCTTGCTTTCATTTCCTGGAAACTCCTTGCAAGGGTAGAAAACCCCTCCATGAATCTTCTGTAATACCCAGCTAAGCCTAAGAAACTGCGAATCTCTGTTGGAGTTGTAGGCCTCGGCCAATTCCTCACAGCCACAGTCCTTTGAGGATCAACCATAATTCCTTCACTAGAGACTACATGGCCCAAGAATGTAACAGATTCAAGCTAGAATTCACATTTCAAAATTTTTACATATAACTCGTGCTGATATAGGGTTTGTAGAAATATCTTGAGATGATCAGCATGGTCCTCCCGACTCCGCGAATAAACAAGAATATCGTCAATAAACACTATCACGAAGGAGTCGAGGAAAGGTTTGAAAACCCGATTCATAAGATCCATGAAAGCTGCTGGGGCATTTGTTAGCCCAAGAGACATCACCAGAAATTCAAAATGCCCATACCGGGTTCTAAAAGCTTTTTTCGGAACATCCTTCTCCCTGATCTTCAATTGGTGATGCCCGGATCATAAATCAATTTTGGAGAAGTACTTAGGACCTTGCAATTGGTCAAACAAGTCATCTATCCTTGGCAGTGGGTACTTATTCTTGATCGTGAACTTGTTAAGCTGCCGATAGTCAATACACTTTCTCAGTGACCCATCTTTCTTCCTTACAAAAAGGACCGGTGCGCCCCAAGGCGACGCACTTGGCCGGATAAAACCCTTTTTTAACAAATCTCTCAATTGTTCCTTTAGCTCCTTCAATTCTGTCGGTGCCATTCTGTAGGGTGGAATAGATATAGGATGCGTGTCTGGCATCACATGAATCCTAAAATCAATCTCCCTGTCTGGTGGGATCCCAGGGAGTTCATTCGAAAAGACTCCCGGAAATTCATTCACAATAGGCACAGACTCAAGCGTATGTGCCTCAGCATCAGTGTCTGTAACCCGGACCGAAGGTAAATACACCTCTTGTTGATCATTTTCGTAGATTTAAAGTAAGAAATAAACCTACCCTCCGGCACTACATCATCACCCTTCCACTCAATAATTGGATCATTTGGAAATTCGAACCTAACAGTTCTAGTTCGGCAATCAAGCTTGGGAAAACATGAATAAAGCCAATCCATCCCCATTATCACCTAAAAATCGACCATTTTCAATTCAATAAGATCAGCCACGATGTCATGACCACGCAACGTGACAACACAATCCCTATAAACTCGCGCGGCCAAAATAGACTCACCAACTGGAGTAGATACAGAGAACGGCTCGTGAAGTTGTTCCGATTCTATCCCAAATTCCATGGTAACATAAGGAGTGACATATGACAAAGTGGAACTGGGATCAATAAGAGCATATACATCATAGGATTGGATAGACAATATACATGTGACAATGTCTGGAAAAGCCTCTGATTCTCGATGCCTCCACATAGCATAAAATCTGCTGGGTCCTCCCGAATTCTGTGCACCACCCCTATCTGCACCACGCCCTGTGGGTGCTGGGTGCCTTGAGTTGGATGTGTTGTGGATGTAGTAGCTACAGAATTAGCTGGTTGCGCCTCACCTCTGCCCATGTATCGGCGGGATGAGCAGCAATCCCTGTGAATGTGACCCCTCACACCACACACATAACATATAGGTAGGTCCATAAAGCAGGCATCAAAGTGCATCCTCCCACACTTAGGTCATGGGAGCCTCTGCTGCTGAAACCTTCTGTGGGGATTACCCTGCTGGTGGGGTCCCCAGTTGCCCTGACTGGGTCCAGATGACTGTGCACCCATCAAAGACTGGGGGAATTATTGGGATGGTCCTGATGACACTCCCCTGAATGCCGACCTACCACCACTACCACCAGAAGAACCACCAAAGTTGCCCACGGACCGGGCCTTGCTGCTACCCTGACGCTCCATTCTATTATTCAATTTGCGGGTCTCTGTGGCTTGATCAAATGCCACCATCTTACCATAGTTCATATCGGAATTCAAGGCAGCTGTAGAGGCCTCATTAATAACCAAGGGGCTAAGGCCCTGTACAAAACGGCGCACTCTAGACCCCCATAGTGGGTAGCATGTGAATAGCATTTTTGGACAGGCGCGCAAACTCCATATAATACTCCCACACATTCATACTACCCTGCTTCAGGCTTTCAAACTTAGCGGCACGGGCTGCCTTAGTTTTGGCAGGCAAGAAATGATTCATAAAGGCATCGATGAACTCACCCTACCTTGCCGGAGGGCTTCCCTCCTCACGGGATTCCTCCCACAACTCAAACCAAGAATAGGCCACCCCCTTCAGGTGGTAGGAGGCCAACTCCACTCCTTCCGTCTCTGTAGCATGCATAATCCGAAGAGTCTTATGCATCTAATGAATGAAATCTTGTGGGTTCTTATTCGGGATCAGTACCCGTAAACACTGGAGGATGTAACTGAAGAAACTTGTTCGCCCTGGAACTAGCAAATTCCCCTGGATGACTGGAAGAAGTAGGCCCAACACTCGATCTCTGGGCCTGAGAAGCCACTATCTGTGTCAACATTTGTATGGCTCCCCTAATATCAACATCAGACACACCAGAATCGGAAGCTTGAGTTGGAGGTGGAATTGGAATATCAGTTGGAGGAACCGTTGCACCTTCTGTGGTAGAATCAAGCAGTGTGGTAACTGGGGGAATATCCTCACCCCTCGGGTGCTCACCCGCATCATCAATTATAGGATCAACTGCCACTCCTGGGGGGGTGACATTGGCTCTTTGGCCCGTTCTTGCCTTCTTCTGAAGTGCTATGTACTTAAAATTAGAGCAACGCATGAGTTAAAGGAGGAACAATCTTACAACCAGCTTTATTGCACGATCAAGAACATGAAAGAAGGGTATTATTCCTAAATGCCCATGTAGCATCCTACTTATATATGTGGTCGACAACATACCGATATAAGGACTCTACTAGACACGGCTCCGAGACATCCTAGGACACTTTAAAACCTTAGGATCTGATACCAAGTTTGTCATGCCCCAAAATCGGGAAGCGCGATCGGTGCTCAACCGAGTGAACCCGACAGAGCAAGCCTATTAGATTTCCTTCTACCCAACTCATCCATGAATGGAGATAATACATATTTTCATAAATTAGACAAAAAGGTGTTCATGTCTACAATACCAATTCATTACCAATAGTTCCATCATTTTTAATGTCTTAAATAGAACAAGTAATACAACCACAACATAACATAGTTTGTCTTTCCCAATAGCAATACACATCCCACACTATGTCTACGGAGCCTTTAAATACCAAAGAGTACAATGATAGTGCCGACAATAAGGCTCCAGATACTCAAAATACGATAACACATACGAAATAAAAGATGCACAACCCCGGAATGAGATGGGGCTCACCAAGTCTGCTGGGAATAATGAGCACCACTATCACTGGTCAATATCCTCTACTGTGGAACCACCTGCATCCATTAAAGATGTAGCACCCTCGGTAAAAGGGGCGTTAGTGCATGTCGAATAGTACTAGTATGAAAACCAAACACCAATTAAGGAATTCGAAAATACAATATAAATATGATGAACCAGTGCGACAATAGAATAACGTAGTTAACCGTTTAAACCAAAGCAAGCTTATCGAGAGCTGTCATTAACATTTATAGAATTTAAGATGAATCCTCTGTAACTATTCCCACAAAAAATGGCCCTGCCGCCTCATCCCAATGTATACGGGTAAAGGTGTAAACACAATACCCCTTTTCACACAAAGCGGCCCTGCTGACGCGCCCCAATATATGTGCGGGTGGAAATGCATCAATGATATCAATACCTACACAAAGCGGCTCTTCCTCCTCACTATAATACAATATGATAAGAGCACTTGAAACATGAATTGAACATATATCTTTGTCACAAAACTTATTCGGAATACTCAACTTGTAATAAATATCTTGGAACTTACAAGGATATTGGGGTTCCAATTCTTAAAGAAGAGTTTAGCCAACATACCTCAATGGAGCTTCCTTAAACTCTAAAATGTTTCGGAATTCTTAGCAACTTTAATCTATTTTAGAAATATAATAAATTTAGCCAAAATTAGGAAGATGCTCATGGTTCTAGCTCATTTGAACATTTTATCAAACACTAGGTGTGCATTAAGGTTTTAAGGTCCTTTTATGGAGGATTCCATCATCCCACAACCCAATCTTTACCATTTTTAGCTAAACAATCTTCCTACACCCTTTGATAACACATGCATGTAAAATAAACAACTCTCATGCCCAAAATTTATCTTGCTAATTACCCATTTCTAGACAAAATTCGAAATTGAGGGTTAGGGTGTAGAATCTTACCTCTAGGATGAAGACCTAGTGAGTTTCCCTTCTTAATCTTTCAAATTTCGAGCAATAATTGAAGAACAATTATTGAGGAACACCTTCTCACTCTAGGGCACTCTCTCTCATTCTAAAATGTCAGATTTTTGCTCAAAAATGGCCCAAAGAATGTATTTAACGAAGTAGGGTCGGGATTTAAAAACTCAAAAATGAAGCTCCGGAACAAGGTTTGCGATCGCATAATCGTTATGTGGACCACATATCGACCGCATAATTGGTGTCCAAAGCTGGCCAAAAATCTGCCTGGGTTTGCGATCACTATGCGGCCCGCAGACTTATTCTGCGATCGCATAATGAACCGCAGAACAATTATGCGGTTGCATAGTTGAATGCGGAATGGCATCCAAGATTTCCCCTCCTGCCTCACTCTGTGGCCATTATGCGGTCCGCAGAGTGATTCTGCGGTCGCATAATGGACCGCAGAAACACATTAATTCAGCATCATGAAACATTATTTTTTTTTTGTAAAATTTTACGAGGCCTTACACTATCGCACATTCCCTTGCGGATATGGTTTACATGGCTACCACCACGACCACACAACCATCATCGAGTGAGGCCATCAGCTTCCAGGTCCAGGACCCAGCTCCGCAACTAGTGGAGCCTCCTACTTTTGCCCCAGACACCACTGTCGAGTCAGAGGATCCACCCACTGCCTCCCTTGTGTCAGCTCGCGGCCCCACAGCCACATCAGATAGTCCAACCCATCCAAGCCCCTAGTGCACCCCAAGAAGCCCCTAAACCTTGCTTTTACTTTTTCAATGCATTTGGGACAATGCATGCTTCAATGTTTGGGGTGGGGTAGAAAGATGACTCTTGCAATGTGTATATAAATTTTAGTCTTGATAGTGTAGATTTGTATATAGTAATGAATTCCCTTTGATGTTTCTTTGTCGGGTTCTTTTCCAAGGGTGTAATAGTAGAACCATGGCCGTAGCATGAAAGCATGTGGTAAGTTTTTATGGAAAAAATTATACCCTTCAAATTTTGTGAATAAATAGTCACTTTTATGAAAATCGAGGCTCGTTCTTTAACGTTGTGCTTACATAGAATCTCAAATTATCATGTGATGAAGCTTTGAATTTCCTTGTATTCATTTGATGGCTGAAATTATGCCGATTCAAGTAGTTCATGCATCTTGAGTGGTGAGAATTTGTGTAAATAATGTATGTGCTCAACTTGTAATGTCTAGAACTTGCCCGATTGATTTCTCAATGCAAATCTTATGTTGATGGTTGGTTGTTTAAAATTCATTCTGATTGCTAACTAATTTTTCGCCAAATTGACCTCTCTTGTGCATTTATTACCCTAGTTGTCCCTCATTGAGCCTTTAAACTTTCCTTTGGCTACCACATTACAAATCGTTACCCCTTTTGTGAAATTACTCCTTCTTTTGAACCCATCCCTCCTTGAAAGTTATGAATGAGGCTTTAAGCCTAAGTTGGGGGTGTTGGTGCAAATTAGGAAACAGTAGAGGAATGTATTATGTGTAAAAGCTAATATTTTGAGGTTGTGTCTTGTGAAGCGAGCGGCTAAGTCAAGAGCCAACGTACCTTTAACAAAAAGCTTTACATTACCTCAAACCATGTAATACTCACTCTTTCGAAAAAATGAAATGGTGAGAGAATGTGGTAAGGCAAGAAACTAGGGAGTGATCATGAACTACAAGGTGGTTTGATAGTATATACTAGATATCAACAAGGGCAATGTGTGCTATTCGTGAAAGAATTTGTGTATCGTTCAAGCAGGGTATAGTCATTATATTCCCAAATATTCATCCAACCCATCCCAAAGCCTGCACTACAACTCGTAAAAAGTCCTTTTTGATTTACAACCAATTATTCCTGAGTTAGCGATGCGTTAAAATAAGGGCAAGCATATAGACTGATACTTGTAGCACTTAGCTTTCTTTCTAAATGCATGAGTGTTTGATTGTATCCCATGTACATATTTGTATTTGTTGAGTTGGTGATTTTCTTTGCTGTGAGAATGCATGAATTGCAAGAGTTAGCAAAAGTTAGGATTTTCGAAGTACGATGCAAGTGCATATCTAGCTATTAGTAGCATTCTGTCATTGCTTTTGAGGCTCAAAACTCACAAACTTATTATTTGAACATTTAAACGATCTTTGTCATTGTTGAAGGGAAAATAAAAGAAGTTACATGCTTTATAGCTAACAGTTAGCACCATCCATAGTCATTGTTATATTGTTATCGGTCTGAAGTAGATTGGTAATTAGTAGGGTGACTTTTTAGTTGCTTGAGAGCAAGCAGGAGTCTAAGTTGGGGGTGTTGATGTGCCGTAGAAATATGGCACTTTTGATAATAATTACATAGACTTTAACTCATCTTTTAAAGCATTGTAAGTCATGTCTTATGTAGTTTGCGATGATTTCTTCGCAAATGCGATGGTTCACAATTGCGAAGTCTGCAGCTGATCAAAAGGGCTGAAAGTCGGGATTTCATCTCTTATACTCTCATTTTAGAACCCCTAGACTTGGTAGGAGGCGATTTGGAGAGGGGATTTTCATCTACAAACTTTGGGTAAGTGATTATAATCTATTTCCAACTATATTCCATCAATATATCTTAGATTTTAATATCAAAATCATGTGAATCAAACTGAAAATTTGTGAAACTTTGTCAAGTTTTTGAAAAATAAGAATTTGAGTTTTGAGAGTCAATTTGGACTCGGATTTGAAACTAATCACATATATGAACTCGTGGGGTTATGGGTAGTGAGAATCTACCATTGGACCCGGGTTTTGACCGGGCGAGCCCCGGGTTGACATTTGTTGACTTTTTGGGAAAAGTGTAAAGATCTTAGCCTTATCTATTGTAATTGATTTCCCTTGTATTGTTTGATGATATTAGGTCGATTTTGGTTAGATTGGAGCCGCATGGAGGCGGATTTTAGGGGAAAAGCTATTTCCGAGGGTTGAATTAGCTTAGTTGAGGTAAGTATCTTGCCTAACTTTGTGTAGGGGAACTACTCATTAGGATTTGGGATTGATTGTGTAATTTGTGCTATGTGAAAGCTGTATACGCAAGGTGAGGAGTGGGTACACGGGTTGTATATGGTAATTGACCGGTTTAGGCTACTTAGACTCTTCCCAATTTTTAATTGAATTGTCATATCATGTTCTAAATTTTCACAGTCAATCTATTCTTACTTGTGTTAGTCTATCCTTGCATGCCTTAAATGACTTTTTTAATGCTAGTTCTACATCCTACTTGATAAATGGCTCTCATGCTTTAGTTGAACTTTTTGCCTCTTTTATTGTTACATGTTATCTCTTTCATTGGTTATTATCACTATTTGAAGTCATTGTACATGTTATCTCTTTCATTGTTGATTATCACTTTTTGAAGTCATTGTACATGTTATCTCTTTCATTGTTGATTACCATCATTGGAACTCACTATTATACGTTATATCTTCCATTGTGAGTTATTCTTATTTAATATCGTGGTTATACATTATCTTGCTTATTTTGAGTTAATTGTGTTGAAGTTGTGAAAGTTGTTATCACATTGAGGCAAAGTTGTTTATTGTTGAGCTATCCTTCTTGTTGAAAAATTTACATTCACTGCTTTTGGTGATATTTTTGTACCCATTGTGGTTGAGCTATGGGCTATTGTTGTTGAAACATTAATATTGTTGATTATTGACAAGTTGTGGCATATGGGCACTTGTTGTACGAGTTGTTATTGTGATGTAATATTGACGCGCATGCGGCGGTATAAGGATAGGGGTTAATGTACATACGGTGGCATAAGGTAGGACTTATGTGCATGTTGTTTGTAAGGAAAATACATGAAGCCACACGACGTCATAAGGTGGGCTAAAGTGTGTGTAGCTATTTTGGAAAAATATTTTTCAAAATTATTTAAATGTAAGGCTCACACGGCGGTATAAGGGAAAATTGAGATTGAAATTGTGAAATGTGAATACGACGTGGTACCTCGTTGTGATTCTTGTTATTTATCTCATGTTGTAAGAGTTCTTGGTGGGAACACTTCTTGTTGTTTTGTTCTTCCTTGTTCTATCAGTTATTGTCTGCATATGTTCATTGTTGTTCTCTTTAATTGATTCCTTTATGTTATTTCCATGCTTAATATTCCGGTATTAGTTCATGTTATTAATTTGTTTCGTATCAGTTATATCTCCGCCTTCCATTATTTATCATTATTATGTTTTCATGTTGTTTATTTATATCCTATTAGGTGTCTTGACCTAGCCTCATCACTACTCTACCGAGGTTAGGCTTGATACTTACTGGGTACCATTGTGGTGTACTCATACTACACTTCTGCACATCTTTTTGTGCAGATTCAGGTACGTCTACTCGTGCCGGAAGTTAGTGATCGATAGTTAGCTTCTTTACGGAGACTTCAAGGTATACCTGCTCGCCGTCTGCAAGCCTCAGAGTCACCTTCCCTTATCTTTAATTCCTGTTGTATTTTCTTTCAGACGGTGATGTAGTAGACATTCTAGTTTACTCTGTAAAGCTTATGACTCAGTTCCAGCGGTTTTGGGAAGTGTGTTTTTGAGATTCTATTTGAGAAGATTAGATCAGTTTATCATGCTTGATTTAGTATTTTGTTAATTATTTCTGTCAAATTATTATTAAATGTTAGGCTTACCTAGTCATAGAGACTAGGTACCATCACGATATCCTACGGTGGGTAATTGGGGTTGTGACAAGTTGGTATCAGAGCTCTAGGTTCATAGGTGTTACGAGTCATAAGCAGGTTTTGTAGAGTCTTACGGATGGGTAGAAAGACGTCTGTACTCATCTTTGAGAGGCTACGGAACTGTTAGGAAAATTTTACTTCTTTGATTCCTTATCGTGCGAATTGGTTGACTTCGAAAACTGAATCTTTGACTTTCTATTCTCTCATAGATTGTGAGGACACGCACTGTTGGATCCGACGATCAGACACCTGTGCCCCCGCTAGAGCCGCGAGAGGCCGGGTCTAGTGCAAAGGTCAAGGAGGGCCATGTTGTGGAGCAAGAGCACCTGCCCGAACTGCGACAAAGGAGCCTCTAATAGCTCCAGTTAGGGGGTAGGCACCCGAGGCACCTGTTGCTAACCCTGCACTTTAGGAGACCCTCGCATATTTCTTGAGCAGGATCAGTACCTTAGCTCAGGCGGGGTTTATTCCACTTGCACATGCCACATCTCAGGCTGGGGGAGGAACTTAGACTCCTGCGGCCCGTACTCCAAAGCAGCAGGTCCATGTTGATTAGGTCCTAGAGGTCATACTAGTACAGACTATTATTCCAGTTCAGCCCGCAGTTATGGCAGTAGTATCTAAGGAGGAGGAGCTTAGACTTGAGAGGTTCAAGAAGTATCACCCTCCTACTTACAGTAGTTTAGCTTCAGCGGATGCACATGGTTTTCTAGAGGAGTGCCACCGTATTGTCTGCACCATAGGTATTGTGGAGACAAGCGGAGTTGCTTTTACTACATTCCAGCTGTTAGGAGCAGCGTATCAGTGGTGTCGAGTTTATGATGAGGGTAGCCCAGCCGATATAGCTTCACTTACATAGACTCAGTTTTTAGAGTTATTCATGAGAGAGTTCATTCCTCATACCCTTAGGGATGCATGGCATGCAAAGTTTGAGAAGCTTCACCAAGGTACTATGACAGTGTCCGAGTATGCTATCCTATTAAATGGTTTTTCCAGACATGCACCTGCCTTGGTTTCTATAGTCAAAGAGCGAGTCCGTCGATTTAGCGAGGGGCTCAACTATGGTATTAGATTCAGCATAGCTAGAGAGTTGAAGACCTATACCCCATATCAACAAGTGGTAGATATAGCACGGAGGTTGGAGTGTATGCGGGGCCATAAGAGAGAGGACAGGGGAGGCCAAGGGCCTCTAGGTACTAGAGGGTTTAGTGGTGGTCACGCTACTGATACAGCCCATCATGGCAGAGGCTCTATGAGCCGTCTAGTTCACTCAGCACTTCCAGCTTCTAGTGGTGCTCCGCTTATTTCGAGGTCTCGGGTTGCACACTTTGCTCAGCCACTTTCTAGTGCACCTCTTGCACGGGATGCCTTCAGCGGTCAGTACTGCCGACCAGGACCAAGCCAGTCCCAGCAGCCACACCCACCGAGAGCTTGTTTTGAGTGTGGTAATATCCGTCACATGTTTAGAGACTGCCCTAGACTCTGGAGGGGTGTACCTCCATAGACTACTCAGGCTCCTTGAATTCAGTCAGGTCCATAGACTTCTCAAGCCATGGTTGCTACCCTTAGTGCCGCTCCACCCGCACAGCCAGCTAAGGGTGGGGGACGGGTGGGTAAAGGCCTCCCTAGAAGGGGAGGCCAGGCAAGATTCCATGCTTTTCCAGGTATTATGGAGGCTGCCGCTTCAGACGCAGTCATTACAGGTGTGGTTCCAATTTGCCATAGAGGTGCATCAGTTTTACTTGATTCGGGATCCACTTATTCATATGTGTCATCTTACTTTGCTCTGTATTTGGAGATATCTCTTGATTCTTTGAGTTTTCATGTTTATGTGTCCACGCATGTGGGAGATTCTATTATTGTGGAGTGTGTGTATCGGTCGCGTTTAGTTGTTATTGGTGGTTTTGAGACCAGAGTTGATCTATTGTTACTTTGTATAATAGACTTTGATGTCATCTTGGGCATGGACCAGTTGTCGCCCTATCATGTTATTCTGGATTGTCATGCCAAGACTATGACATTGGCTATGCCAGGGTTGCCACGGTTATAGTTGAGGGGTGTATTGGATTATGTTCCTAGCAGGGTTGTGTCATTTCTAAAGGCTCATTGGATGGTTGAGAAGGGGTGTGATGCTTATCTAGCCTTTCTGAGAGATGCCAGTGCTGATACTCCTACAATTGAGTTAGTTTCAGTAGTGAGATACTTCCCATATGTATTTGCAGCAGATCTTTTGGGCATGCAGTCCAATAGGGATATCAATTTTGGTGTTGACTTATTGCCGGGCACTCAGCCCATTTCTATTCCATTATATTGTATGACCCTAGCGAAGTTGCAGGGGTTAAAGAAGCAATTGCAAAAGTTGCTTGATAAGGGTTTCATTCAGCCTAGTGTGTCGTTGTGGTGTGCTCCAGTCTTGTTTGTGAAGAAGAAGGATGGTTCTATGTGCATGTGTATTGATTATCGGCAGTTGAACAAGATTACAATGAAGAACAAGTATCTGTTACCCCGCATTGATGGCTTATTTAATCAGATAGAGGGTGCCAGAGTGTTCTCAAATATTGATTTGCGGTCAGGTTATTATTAGCTAAAGATTCGTGATCCGAATATTCTGAAGACTGTCTTTTGGACTCGGTATGGTCACTACGAGTTCCTTGTGATGTCATTTGAGCTGACCAACTCCCCAACAACATTTATGCACCTGATGAATAGTGTAAATCCAGCCATATCTTGATTCATTCATCATTGTTTTTATTGATGACATCTTGGTGTACTCCTGCAGCCGAGACGATCATGAGTAGCACATAAGGATCATGCTCCAGACCTTGAGAGAGAAGAAGTTGTATGTAAATTTCTCAATGTGTGAATTCTGGCTTGATTCGGTGGCATTTTTGGGTCATGTAGTATCGAGTGAGGGGATCAAGGTAGATCCGAAGAAGATTGAAGCAGTGCAAAGTTGGCCTAGACAGTCTTTAGCTACTGAGATTCTTAGTTTCCTTAGTTTGGCCTGGTATTATCGCCATTTCATAGAAGGTTTCTCATTTATTGTTGTACCTATGACCAGATTGACCCAGAAGGGTGCTCCTTTCAAATGGCCCGAGGAGTGTGAGGAAAGCTTTCAAAAGCTCAAGACTGCTTTGACTACAGCCCCATTGTTGGTGTTGCCTACGGGTTCAAGGCCTTACACTGTGTACTGTGATGTGTTATGTGTTGGCCTTGGTGCGGTGTTGATGCAAGACGGTAGGGTAATTGCCTATGCATCACGGTAGCTAAAGACTCATGAGAAGAATTATTCGGTCTACGACTTGGAATTGATAGCTATTGTGCATGCACTGAAGATCTGGCGGCATTATTTGTACGGTGTCCCTTGTGTGGTCTTTACCGACCATCATAGTCTACAACATCTGTTCAAATAGAAAGTTCTTAACCTACGACAGTAGAGATCGTTGGAGTTGCTTAAAGACTATGATATCATTATTCTATATCATTCCGGGAAGGCCAATGTGGTGGCCGATGCCTTGAGTAGAAAGGCAGAGAGCTTAGGTAGTTTAGCACATCTACTGGCAGTAGAGAGGCCACTAGCCATGGATGTTCAGGCCTTGGCCAACCAGTTTGTTAGATTGGATGTTTTGAAGCTCAGTCGAGTTCTTGCTTGCATGATTTCTTGGTCTTCTTTATATGATCGCATCAGAGAGCGTCACTATGACGACCCCTATTTTTTGTCCTTAAGGACATGATATAGCACGGCGATGCCAAAGAGGTTTCTATCAGATATGCCGGTGTGTTGCGGATGCAGGGCCGATTATGTGTGCCCAATGTGGATGGGTTGCATGAGTTGATCCTTCAGGTGGCTCACAGTTCGTGATACTCCATTCATCTGGGTGCCGCAAAGATGTATAAACATTTGAGACAGCACTATTGGTGGAGGAGAATGAAGAAAGACATAGTGGAGAATGTAGCTCGGTTCCTAAATTATCAGCAGGAGAAGTATGAGCATCAGAGTCCGAGCGGTTTGCTGCAGAGACTTGAGATTCTCGAGTGGAAATAGGAGCATGTTACCATGCACATCATTGTTGGACTCCCACAGACTCAAAAAAAATTTGACGTTGTATGGGTGATTGTGGACAGGTTGACCAAGTCGGCTCATTTTATTCCGGTAATGACCACATATTCTTCAGTGCAGCTAGCTCAGATCTATATCTGGGAGATTTTCCAACTTCATGGCATGCTGTTATCCATCATTTTTGACCGAGACATGCAGTTCACATCGCATTTTTAGAGAGTTGTGCAGCGTGAGTTAGGCACACAGTTGAGTTGAGTACATCATTTCACCCCTAGATGGATGGAAAATCCGAGCGCACCATTCAAATTTGGAGAATATGCTTCGTGCTTGTGCTATGGATTTCGAGGGTTCTTGGGATCAGTTCTTGCCGCTTGCGGAATTTTCCTACAACAGCTATCAATCGAGTATTCAGATGGCTCTTTATGAGTCCCTATATGGGAGACCGTGTCGTTCTCCAGTTGGTTGGTTTGAGCCGGGAGAGGCTAAGTTATTAGGCATAGATTTGGTTCGCGATGCCTTGAAGAAGGTCAAGTTGATCCAGGATCCGCTTCGTACAGCACAATCTAGACATAAGAGTTATGCGGATTGGAAGGTTCGTGATGTTGCATTCATGGTTGGAGAGCGAGTTTTGCTTCGGGTTTCACTGTGAAGGGTGGGATGAGGTTCGGGAAGAAGGGCAAGTTGAGCCCTAGGTATATCGGACCTTTTGAGATCCTTGAGAGGATTGGTGAGGTGGCCTACAAGCTTGCATTGCCACCTAGTTTGTCTACGGTTCATCCGGTGTTCCATGTTTCTATGCTCTGAAGTATCACGATAAACCGTCTCATGTTTTAAACTTCAGCTCGGTCCAATTGGACAAGGATTTGACTTATATTGAAGAGTCGGTGGCTATCTTGGACAGACAAGTCCGGAAGTTGAGATCAAAGAACATTGCTTCAGTGAAGGTTCAACAACCGAGCATGACATGCGGAGTCGTTATCCTCATCTATTCATCACTTCAGGTATGTCCTTGTGCACGTTCAAGGACGAACGTTTGTTTTAAGAAGGGGAGAATGTAATGACCCGATCGGTCATTTTGTGTAATTGGGTACTGTTTTCCCTTTTGATTCTTCACACATGTGTGTTTATGGTTGTATCACTTGCGGGGTTGGTTAGTTTCGTTCTGGGAAGCTTTCGGGTTTATTTTGACCCTTTGATTCTTGACTTCGAAGCTTAAATTAGAAATGTTGACCAAACTTTGACATTTGTGAAAACGACCCTGGAACGGTATTTTAATGGATCTGATAGCTTCTTATCGTGATTTCAGACTTGTGCGTATGCCCGGAATTGATTTCGAAAGTCTGTAAGTTGATTTGTGTTGTTTTCCCAAAATTTATCAATTTTAGGTTAAAAAATTAGACCGTAGGTTGACATTTAGCTATTCAGATGTTTAGTTGTAATTCTAGAGATTCTTGAAAGTTACTTTTAAACTTATGTGTTTTAGTGTTCGATTCGTAGTTTTAGGTGTTATTTTTGTGTTTTGATCGCGCGAGTAAGTTCGTATGATGCTTAGACTTGTATGGATATTTTGTTTGGAGCCCCGGGGGATCGGATGAGTTTCAGACATGTTTCGGAAGATTTTGAACTGAAATGCAGAATCTAGTGTGTTGATGCTTCAGGTATCGCATTTGCAAACACCAAGTTTGCAATTGCGAGCTTAGCAGGAGCCTCATGTATCAAATTTTGTGATACTTGGCTCGCAATTGCGAAGTGACTTAGGATTTTGGGTAGCTGGCATTTGCGACGACTAATCTATCGCTTTTGCGTAGGGACAGGGTTCGCATTTGTAAACCCATTTCTCGCAATTGCGTAGTCCACGTAGGCTGGTCAAAGGCCGCATTTACGATAAGTTCTTCGCACATGCGAGGGTTGGCAATTGCGAAGTCTGCAGCTGATCAAAAGGGCTGGAAGTCGGGATTTCATCTCATATTCTCTGATTTTAGAACCCTAGACGCAGCATGCAATTTGGAGAGGGAATTTTCATCTACAAGCTTTGGGTATTTGATTCTAATATATTTCCAACTATATTCCATCAATATATCATAGATTTTAACATCAAAATCACGTGAATCAAAGTGAAAATTTGTGAAACTTTTTTATGTTTTTTAAAAATAAGAATTTGGGTTTTGAGAGTCGATTTGGAATCAGATTTAGAAACTAATCACATATATAAACTCGTGGGGTTATGGGTAATCGGAATCAACCATTGGACCCGGGTTTTGACCGGGCTAGCCCTGGGTTGACTTTTGTTGACGTTTTGGGAAAAGTGTTAAGATCTTAGCTCTATCTATTGTAATTGATTTCCCTTGCATTATTCGATGAAACTAAGTCGATTTTTGTTAGATTTGAGTCGTGTGGAGATGAATTTTAGGGGAAAAGCTATTACGAGAGTTGAATTGGCCTAGTTGAGGTAAGTTTCTTGCCTAACTTTGTGTGGGAGAACTACCCCTTAGCATTTGGGATTGATTGTGTCATTTTTGCTATGTGAAATCCGTGTACGCAAGGTGACAAGTGTGTGCATGTGTTGTATGTGGTAATTGACCAGTTTAGGCTACTTAGACTCTTCCCATGCTTTAATTGAATTGTCATATCATGTTATAAATTCTCATAGTCAATCTTTTCTTACTTGTGTTAGCCTATCCATGCATGCCTTAAATGACTTTGTTAACCCTTGTTCTGCATCCTACTTGATAAATTGCTCTCATGCTTTGGTTGAACTTGTTGCCTCCTTTATTGTTACATGTTATCTCTTTCATTATTGATTGTCATTATTTGTAGTCATTGTACATGTTATCTCTTTCATTGTTGATTATCACTATTTGAATTCATTGTACATGTTATCTCTTCCATTGTTGATTTCCATAATTTGAAGTCATTGTTATACGTTATATTTTCCATTGTGAATTATTCTTATTTGATATCATGGTTACACATTATCTCTCTTATTATTGAGTTATTGGTGTTGAAGTTGTGAAAGTCGTTATCATGTTGCGACGAAGTTGTTTATTGTTGAGATATCTTTCTTGTTGAAAATTTACATTCATTGCTTTTGTTGATATTCTTGTACCCATTGTGGTTTAGCCATGGACTATTTTTGTGGAAATATTGATATTGTTCATTATTGGCAAGTTATGGCATATGGGCACTTGTGGTGCGAGTTGTTAGTGTGATGTAATATTCACGCGCATGCGGCAGTATAAGGATAGTGGTTAAGGTGAATGCAGTGGAATAAGATGGGACTTATGTGCGTGTGCCTTGTAAGGGAATTACGTGAAGTCACGCGGCATCATAAGGTGGGCTAAAGTGCATGTAGCTATTTCGGGAAAAATATTTTTCAAAACTATTTAAATGTAAGGCTCACGCGGCGGTATAAGGTAAGATTGTGATTGAAATTGAGAAATGTGAATACGATGTTGTACCTTAGTTGTGATTCTTGTTAGAAACGAGGCGGTACCTCGGTTGTGATTCTTATGGTGCACGAGGCGGTACCTCGTTGTGGTTCTTGTTGTTTATCTCATGTTGCAAGAGTTTTTGGTGGGAACACTTCTTGTTGTTTTGTTCTTCCTTGTTCTATCAGTTATTGTCCACATAAGATCATTGTGGTTCTCTTTAATTGATTCATTTATGTTATTTCCATGCTTAAAATTTCGGTATTAGTTCACTGTAAGACCACGTAAATATTTCACCTAAAATCCGGGGTTTCGTAATACCGGTTTAGAAGTGTAGGGCATTTCTGCGGTCTATTATGTGGTGGCAGAACTGGTCTGTGAACCGCATAGCGGCTGCAGACTGAAGCAGAGAGCTCGGCAAAATTTTGGACCATTATGTGGTCCATTATAAGGCCGCAGAAGCATTACATAACCCATCGTAGACCCAACAAGAAAATTTCCGAAAGGAAGTTCTGCGGCGCATTATGCGAAAGCAGAACAGGTCAGCAGACCACAGACTGGTCGCAGAGTGGGGCAGACTTGCCCAGTTCCGGAGGGCCATTATGCGGCTCATTTTGCGACCGCAGAAGCATTATACGGTCGCATATGCGACCGCAGATCTGTGACGGGGCTTCATTTTTCTAATTTTATAACCCGACCCCCATTCTGTTTATCTAGCCTAAGGGTTCATTTATGGCAGATCACTTGTCATTTTAGAGAGAGGAGAGAACTATTCTAGAGAGAGGAAAGGGAGGGTTAAGGATTTCACTAACCTACCTTGATCGAACCTTGGGATTGCATCGAAAGGAACTTGCTAGGGTTTCAAAGAGGTAAGAATCTCTTTTCCCAATTCTTCAATTGCGAGTTTGGGGTTGATTATGGGTGATAAGGAGTAGATTTATCACATACAAGAGCTAATAGGGCTTGTGGGGAAGTTTTTGAACAATCTTGGGTGGTTTTGTTGTTGAATTGATTGAGGGAAAGGTTGGGTCATAGTTGTAATAGCCCTTGTCATACGAATTTCCCTAATCGTGCTTCTAACCCCTCCTCTATAGATTGGCATCATTAGGAGTGTTGGGACATTATTGTTGTATTACAAAAATCTCTTTCGAGGTATGATGGCTAAACATTTTTCTTAGAATTGAACCCCACAATACCCTTGTAAGTCCCGTGATGCTTATTATAAATTGAATTATTCCAAATAAGCCTTGTGTCAAAACAAATAGTCATTCAATATGTATTCCAAAGATCCTTGTTATGTCGAGTTATTGTTTGAGAATGTGGTTTAAGTATGGGTGGTGTGTTATTATGTTATGAGTTAAAAACGTGACTCTAATGAAAGATATCATGTCAAATTGTATGAGAAATCACATATGCCTAAAACCCAAAATTGCTCAAATATGTGTTTAAAGTCTTAATTTGAAAGGCCTTGTTGTTGATTATCCATAATGATATTTGAAAGTGAAAGGAGAGAACATGAAATATGATGTGCGGCCAACGTGCCAAGAATAATGTTGTGTCATGGCCATTGGTGCCAATGAAATGAATCATATACAAAAGATTACGAAATAAGTGGTAAATCCTTTTAATAGTAAATGTCTTGGGAGTATCGATTAACCACCGAGGAAGGGTAGGTCGAAATAACCTATCCCTGAAAATACATGTCCCGGTGTAGGAGTGATTGAGGGGTAAATTCCCGTGACAATGTGATAAGGTTGTTTCCCCTTATATGGGATGAGGTTGATGTGTTGGGTTGTTTCCCCTTAAATGGGATGAGATTATTGCTAGCAAGATGTGATGTGTTGTCGACCCACACGGCATTGTGGTGAGACGTCTTAGCCGGTCGGGCTGAGATCAGACGTCATGCCGCGCACATGGTTGTATTGTGAGTGTATGTCTCGGGGTGAGACGGCTTAGCCGGTCGGGATGAGATCGGACGTCAAGCCGCGCACATGGTGGTATTATGAGTGTATATCTCGGGGTGAGACGGCTTAGCCGATCGGGCTGAGATTGGACTCCGTGCTAAAACACGATGGTATATCGGTGCTAAAGATCTCCTAACTTAAAATACTGAAATTTACTTTTCCCTAACTTGTCACCTTGTTACCATTTGATCCTCTTATTGATTTCCAGTTTCCTTCTCTATTTATTGTTATTCGTTCTATTGAGAGGGTGCTTAGTTTTACATACTAGTACTATTCCATATGTACTAACGTCCCTTTTGCCGAGGGCGCTGCATCTTTAATGGATGCAGGTGGTATTTATCAGTGATAGCAGCACACCCTCTCCTCAGCTGACTTGGTGAGCCCCACTTCATTTCGGGGTCCTGTATCTCTTATCCTTTGAACATAGCATTTTGAGGTATAGCCGGGGCCTTGTTGCCGGCACTGTCATAGCGCTCTTTTCTTCCTATTAGAGGCTCCGTAGACATAGTGTGGGTTGTATCTATTTTTGGGAAGGTTAAACTAAAAATGTTGTAATCGTATCATTTGTTCAACTTTAACTATGATTGTACAATGCACTGTTTGAAGACTTGTTAATGATGTAACTAATGGAAATGAACTGGTGTTGTTCACTTGACTTCTTACTGATTAGTTAAGGAAATGTATTATTCTCTTTATTTATGGGTGAGTTGCGTAGACGACACTGTGCAGGCTTGCTCGACCGGGGTAACTCTATTGAGCGCCGGTCGCGCTCCCCAAGGTTGGGGCATGACATTCACGTTATTAACTTTTTTCGTATTAGTTATATCCTTGCCTTCCATTATTTATCATTATTATGTTTTCATGCTGTTTATTTATATCCTAGTAGGTGTCTTGACTTGGCCTCATCACTACTCTATCGAGGTTAGGCTTGATACTTACTAGGTACTGTTGTGGTGTACTCATACTACGCTTTTGCATATCGTTTTGTCCAGTTCTAGGTACGTCTGCTCGTACCGGAAGTTAGTGATCGATAGTTAGCTGCTTTACGGAGACTTCAAGGTATACCTCCTCGCCGTCTGCAGGCCTCGGAGTTACCTTCCCTTATCTTTAATTCCTGTTGTATTTTCTTTCAGACGGTGATGTAGTAGACATTCTAGTTTACTCTGTAAAGCTTATGACTCAGTTCTACCGATTTTGGGAAGTGTGTTGTTGAGATTCTATTTTAGAAGATTATATCAGTTTATCAAGCTTGCTTTAGTATTTTGATAATTATTTCTGTCAAATTATTATTAAATGTTAGACTTACCTAGTCGTAGAGACTAGTTGCCATCACGATCCTAAAGAGGGTAATTGGGGTTGTGACAGGCGCGGCTGAAGATGTGCGGACCGCAAATATGTTCTGCGGCCCATTTTGCAGTTGCAGACTTAATTTGAAGGGTAGTTTTTGTCACATTTTGTCCGCGGATTTTGGGTCATTATAAATAGAATGAGTAGGGTTTTGTGGGACATCTTGTTTGAAAAAGAGGCTACACCTAGAGCATTGAATACACAACTTATTTTGGAGTTTTTTTAGAGAGATTCCAAGACTTTGTCCTCTTTTTAAGCTTTTATGACTTTATTTATTTCTTTGTTCTTGTATTCTAGTATAAGTAGCTAACTTTAAATACTAAGGTTGTGGACCCTAAGTGGGTGTAATGTTAATGGGGTTTTACCATTGAATATATATATATCATGGTTGGTTAATTTCTATTCATTTCTCATGCTTCAATTATGGTTGATCGTTGCAAATATTGACTAGTGCGATTTTACTCTATATTTTACTTGGAAAAGTGGGTTAGAGTTCGGTAGAATCGAATAGCAAGAACTCAAGTCTCTAAACCTTAGAATCGCTTAGGAATAAGTAGGCTCTACTTGGTATAAATTGGTCGTTCTTAATTGTGATTCTTTTATATTTGGGAAAATCATAAAGAGGAAATACTACCTAATTATTGAAAAATATTGGGTAGTCATTTAGGAACCATTTGCATAACAAAGGACCTTCCATTAGAAATATATCATATTAACACCAATAGCATTACATTCCATTGACGGGAACACAACCTTGGTTTCTTAATCAAATTAATCAACTCTCTTAACAAAATAGCTTTTCTTAAGAATTCACAATTATAAAACTTTTTCCAAACTACCAGAGTAGAATTACGACTTATGTCAATTTACACACTATTCGAGTAACCTTTTCACACCTATTCCCTGTGGGATTCGACCCTAACCTAGTTGGGTTATTATATTTGATATCGACTGCCTTACACCAGTTAAATAAGTGTAATTTGAGCGTATCAAATTTTGGCACTGTTGTCGGGGAATACGGTTTTGAAATTACTAACTAGTGTGTGCTTTACTTTACGTCTTCTTCTATTACATCACACTTTGCTTGCTTTGCTTGGTGTCATTAGGTAAGCATGGGAAAGCCGGAAGAAGAGAATGTGTTTGCGGATATAGATGAGTATATTGAGGATACAAACGCCATTGTCCCTCCTAGAGTTGACACTGCTACCTTCAAAGTGGAACATAGTCTAATCCTACTGCTAAAGGCGGAGGGGTTCTTCCGAAATTCCACCGACGTTGATCCGACATAACATCTCAGAACTTGTTGGGTGTGTGTGCAATGCATAAGCAGAATCATGTCTCGGATGATGCCCTATGTTGAGGGTGTTCAAATACTCTTTATATGGAGAGGCAAGACAATGGATCCAAAATCTACCTACTAACTCCATCAGCACTTGGGCCGAACTTGTGCGAGCTTTCCTAGCAAAATGGTTCCCACATAGCAAGAAGTCCGAGCTTCGAGATAAAATTTTCTTCTTCAAGCAATTACCGGGGGAACACCTATATGAAGCACGGTCTGGATTCAAGATATATTTGGTGAGATCGCCGAATCATGGGTTTTCGGACACTATTTTGTTGGAGAAGTTTTACATGGGCTTGGATATTATGAATCAATCCATAGCCAAATATTCAGCGGATAGATCATTCGTGGATAAAACATTTTCAATGGTCACTCAAATCCTCGACAAGATGGTCGAACACAACCAAGCTTGGCATTCGGAAGACACCGCAGGTGGAATCTCAGATGGTACTCCTTCTTTGACCAACATGATTAAGGAGAATCAAGAAAGAGATCAAGTAATTGTCGGGCTTGCTACATTGTGTTGACAAAAATGTTCACTGAAAGTCAAACAAAGAAAGTGAATGTTGTGGAAGATGTGCAACCAATGTCAAATGAGGAATACGAAGAAGGAAATTATGTTAACAATTCACAAGGAGGATATCAAAGACAAAACTACCAAGGCTCAGGACAACAACACCAATGGAGACCTAACTTGGAAGGGCAAGGTAACCAACAATGGCGAAACGACCAAGGTAGTTCTAATCAAGGAAATTGGAGTAACAACAACAATAACAATTTTGCAAATCAGAGTCCAAACCCCTATGTTCAACCAAAGAGGCAATATTAACTCTCCACATTTGAAGGAGAGTTCTTCAAGTGATTCTAAATTAGAAAACATGCTTGAAAGAGTATTGCAAAATCAAGAGAGGTCCGAAACTTCAATGAAATATATCACATCGCATCTATTCAAAAGTTGAAGATGCAAATGCGGGATTTCTTAAGAGAACAAAACCCGAAGCAAAATGGCACACTCCCAAGTGATACAATTGCAAACCCAAAAGGTAGTGGGAGTGTCCCAACCTCTCATTATATGCCCATTACAACTCGAAGTGGGAAACTACATCAAAGTGAGAGTGGACGGGTGGTCGAAGTGGAAGATTTTGAACAAGAAGATGAGGCGCAAGTTGAGGTACCAAATGTTATTGAAGTTGAAGAATCCCTAAGAAGGTTAAAGCTCAAGATGTGAGCCATAAAGATGTTGAGGGAAAGGTAATAGAGGAACCAAACCCTCTAGCATCGATTCTTAGACCTCTCCCTCCATTCCCTCAAAGACTGGCTAAAAGGGTTGATAATAGCAAACTCAAGAAGATCTATGACATCCTAAAGCAGTTATTAGTGAACATTTCGTTTGTGGAAGCGTTTCAAGAGATGACCGGTTTTGCTAAGTACTTGAAGGACTTGATCTAAAAATAAAACCACCAAGAATGAAGTGGTGACGTCCCCACCAGGTTAGCTCCATCATTGCAACAACCACAGTCCAAAAGAAAGAGGATTCGGGGGCTTTCGCTATTCCATGCACTATTGGAGTGCGTGACTTTACATGAGCTCTTTGTGATAATGGGGCTAGCATCAACTTAATTCCTCTTGCTATCTACAAGCTAGCAGGATTGGGAATGCCTAGACCTACGATTATGAGGTTGCAAATGACCAACCATTCAATAAAGTGACCGGTGGGGATAGTGGATGATCTGCTTGTGAAAGTGGGGAAGTTTCTCCTCCCCGCCGACTTTGTTATTCTTGATTGTGCTGTTGATAAAGAGAATGTGCTTGTGAATGTGGGGAAGTTTCTCCTCCCCGCCGACTTTGTTATTCTTGGTTGTGTTGTTGATAAAGAGATCTCTATCATCTTAGGGAGACCATTCCTTGCTACTGAGAGAGCACTCATGGACTCGGAAAGAAATGAGATTACATTCCGGGTTAATGACGAATAAGATACCTTTCAAGAAAGTAAGGATATGAAACTTCCAAATGCATACGAGAGTATCTCATTCATTGATGTTGTTGATGTGGTAGAGGATGCCGTTGAGGTAAAGATGGAAGAGGAATGCCTTAGTGAGACGTTGGCAGTGATTTTGATGAATTTTGATGGTGAGGACATAGAAGGATATGTGGAAACGGTGAATGCATCGGAAGGGCTTAGTTCCTACACTTATGCACCAAATAAGATTTCTCTTGACATGGAGAATAGAGCCACTTCTCTCGCTAAGCCTTCAATCGTCGAGCCGCCACAACTTGAGCTCAAGCCACTTCTGTCGCACTTAAGGTATAGATTTCGTGACTCTAATGAAACTCTACCCATAAATGTTTCCTCTTTGTAAAATGATGCACAGGTTGAACACTTAGTGGAGACCTTGAGAGAGCATAGACGGGCCATTGGTTGGACCATAGCAGATATCCGAGGGATTCCTGCCGGCATTTGTGAGCATAAAATCCAACTAGAGAAAGATAGCAAATCTAATGTAGAGCATCAACGAAGGTTAAATCCCTCCATGCAAGAAGTGGTGAAGAAAGAAATTATAAAATGGTTGGATGTTGGATTATCGATAGTCCTTTGTGAGTCCGGTGCAATGTGTGCCAAAGAAGGGAGACATGACCGTGATTCAAAATGACAAAAATGAACTCATTCCAACAAGGACAGTGACCGGGCGGAGAGTTTGTATGGACTATCGGCTAGCGGGAAGGTCATTTTATTGCTTCTTGGATGGTTGCTCCGGCTACAACCAAATCAACATAGCCTTAAAGGACAAAGAGAAGACGATATTCACATGTCCATAAGGGATCTTTGATTTTATCCGAATGCGATCTGGGCTATGCAATGCCTCGACTACATTTCAACAGTACATGATGTCGATTTTCTCGTACATGCTGAAAGATTTCTTAGAAGTATTCATGGGGACTTCTCTGTAGTTGGTGATTCCTTTCAGCATTGCCTTGATAATCTTAGGCAAGTACTCAAAAGATGTGAGGAGACAAAACTTGTGCTCAATTGGGAAAAATGTCACTTCATGTTGGACGAGTGCATTGTTCTTGGCCACAAAATCTTAAATCTTCCTCCTCCCACTTCGGTCAAAGGTGTTCAGAGCTTTTTAGGACATGCCGGTTTCTATCAGTGATTTACCAAAGATTTCTCAAAGATTGCAAGCTCCATGTGATAGCTCCTTAAGAAAGATGCTAAATTTGTGTTTAATGAGAAGTGCCTCAAAGCTTTTGAGGAATTGAAAGCAAGGCTCATCACGACACCTATTATTGTAATACCCGATTGGTCTCTACCATTTGAACTTATGTGTGATGTAGTGGTTTGGCTAGTGGGACAGTTCTTGGTCAATGGAATAACAAGATTCTTCATCATGTCTACTATGTAAGCAAGACACTCAATGGTGCACAAATGAATTACACCGTAACTGAGCAAGAACTTCTTTCCATTGTCTATGCTTTTGAAAAATTCTGGGCCTATTTGTTGGTATCCAAGGTGATAGTCTACATCGATCATGCTTCTCTCTGCTATCTTATGGTGAAGAAGGATGCTAAACCGAGATTGATTAGGTGGGTCCTTTTGTTACAAGAGTTCGACTTTGAAATCAAAGATCGGAAAGGAACAGAGAATCAAGTCGCATATCACTTATCTAGGCTTGAAGAGGCAGGGAGACCAAAGGAAGATCTTGAAATTAATTACGCCTTCCTCGATGAACACCTTTTGGCAATATCTAGTTCCTCAACTCCTTGGTATGCCGACATCGCTAACTTCTTGGTTAGTGACCTTATCCCCGATGAATTGGAAGCTTATATATGTTTCCATGCCTATGAGAATGCAGCCATGTATAAAGAAAGAATGAATTTTGTTCATGACAAGAAGATCTTGAAGCGTGAATTCAAATCCGGTGACTTGGTCTCACTCTTCATCTCAAGGTTGAAATTCATTCCGGGCAAAATCAAATCCAAATCGTCTGGCCCATTCAAAGTTGTTAGTGTGTCTTCCTATGACGTTATTGAACTAGAATCCAAGGATGGGACTCGAACCTTAAAATTAAATCGACAAAGGGTGAAGAATTACCTTGGAACCACTGGACAAAGGCAACTGGTAGAACAATTAAAACTTAAAGATGGTCATGTACCAACCTCCACCACTGATTAGCCAAGAGGGGCAACATCGTTGTGCCTCGACGTTAAATCAAGTGCTTCTTGGGAGGAAACCTATGTGTTGGAAATGTTTCTGGTTAGATTTTTGTCTTTGTAGGTTTATTTGTAATTGTTGAACAGTTTAACGTTCGTGTTTTAGAGTGCAGGTTACTCAAAATGCAAAGAAATAAGATAAAAAAGCAGAGAGAAAATAAAGGAAAGTGAACTGAGCTTTAGCTATTGTTCTGCGACCACATAATGGGTTTGCAGACAGCAAACTGGTCGCATACATCAACAGAGCATCATGAAAATTGGCCCTTCAAAATGCAGAAAAAAGTCAACTTTTGTGGCCCGCCAAACAGTTCTGCGACCACAGAGTGGGTCGCACTTCTACTACACACCACCCAGGTACTAAACCATCGCAAAACACTTCTGCGACCGCAGAAGCTGTTTTGCGATGAGAATCGTACCGCAAACCAGGCAAGGTATCAGTCCCTTTGTCTCTTTCCTAAGTCCATTTCCCTACTCTAATGTCACACACACAAAAAGGTTAGCATGATTCATGTGCCCTTGATCAAAAAAAAAAGTCTGACTTCCAAGTGAATGCTCACTCTTAGCACTAATTCTGGTATGAAATTTCTCCCCTCTTCCTTGGTTTGATTTTTTGTTTAAGGTACTCGTATCATTCTTCCCTTTCTCTATGATACTTGTGCCTCCTTACCTTGTTCTTTAATTTTTGTACTGGGTGTTTAATTTGGGAGGAAAACTCGCTGCCTTACATCAAATCAGGGGGTTTGAGTTAGGTTTGATGATTTGAGTGTGTGGGTGTTGGTGATTGTTGGCAATGCACAGTGGGTATTGATGGGCAGAACGTAAAATTGATCTAATATTGATTGTTGTGTAGTTTTTTCATCAAATTGTGCATTAGTTGTGTAGTATAGAAGAAACTTAATTGCCCAATATTGTCTGTGGGTGATTTTTATGTGGAGAAGATGATCTCTACAGTCCGCATAACTGATTTGCGGTCCGCAGAATCATCGCATACTTGTATGTTTGTTGGCTTCTGGAACTCATTATGCGGTTGATTCTGCAGCCACAGAATTGTTCTGCGGACCATATATCTATCGCAGAAGCCAACAGGTGAAGACCAAATTTTCAAGTTAAAAATGCTTCTGATCTGTGGTCGCAGATTAATTTTCTGACCACTTCTGTGGTCCGCATAATTTTTTATTCTTAGCATGGTAAATTCTGTGGTGCACTTCGAGGTCCACATATCTGTTATGCGATTGCATAAGTGCTCCGCAGAATATGTTTTGCCTTTCGCTTCTTTTCCATATGTTACAAATGCTTTACCATGTACTTACTTCACTTTAATTGGCAGGAATGGCACCAAAGAAAGTCCAAGCATCGAAAGCACCCACCATACAAGGAAAGAGATGGCTGCGGCTATAAGCCCACAATCACAGTAATCTCAATGCAAAAGGCATGGCACATCAGGGAATTCATCTGAGCCTATCTCCCAGTCTGAAGAGGAGGAGACACAACTTGACCTTTTGCCACCAGTTGACCTCAAGGCCGAAGCATGTAAAAAGATTGTTGAGGATATTAGGTTTCGGATCACTGGCTCTTGGAACATATACAAATATGGCTTGGAAAAAAGAAATATCATCGAAGAAAAGAAGTTGAGTGTGAACAGCCTTAAAGAACACTACCCGCATGTGCTAGACAACATCCAGAAGAGGGGATGGGAGTTCTTCACTAAGCTTCTGGGGGAATACAACGAGACAATTGTTAGGGAGTTTTATGTTTCATATGTTGCATTAACGACCAAGGAACAGGCGAAGCGCCGTGTGTACTTGACCTCTGCCACAGTTCAAGGATTTGATGTATCTTGTGGTTCCCAATCAATAAATGAACTCTATTTAGGAACTTAGGCACTAGGCACGGTAGAATATGACGCAAAAATGGCAAATAAGGAAGATGGGCATGCTTGGATAGCCTATGTCATAGCCAAGAGAACTCCAGTCTGAATTGCATCGGGCCAGAAGATTCACAAGAGGGATTTCACCCAAGAAAGTCGGTATTGGCTAAGTTTTATCTTTTCTCGTATACTACCAACGAGAAATGACACAGAAGTCAGTCTAGAGAAGGTGATCCTCATCACTTTCATCATGTTGGGTGTCAAGATTGATTTGGGGCAACTCATATTACCTGAGATTGGGATCCAGGCAAACCAAAAGGAAACTTCGCTTCCCTTTCCATTCCTAATCCATTCTTTGTGTGAAGACACAGAGGTTCCTTCAATCCCCAAATATGACCGCATAGTAAAAGCTGCTAAGGATATTGACATCACTAGGCACAATGATGCTTTAGAGAATGTGGCTACAGACCAGCCAGGGCAATCAGTCACCCTCTCTCCGGCCTCGTCCACTTCAGCAGCACCTACTACCTCGTCAGCACCAGCTACTTCCACATCTACTCCCAGGTCAGCTACTGCTACACCACCTATCTCACTGCCTAGAATCTCAAATCTTGGTCTACTGGCATAACATGCAATGATGGAAATAGGCACGTTATCCAACAGGACGATCTCCTGAATATAATTCTTGGCCAACCTCTCTGAAGTATATGTAGTCGTCACAGGAATAAAGTGTGTACACTTGGTCAGTCTATTGACAATGACCCAAAAACATCAAATTTCCTCAACATTCGCTGCAAACCAACCACGAAATCCATAGTGATGTGCTCCCATTCAACTTTGGTATATCCATCTGCTGAAGTAAGCCACATGGTCTCTAGTGCTCATACTTCAATCACTAGCAATTCAGACACCTCGACGCATATTCAACTATGTCTTCTTCATCCAGCGCCATTAGTAATGCTGCCTCAGGTCACGATACATCTTTGTGGCACTTGGATGAATGGAATAAGGTGAACTGTGTGCTTTCTCCACAATCAACCCCCTCAGCCCATCAACATTAGGGACATATAAGCGACCCTGGAGTCACAGAACACCATCATCACCAATAGTGACCTCCTTGGCATCACCTCATAGTACCGTCTCTTTAAGAACCAGCAAGTGCGGATCATCATACTGGCAAGCCTTAATCCGCTCGAATAAGGAAGAGTGAGCCACAACACATGCAAGAAATCGACTGGACTCTGAAATATCTAACCTCACAAGTCAGACAGCTAAGAATTGAATCTCTAAAGCTAATGGCCTCTCCTCTAATGGAATGAATGCCAAACTGCCCATTCTCTCGGCCGTTCTGCTCAAGGAATCTGCAACCACATTCGCCTTACTTAAATGATAAAGAATGGTGATATCATAGTCCTTAAATAACTCAAGCCACATGCGCTTCCTCGGATTAAGATCTTTTTTCTTAAACAGATGTTGAAAACTTGGGTGATTGGTGTAGACCTCACACGACACCCCATAAAGATAATGCCTCCAAATCATAAGAGCATGAACTATTGCAGCCAACTCCAAGTCATGAATAGGGTAATTCTTCTCATGTGGCTTCAACTAACGAGAAGCATCAGTAATCACTCACCCCTCAAACATCAATACACAACCCAATCCTTCTAGGTCAAACCAACGAGTGTTGTAGTCAATTCGGTCTTGAGCATCTGAAAGCTCACCTGCAATCATAAGACCACCTAAATTGAACACCCGTCTAGGTCTATCTAGTCAAAGGAGCTGCAATAGATGAGAAGCCCTCCACAAATCGGCAATAATACGCTGCTAGCCCCAAAACACTCTTGATCTCAGTCATTGTGGTAGGATGAAGCAAACTCTAAACTGCCTCAATCTTCCTGGGAACCACCTTAATACCCTCAGTTGATATAAAATGTCCCAAGAAAGCCACAGAATCTAACCAGAACTCGCACTTAGAGAACTTAACATTTAGCTTATGTTCCTTTAAAGTCTGAAGTACTACCCGCAAATGTTGTTTGTTCTCCTCCATGTCACGCGAGTAGATCAGTATGTCATCAATGAAGACAATAACAAATGAGTCAAGATATAGCCTGAACACCTGATTCATCAAATTGATAAATGCTACCGGAGCATTAGTCAAATCAAATGACATTATTAGAAACTTGTAGTGCCCACATCCGAAAAGCCATCTTCGAAACATCTGAAGCACAAATCCTCAACTGATGATACCCAAATATCAAATTGATCTCCGAGAACATCCTAGCACCCTGAAGCTGATCAAATAAGTCATCAATGCACGGCAAATATACTTGTTCTTGATGGTAACCTTGTTCAGCTGGCGGCAGTCAATGCACATCCGCATATTGACATCCTTCATCTTCACAAATAACACCAATGCGCCCCAAGGCAACATACTTGGCTTGATGAATAACTTCTCTATCAACTCATGAAGTTGCTCCTTCAGCTCTCTCAACTCCATATGATCCATATGATAAGGCAGAATAGAGATATGCTTGGTTCCTTGCACCAGATCGATGCCAAAATCGATATCAAAATCTAGTGGCATGCCTGGTAAATCAGCAGGAACTACATCGGAAAACTCCCAGATCACAGGCACTGAATCTATTGTGGGAGTCTCCACCGCAGTATCTCGAACAAAGGCCAGATAGGCCAAACAACCCTTCTCAACCATATGTTAATCCTTCAAGAAAGAATTAACCCAACTGGATGTACTACTAGATGAACCTCTCCACACCAGCCTAGGCAACTCTAGCATTGCTAAGGTAACAGTATTGGCATGGCAATCAAGAATGGCATCATGCAGAGATAACCAATCCATGTCAAGGATAACCTCGAAGTCAATAATATCGAGCAACGGAATATTCGCTTTGGTCTCATACCCACAGAAAGTCACCACACAGGACCGATAAACCCAACCCACAATAATAGAATCACCCACCGGTGTAGACACTTACATAGGAACACCCAAAGACTCACAAGATACATCTAGATACTGAGCAAAAAGAGAAGATACATAGGAATAGGTAGACCCTAGATCAAATAGTACTGATGCATCTCTATGACAGACGAAAATAATACCTGTAATCACGGCGTTAGAGGCTACTGCCTCTACCTAGTCGGAAAGGCATAGAATCTAGCTGGAGCATCACTTGACTGGCCTCTACCTCTAGGGAGATCCCTACCCACCTGCCCTCCCATCGGACAAGCAGTGTGGTAGCTAGTGCGGTAATCATGAGCTGATGATCCTACTGCACTGCCTTTTTCTGAAGTCTAGGAATAAACCTCTTCACATGACCAAGATGCCAACACTCGAAACAATCTCTAAGTATGTGAAACTTCTGACTTTGGATCTATCCCTGATAGTCCAAGTGCCCACTGGAGGAACCCTGAATGGCCAGTGGATGGTAGGTACTCTCTGGAATGGCTCTGAAGTAAGGTCGCGCTGGAGCACACCGAATAGGCTATAGTGCTAAATACATGGGCTTGCTAGGATGGCCCCTCCCGAACTGACTTCTACCCCCAGACGGGGCACCACTGAACCATCCAGAATACCGAGGCCATATGTCCCTCGATATGGCTTCTCTGCTCTAACCTCGTATGTGCTCGATCCTCTGAGCTATCTAGACATCATAGTGGAAGGAATTCCCCAACTCTGCCTCTAGGTCCTTTGTAACATGTATCCCATAGTGCAGGCCTGCAATAAACTTTCGCACCCTCTCTACCTTTGTATGGAGTAATATGACTACATGACGATACAACTTAGTGAATCTCGCCTCATAATCGGTCACGGATATCTGACCTTGTTGGAGTCGCTCGAACTAACCCCATAACTCCTCTCTTTAGTATAATCGAATATACTTCTCTAGGAATAGGTGCATGAACTGATCCCAAGTCAAGGGAGGTGAACCTTCTGGCTTACCCAGAAGATAAGACTGACACCATCTATAGGCTTTCCCCTCCAGCTGAAAAGTGGTGAAGTCTACCCCATTGGACTGTACTAGTCCCATATTATGCAGCCTCTTCCTGCAATGGTCAATAAAATCATATGGGTCCTCTTACAACTCACTTCTAAAGGAGGGAGGAAGAATCCTAGTAAACCTGTCCAGTCACTTTTTCTCCTCGACGGTCACGGCATGTCTGGTCTCTGCACTAGCCACTGCAACCGGCTGAACTTCACCCATATGTAGTACTCCTAGGATCTGATAAATAGCAGCAGCATGCTCTAGTTCATGAGCGTTAGGGTCTGGGCTCCCTCTCCAGATTGAGATATGGCCGAGCCTGCTGGAAATAGTCTAGCTTGATACATAGAGTCCATAAACCGCAACATACGGCCCATGACGTCCTAGAACCCTAGCTCGGTCGTGAACTCTATCAGGGCCTACTCAGCTACAAGTATCTCATCATGTTCCTCAATAATAGAATCCTTCGCTGGATCCAATGGTGGTTCCATTATGGCTACACTAGGATGCCCTCGTCCCTCAACAGGTGCTTTAGCCCTCCCTCGACCTCTGCCTCTGACGATCGGGGTTGCAGCCCCTCTATCGCTGGCTGATTCCATCACGCCTGTTCTTGCCATCTGTGAGAGAGTAACAAAAATATTTAGACCTAGAACAACATCGACAACATGATAGGAAATGAAGAAAGAGAAGTTTCCTAACACCCTATAGCCTCTCGAAGATAAGTAAAGACGTTTTCACACCGATCCGCAGGACTCTACTACGTTTGCTCATGACTCATGAAACCTATGTGAACCTAGTGATCTGATACCAAGTTGTCACGACCCAATTCCCACCATATTCCGTGATGATGTCCAACGCTGCTATTAGGCAAGCAAACTATAAATCATCACCACAATCGATCGCTCATAACACTTTTAAAATCAAATAAGGAAAATAATTAAGCGGAAGTAAATTTAGGACCCATGATAAAATACTATCATCTTTACCAAGTTACGAAGTATGAATAAAACATAAAGATGAATGGTGTAATAGCAACTAAAACCATGAATATCTGCTAAAAATCCTCAAAACCCGGTGTCACAAGTGTATGAGCATCTAATAAAATATACAAAACCAATACAACTACTGTCTGGAATGAAAGTAGACAGAATACAATAAATATAAGGGAAGAATACTTCGGCTGTCGTGGGTCTAAGCATAGAAATGAGCTCACCATCAAGTCTCCCAGTTGGTATGCCTACACGCCTGAGTGTCCACCAGATCTACCTATCTCAATACCTGCACCATTAGTGTAGAAGTGTAGTATGAGTACATAAATCAACGCATACCCGGTAAGTATCTAGTCTAACCTTGAAGAAGTAGTAGCAAGGGGACGACGTCGACACTTACGAGTGATCCAAATAAAAAAGAAGAATAAATACGAAATTATCAAATATTAATTACCGCCTTAACTAGAATATATGTGATCAATATAAGGTGCGAATGTCAAAGCTCCAGTCAGAAAATCATATATGCACTAACACCCTAACGAATATTACACGATTCTGCCGAGGCGAACGACTAGATTTCATAAGAATAGTGTTACATGATAAAGTCGAGGTCATATGGCCCGATCCATAAGTATATCTCGTATTACTACTAAGGCAAACAACCCTCTTCCATATGAATGTTTAATAATACAGCCGAGGCGAATGACCTAATCCCAGAATAATAGTGAAACTTTTATCATGTCACTAGCCTTACTCGTACAGATACGTGTGAGTTTAAGTAATCACCAAAATACCGCTTAAATAAGCACAGCACAAGGATATGAATGCAAGAGAAAGCATAACTCTACTGATAATCAAGTATACTGCAAGAACATATAGCAACAAGTCTCGGTCAACTACGTAAGTTCTAGTCTCAAGCTCAATCACGATTCCAAGTATTTAAACAAGCAAGATTAATTCAAGTCGTACAGTTTAAGGCATGATGTAAGTCTAAGTCTACACAGACATAATCAAGAATCTAGCTTATGCATGGATGCTCATCACCTCTTACGTGCAGAGCTCCAATAGCAAGTAGCACATACCAAATAGAATATCTAGTGGGTAAATTCCCTTGTACAAGATTAGACAAGAGACTTACCTTGCTTCCAAGTCTAATAACTGGCCCAACACCTTAATAATACCTCAAATCGATGTCGAGAAACTCAAAACTAGCCAACAAAATGTGCAAACTAATCAAAATATACTTAAGAACTCATAATTTAACTATTAGAATCAATTCTCAACCCCACGCGAAAAGTCAATAAAAGTCAACCCCAGGTTCATGCGCCTGAATTCTGGAAATTTTAAAAGATAAATATTACCCATAGCATCATGAACTCAAATATATAATTTATTTCCAATTTCATGCCCAATTTCGTAGTCAAATCCCATTTTTAGCAATTCTAGGTTTTCCAACCAAAACCCCAGAATTTCTACTAATTTTTAATGTTAATCTATGTATTTAGCTCACAACAAGTAGGAATCACTTACCTAGTAATACTTGTTGAAAATGGCTTTTCAAGAAGATCCCAAATCGCCCAAGCTAAGAAAAATAAGATGAAATGAGCTATGTCTCAAAGTTAAATTTTATATTCTACCCAGACATCCTTCATCGCGATCGCGGAACAACCCTCGTGATTGTGCAGGACAATGCTACCCTTGCCCAATCCTGCCTTTTTGCGTTCGTGGGCTCCCATCCACATTCACGAAGACCATTACCACCCATCCCTTCGCTTTCATGGTCAGCCCTGCCGCCTTCGCGAAGGCCAAGTATTGCCAGTTGCACCTTTCTTTCCTTCTTTGCATTCGCGTAGGCTTCAATGTGTTTGCAAAGAGTGTTTTGACTATTAGCTCCCTTTTTTGTGTTTTGAGACCCTTCATAGCTCTATTTGATGATTTATGACTTACGTACGTGGTCTGTGTCAATTTATGACTTGCTTGTATAGTCCGTGTCAATTTCCGGGAAGTCATAATGTGAATTTTTGAAGAAAATATGATTTTTCACTTCTAATGTGGCTAGAGTTGACCACGGTCAATGTTTTTCGTAACCAAAATCGGATCAGTATTTTGACAATTTCGGTAGGTTCATATGATAATATTTGATTTGAACGCATGTATGGTTAAGGTCCCGGGTGACCCGAGGTCGTTCTGTGCTTTATATAAAAAGTTGGAAAATTGAGTTGAACTTTAAACATTCTTGTGTTTTGTATTTGATTCTTGATTTTTGATGTTAATTTGATGATTTGAGCTTACGGGTGAGCTACTGTTATGTTATTACACTTGTGTGGATGTCCGGATTGGAACCCAAGGGGCTCAAGTAAGTTTTCGGATGCATTGCGAATGGTTTTGGACAGCTGAAGAAAATTCTTGGTGTTGATGGCCTTCAGGTCCCGCATTTGCGAGAGGACCTATTCGCAAATGTGAGCATCGCATTTGCGATGACTAGGAAGGGGCTAGGCACTTACTTTTGCGAAGTATCTTTCGCATTTGCGAACTGGGGGGTATCACATTTGCAATGTTTTTGTCGCATTTGCAACACTGGGTTATGGCCGGACAGCTTCGCATATGTGAATCTTTGTTTGCTTTTGCAATTGGTTGGACCTCCACGAATGGGAAGGTTTGGTCGCTTTGCGACAGCTAGGAGGTTCAGGCACTAATCGCATTTGCAATCAGTGGTGGTTCGCATTTGAGAACAAGAGATCGCTATTACGATACCTGCTGCTGGGTAAAAGTTGAGTATTTTGGGACTTAGCTCATTTTACACCATTTTTGAGACCTAGACTACATAGAGGCAATTTTGGGAGAGAAATTTCTTCCCAACTTCATAGGTTAGTAACTTTTTTCTTTAATTTTAATTCCATTACCTTTTCATGAATTTTCACTATCAAGTCTAAGATTTCATAGGCTAGAAATTGGAGTTTTTGGTAGAAACTAGGGATTTTGTAAAATTGAGATTTAGACCTCAAATTAAGCTTGGATTTCAAAACAAATCACATATTTGGGCTCGGGGATGAATGGGTAATCGGGATTTGGTCTTAATTTTAGATTTTGACCACGTGGGCCTGAGTTAACTTTTTGTTGACTTTTTCAATTATTTTAAAGATCGAACCTTTTTCATTTGAGGGTAGTTTCTAAAGCTTGTTTTGACCTATTTGAATAATAATTGACTAGATTCGGGTGGTTTGGAGTCTTGATCCAAATGGAAGGTTATGTTGCATTGTTGATCTTGTCCTAGAAAGAGGTAAGTGTTTTGGTTAACCTTGATTTGAGAGAAATAGGGTATAATCGAGTCTGTTTGTTATGTGATCTATGTGTTGGGGGCGGTGTATATGTAAGGTGACGAGTGTATGTGCGTTGGCCATGGATAAGCATGCGGGTAGAATTAACCTTATTTGTGCCATGTTACTTTATGTATTATGTCTTCCATGCTTTAGATAAATTGTATATTTCTTTGATTTCTCATATTCATATTATTTCCTATGTTTAGATTATTGAGATATTGGGCGTTGAGATTATTGAATTGTTGATTGGTTGTTGGTACTAAATTTTGTGTAAATTCTCATATGAGGAGTTGTGTTCAAATACTACCAATGATGACGAATATGCTTCCCACCTTGCTTGGCATTGTGTTGTATGTGATGCTTGGTGAGGAAGAGTGAGATGCACAAAGGGTGTTGTCGTACTTGTGAGAAAGAGTGATTGTGCACGAATGGCATTTTTGTGCTTTATTCATATATCAATATCATTGCAAGAAGGGTATTTCCATGCTTGAGAGAAAGCGAGGATATGCACGAAGGGTGCTCTGTGCTTGCTATTATTTTATGATATGAGGATAAGAGTAAAAGCATGAAGGGTGATGTCGTGGCGCTTGTTGATTTTGTTGTTCCGTACATTGTTATCCGAATTGTGGACTTGGCTTTGTAATTTAATTTTGAAAGGATTTTCAGAGTTGTAAAACTACGAGTTGTGGCTACTCAGTGACACTTTACTTTACTTTCCCGTTTATGTCCCTTTGCTTGTGTACTTGTTATCCCTCTCACTTGTTATTACCCCGTTATTATACTTGACTTTACCTGTTATTTCATTATTTCTTGTTATATATAAGTGCACAGGTTTATTTGTAGGTGTCTTGACTTAGCCTCATCACTACCCCGTCGGGGTTAGGCTCGACACTCACTGAGTACATTGGGTCGACTGTACTCATACTACACTTCGGTACTTCGTGTACAGATTCGGACATTCGTACAGTGGATTCCTGAGAGGTGCTTAGAGGATACCACGTAGACAACTCGAGGTAGAGCTATATCTCATTCGCACGCCTTAGAGTCATCTTCCATATCTGTTGTGTTGTTTCTATTTTCTAGACAATATTGTATTTCTTTGAAGTCCTTTTATTTATTAAACTCTAGTAACTCATACACTTGTGACTCCACGTCTTGGGAGGGTGGAACGTTGGTGTTGGTTTTAGACTTATCATAAATACTTCTGATTGCTTTTACACTTTATTATTATCTTGCTTTTAGTCGTTAATTGCTATTCTTTCATATTTTCTGTGGTGTATTGGCTTGCCTAGCAAGCATTGTTAGGCGCCATCACGACCCCGATTGGTTGGGATTTTGGGTCTCGACAAGTTGGTATTAGATCCCTAGGTTGCATAGGTTTCACGAGTCATGAGCAAGCTTAGTAGAGTCTTGAGGATCGGTATGGAAACGGCTATACATATCTTCTGAAGACTATAAGGATTCAGGAAACTTCACTTTCTTTCTTTCTCTATCGTAAGACTTGGTTCTATCATGAATTTTGAATCTTTCTTCTCTTATTCTCTCACAAATGGTGAGAACACGGGCTTCATCTGCAGTTGAGCAGGAGCAGGAACCCCAGGTTGCGGAATCCTGATACCTGATAGCCCCCCTCCGGCCTTCCCTTAAATGCAAACACGATGTCCAGGATGCGAACGCGAAGGCCACTGCCTCATGCTCTGCGAACACAACACACCCATCACGAATGCGTAGAGAAAACATCACCTGCCACCAAAATACTCTACGCAATCATGATAGCCCTTCCGAGATTGCGATGAACATCAGAACACTAGAAGACATCTGATCCAAAATAAGGGAAATTGATCCGCGATCACCCCAAAATGCACTTGAGGCCCCTGGGACCCCGTCTAATCATTCCAACCAATCTCAAATCATAATAAGACCTACTTGATGCCTCAAATAACAAAACATAACATCAAAACCTCAAATTGCACCTCAATTCAAATTTAGTGAACTAATAAAAATTTCTGAATTCCAAACTTATGCTGAATAGCCTAAACAACTCGGAATGACCCCAAAATTTTGGAATGACCCCAAAATTTACACATAAGTCATAAATCACTATACGAACCTATCCAAGGCTTGGAATCCCAAACAGATATCGATAACCACAAAGTCAACTATGGGTCAAACCTATGACCTTATAAACCTTCAAATTGCCAACTTTTGCCAATTAGAGCCAAAACAACCCTGGAACCTCCGAATCCAAATCCAAACATACGCCTAAGTCTAAAATAACCATCCGGACCTAACCAAATTGTCGAAACTCTAATATGAGGTCAAATAAAAAAGTCAAACTTGGTCAACACTTCCAACTTAAGCTTCCAAATTAGGAACTAAGTGCTCCAATTCAATCCAAAACCTCGCCGAAACCAAACCAATCATCCCCACAAGTCACATAACAATAAATATACCTACGGAAAGCATCAAATAAGGGAACGGGGCTAAAATACACCACAACGACCAGTAGGGTCGTTACATTCTCCATCTCATAAACAAACATTCATCCTCGAATGAGTATAGAGACATATCCAAAGTGCCAAAAAGATGAGGATATCGGCTCCGCATATTATGCTTGGTCTCCCAAATATCCTCCTCAATCGTTTGACCTCTCCATTGGACCTTCACCGATGCAATGTTCTTTAACCTCAACTTCCGGACCTGCCTGTCCAAAAAGGCTAATGGCTCTTCGGTATGAGTCAAATCCTTATCCAACTACACCGAGATGAAACCTAACACATGTGACGGAACCCCATAGTACTTCCGGAGCATGAAAACATGGAATACTAGATGAACTCTCGATAAGCTGGGTGGCAAAACAAGTATGTAGGCCACCTCACCAACCCTCTCTAGAATCTCAAAAGGACCAATATACCGAGGACTCAACTTTCCTGTCACGCCTCAAACCTGGGGAGGCATGGCCGGCACCCGATGCCATACTCGGCTCGAGCGTACCACTCCGTAACTGTGAACTCTGGAGGGGTAACCCTCAACTTAGGCCAATGAGGCCATATTCTGAATCATCTGAAAATAACATCTCTTTATATGAGGGAAAAACATACCCAAAAGCTGACATATATAACTGTGTACGCGACAAAGCTGCCATGAACATCTACTAATATACAAAATATACATGACTCGTCTACAAGCCTCTAGAGATGATTGTATCATTGTTGGGATAGAGCCTCGACCTACCCATCAACATGTATAAGAAAACGGACTCCAAGGTCTAGACCTGGTAACTCCGGGAAAGTAGAGCTTACCAACCAAGTTAATGTTTGGATCTGTTAGTACAAAATAATGTACCGAGTACGTAAGGCAACATAATAAGTGAAAGCTGAAGCTGAACTGATAATATAATAACTGAAAGTAACTTGGAGTCAAAGATAATCTGAAGATATGCTTACCTGCTGATACTAGCTCAACTCTCTCAATATAGTATGTAAAATAGATGTCCTGCCCTATAAGGCTCGGTACGTGTAACTGCTCTGCCGTAGTAGTCTTGCTCGTAGGCGCTCGTCCATACTAGTCTGTGTATCTCGGTCATTCTGGGCTCGCTCATAGGCGCCCGGCCACAATAGGCTCGGTATATAACTTACTACCTGATCAGAGGTTTCCTAATAGGGGCCTACCCACCGATTATAGCTCAATGGTGGTGAAAATGCTGAAGTACTGCCCAATAGGAGCCTGTGCACCGATTATAGCTCGATGGTGGTGAAAATACAGTAATATTATATATATATATATATATATATATATATATATATATATATATATATATATATATATATATATGTAGTGAGAGAGACCCTCTGCTCTCTTGATTAGAAGAAGACAATACGTAATTGAATATGAAATCTCTATAAGGAAAAATACCAAAATTTATGAGACTAGGATAATGTACATAAGTTCAAGAATACGAACTTCTGTTTATGTCTCGTTATCAAACACATATAGTTATGGGATCATGACAAAATGAAGAAAGGTTTAGCCTTAACATACCTTATCACAATATGTCCAATAACCATATTAAACTCGTCTCGTTTTACTTTATTCTACAACAACGATAACAATACTATCATCAAGTTATGGAAGGTATAACTATCGCACGACGAACGACAAGCTTATTTTATAATAAAACGGGCAACATCTCCCCTATAATCTTTACTTCCTCCTAATTTGACATAACACCAATAACAATAAGAACACAGCAATAACAACATGTATACATCATTTTCTAACCTTATATCCATCACAAAATACCATAAAATAGCCCACACACCCCAATTAGTTCATATACAAAATGACAACCCTAGTAGTGTTAAACAATCTGAAAATGTAACGACGAACAACCAACCCCCCTACCATTATGTGGTGTTTCTCCACAGACATTATCCTCCCAAACTTCATAAAAACAGTATCAAAAGAGACAACCCAATAGCAACACGAAACAGCCCACAAAACAGTCCCAAAAGTTCAGCAACTCAAAGCTGATTTTTCAGTTTACTAAAACACGTTTCGACTTGTATTTTCTTTCAAATTGAGAAACACAACCAACAGTACATAATTAAGCCTCTTATCCTATAAACCAGCCATGAATTCAACTTAAAAATAAGTTTACAACTAGCCAACAGTAATGCACCAACAAACAGCATACCACTCTTTCGAAACTCACTAGGTCTAGTCTTTGCGATTGAGTTACAACTCTTACAGACATAGATAATGGAAGGAGAAGCATAAATTTACCTTGGACTTAGTGGAATCCACGAAACCTATCCCTTCTTCATCTAAAATCTGTAAGGCCCTGTAAAATTTTACCTAAAAACCTAGGTTTCGTGGTGCCAAAGTAGCCTTATGTGTTGATGAGTGTAGAGATTATAGGGTGTTGAAGAAAATTTTTGGCAGAGTAGGGCATTTCTGTGGTCCACTATGCGAACGCAGAATCACTTTATGGGTCGCAAAACCGCCGCAAAGTAAAGCAGAAAAATGGCCCATTTATGGAGGTTGTTTTGCGGTCCATTATGCGGCTGCACAATTATTTTGCGGGCCGCACAATCTATCACAGATCCAGCATGAAGATTTTTAGAGGGGAGTTCTGCGGCGCATTATGTGACCGTAGAACTGGTCTGCGAATCGTAGACCTGCCGCAGACCCAACCCGAACAGACTAGTTTTGGGACCCTTTTCTGCGGTCCCATTTGCGGGTCGCATACCTGTTTTGAAGTCTGGTCTGTGACCGCAGATCCGGCTTCTTAGAGTTTATGTTTGGAAAAGTTCACCCGATCCCATTTTTATAAAAACAACTTATGGGTTATTTTTGCTGGTTCTAACTAATATTTTGAGAGCGGGGAAGTGCTCTAGAGTGAGAGGGGGTTCTTAAACTAATTTCTTACCAATATTTTCTCAAGTATTGAAAAATTCACAAGAAAGAATCACAAGGTCTTCATCCTTGAGGTAAGATTCTACATCCTAACCCTCAATTTTGAGATTTAACTAAAAATAGGTAATAAGGCAAGCAATTCTTGGGTATAAGAGTGTATATATGCATGCATTTACAATCATGAGTGTGGGAAGGTAGTTGAGCCCAAATGGGTAAACCTTGAGTTGTGGGGTGAGGGAAATCCATCATAGGAGAAGCTAGAAAACATAATGCCCACCTAGTGTTTGATAAAATGCTCAAATGAGCTCGAACCATGAACTCCTTCCTAATTTGTGTTCAATTTTGTTATATTTCTAAATAGATCAAATTGGCTAAGATTTTCGAACATTGTAGTAATTTAAGGAAGCTCAAAGCGAGGTATGTTAGCTAAACTCCTTTTTTATTTGAACCCCGCAATGTCCTTGTAAGTCCCGTGTGCTCATTATAAATTGATTCTTCCAAATAAGCCTTGTGTCAAAAGATATGTGTGTACAATATGTATTCCAAAAGTTCTTATTATGTTGTGTTATGATTTGAGAATGTGATTTAAGTATGGGTTGTGTGCTAATATGTTATGACTTAAAAACGTGATTCTAATAGAAACTATCATATCGAATTGTGCAAGAAATCACACGTACCTAAGGCCCTTAATTGCTCAAATGTGTACTTAAAGTCTTGAATAGAAATGTTTGTTCTTGACGATCCGTGATGATGTTTGAAATTTAATTTGTAAGGATGAAATATGAAATACGGCCAACGTACCAGGAATGATATTACATTTTGTGGCCATTAGTGCCAATGGAACTAAGAGGCGTGCAAAGTATTATGAAATGAGTGGTAAATCCCTCTAAATAATAATTGTTATGGGAGTATCGTTTAGTCATCGAGGAAGGGTAGGTCTAAATAACCTAACCCCGAAACTACACGTGTCGGTGTAGGAGTGATTGAGGGGTAAACCCCCCGTGTTAATGTGATGAGGTTGTTTCCTCTTATATGGGATGAGATTGATGTGTTGAGATGTTTCCCCTTAAATAGGATGAGATTATTTCTAACGAGATGTGATGTGATGTCGACCCATACGGCATTGTGGTGAGACGGCTTAGCCGATCGGGCTAAGATTGGACGCCATGCCACGCACATGGTGGTATTGTGAGTGGATGTCTTGGGGCGAGACGGCTTAGTCGGTCGGGCTGAGATCGGACTCCGTGCTAAAAACACGGTGGTGTATCGGTGCTAAAGATCTCCCAATTTAAGGATATTGAAACTTACTTGAAATTTACCTTTCCCCTAACTTGACACCCTGGTACTATTTGAGTCTCTTATTGATTGCATGCTTCCTTCTCCATTTACTATTACTCATTCTATTGAGAGGGCATTTAGTTTTACATACTAGTATTATTCCATATGTACTAACGTCCCTTTTGCCGGGGGCGCTGCATCCTTAATGAATGCAGGTAGTTCCATAGCAGGTGGTGTTGGTCTATGATAGCAGCACACCCTCTCCTCAGCTGACTTGGTGAGCCCACTTCATTTCGGGGTCATGTATCTCTTGTCCTTTGTACACAGTATTTTGAGGTATAGTCGGGGCCTTGTTGCCGGCACTGTCGTAGTACTCTTTTGTTTCTGTTAGAGGCTCCGTAGACATGGTGTGGGTTGCATTTAGTTTTGGGAAAGTTAAACTGAAAGTGTTGTAATTGTATCATATGAACCACTTTAACTACGAATGCATAGTGTACTATTCTGGAGACTTGTTAATGACATAACTAATGGAAATGAACTGGTGTTATTCATATGACCTCTTACTACCTAATTAACTAAATATATCTTCTCGTTATTGATGGGTGAATTGGGTAAATGGCATTATGCAGGCTTGCTTGACCGGGGTATCTCGGTTGAGCACCGGTTGTGCTCCCCGAGGTTGGGGCATGACAAAATCAGTCCCCCAACGCAGCTACAAGAAGGAGAAAGAGAAACTAGCAAGCTGTTCGGGGTTTTCGGCACTAGAATCACATCGTAACACCCGAAATAACCTAGGGTTTGTGTGGGATTTTTGTGGAGGAGTTGTAGGGGTTCAATCTGGTTTTCTTGGTCTGAAAGATGGGTGAAAGAAATGAGTTAATAAGCCCGTAAAATTCCCCTCTTGGCCGACTTTAGGAGCTTTTAATTGAGGCCTCTCCTTTTGGTAAGTAGGTGATGCACCTACTTGTCACCTACCAGTCTGCGTAGTCTCGTGAAAATACGAATATCTCTCTACTCCAATGATGTATCAATGAACGGTTTAATCCATTGGAAACTAGACTCGTAGATCTTCATTTTTATGATATATCATCCTATAATTCTAAGTACATTGGGAGAAATGCTCAGCTACATTTGACCTAAGTTTCAGCATATTTATGAATGTAACTTGTGATGATCTTTGCCAACTTTTGTTCCACAACTCGCTTGACTTCAAAACATAACATAAGACTATAACAAAATTAAAATAACTCATAACATATCCTCCTTATCATTTTGAGCACCCTAGTCTCACCCCAAAAATTGCATGTTATAACATTCCCAACTTGTCGACTTTCGACGAAACCTATTTTCTTCAATTCGTTTAGCTTCTAAGCCTTTCAACCCTCTTGGTACCTGCAGTTCATGATCTTAAATATTTGTAACCTCCAAGTTAAAATGATTAACTTACTTTATGCACTTTCAAATAGGATATAATTTCTGAGCTTACATCAATTGACTTACGACGTACTCTCACGTACAAAAATATGGGGTGTAACATCATTCCCTCCTTTGGAACATTTGTCCTCAAATGTTGACTGATGCGCTTATCAGTCTCATAACCTATAACTCTTACGAATACTTTAGTATTGTCCTTGACATCTAGGCAACTATTCTGTGAATAAATCCAAAGCCCAGGGCATTCCTCCCTTTAGGCTTCTTTCTCGCACCACGGCCTGTGGTCAGAATTCTTCCAATCTCATTACTATTGCTACCTTCTGTCGTGCAGCCTGTACGACTTTATCCCTATATGTGTGCCTATGCCACTCTTCTCCCCTTCTTTCTTCATATTTTAGCCAATCTATAGGCCTTATTTTGTTAACCTACATAGAACTATTACAATCTGTCCCTCTGGGCATCTATAGGTATACTGGAGTCCTTCGCTTGGTACTTTGTTGACCTTATGACTATCACTACATCTTGTTTCATAGCCTTGATTATCTACCCTTACGGCTTTACTATATCTAAGTAGGTTATAGTATACCATAATACTTACTTCAGTTTGTTATTACCAAGGTCTGCTACCCAACTCCAGGTTACTCTTTCCCTGCTTATCCTATATGTATAAATCAAAGTCCCTTAATGCTTCCTCATTACTATTCATCTTAAGAATGACAACCTAATCTCATCTCATATTTTGGAACTTTTATCCATGTATTGTTGATTCTCTTTAATGTTGATCTATAATCTACCACTGATAACTTGAAACCTCTTATGTAATATATTGTCACCAGGGCTCACGTCTATCGGGGAACATCTGGAGTTATTTGCCTGATTCACTTAGGGATAATACTATACTTCAATAACCATATTTCATAGCATCCCAACGTGATTCACATTATGGGTGTATTTTAATCCTGTACAATCCATGAAATCCCTTTTCTTTGAATCATTACCCAATCAAAGGCCTAAACGTCATCCTCTTATCTATCGCAATTACACCCTTATTCTACCACTAGAGCAGCATTCTGTCTCTTCTAAATGCCCCTAGTTTTAAACTCCTCTAAGTTCATTCAGGCTATACTGAGCTTTTTATAACTTACAAAAATCATCATCCCTCTTGTTTTGATGGGTTTAATCTTGAGGACTTACCTCTTCTCAACACCTTCTCACTCATCTTTTCTTATCCTTACTCGTGTCTACCTAAAACTTTGTTTTTCTATAATACTTTAGCTTGCGACCTATACATATCTATTTATACTACTCGCAACCTTCCTTTAACATGCTAGCACCATAGATTTCCTTATGTTATTCTGGAACCTCAAGCGAGACATCACACTATCTCTAACTCTTCTTTACTCTCTTAACTAGACCTCTTGGTACATGGAAACCATAGGGTGAAAGATATGCTACTGACGACACCACTATCATTTCTGGATACTGAATCACATCTCTTCTAGCATTCTACCTGAAGTATAGACTATTCACAACCTTCTGCACTTGAGTATCTCCTACCTTCTTCATATTTACCTTACTTACCATTAAATCTCGCATCGTGTCTCTGTCTCTTTCATAACCTCCCTTCAACATAGGTGGAATTCACATCCACACCTAGAAGCTATACTATAATACGTGCAACTCTAGTGCATACACAATCCGGCGGGAGCTTCATACTGACTTCTTATGAGGCTGATACTCTTCTAACTTGCTTTATCGTAGAGCCATTATAGAATCTGGCCGTTGCACTATCACTCTTATACCACTGATATTAAGATTGATTCTGCAATGTTCTGAATCAGGATTTCCATAATCATTGGGGTCTAATAATCAGACTCCTGATTCACTTAGCTGATGTAACTCTTTAGTTTCCTCTTCGATCTCAGCCTTTAAGTAGGCTTACTCTATCTTCCGATCTGTGGCTCAGGGTATTAGCTATTACTTTCGCCTTTCGTGGATGCTATGGAACATCCATAATATAATCTGCTAACAATTGAAGCCTTTGTCTGTGAGGTGGACTCAATTCTTTCTTTTAACTTATATTGGAGTCTCCCAAAGATGTATTAATGTCAACATATATGCTGCATGGATAACACTCCAAAATCTTAAGTGAGTTCATAACGTAACTAACTTTGGGTCATAGATCAAATAATTCCTTTCGTGCCTTCTCAACTTTCGTTAAAAGTAAGCAATTACTTTTCCTGGTCGTTTCGCCACTTGTTGCATGAATACTTGGCATATCTTAGTGCCCACATATATTGGAAATTTGTGCAACTCATATGATCTCGAATATTGATATGGATTTTAATTCCCATTCCTTAGTCACCAAAGGTGCCACTTTCTTATGGAGTGCATACAATATTGTAGTGAGACTGTTGTTACAAGATCATTTCTTCTTTAGGTCACTATGCTTATGTTGAAGCCTTCTTCCTTATTTCCTCATCCAGTCTTTTGTTGTAGCACTTAGGGAAGACCCTCTGACTCTTGTAAAGCTGCGAGCTTATTACGTCATATACCCGACTGAATTTTTGATGTTCTTACTCTCCTATAATTATTCTTAGTCACTTACCTCAGTGCCCTTGTGCTCGTAAGGTTACTTCCAAACTCAAATTTTGATTGTCTCCCCAATGGAGCTCTCTTTTATATCCCTAACACTTATATAGTATCATTAACTACCCAACACTTATCTAAATATTTCTCAATGATTACGATCTCGTATCTGTGAGACTGAATTACCTATGCTCGGGTTCACTACATTTATCTTGCACGATCAACTAATTAATTTGTAACCTCTTGTTTAGCCATAACTAGGCTCTTCCTGAATCAACTACTAACTACTCGTTGGTCCATTCTCATATCTATATCCCGTGTACTCTCTCTTAAGTATTTCCTTTGTCTTAACTTACGACTCGCACTAACTCATTATGTATCAAGTGTCCATTGACACTTATTTATCAATAACATCCTGGTTGGGAACCTTTACTGCCTCTCCGCGGCATTGTGCTTGCATAATGTTCTTGGGTTCTAACATATCTGCAGGATTTAAATAAGCGCAGTCTCATCCCTTTCACATTTTTGTCGCATTCTTCCTTCACCATTCTATAATTACCTAAACCACTCAACTCCGACTTAATACCATATCACACCATGTTCTCCCCTTTAGGGGAGTACTAACAATCAAAGGTATGAAGATTTACCTACAAATGTTTTACCTTTTCATTTTCGGCGTCTTTTGACATCTTCACTGAATCTTACCAGCCTTGTGGTAACCCCTCTGTACCAGGGATAACTGAATTTCTTACGCACGAGGGTGACACCTAGTGTAACTAGAACACTTAGTCTCTTAAGCTTAACTCTGCTCACAGTGCTTGCTCTAGGGAAGCATATTCTTGAATGACCTTTAAAGGTTATTCTTCTATCGTCCATTCTATTTTTGCCAGAATGCGATCTCTGAAATTCTCACAATATCTACTATTATCAAATCCTCTAGTCCCTAATTCATGTTCGGTATTATCTTGTTTACTAGCCCATGCTGATCCTTATTACTCCAAGGGCCTAACTTAGCCTTCTAGCATTGTAGTCACTAACTCATTTCTCGAAGTGAGGGAATGACTTTATGGCTTATACAGTTTTATTGTGTCAAGGTCCGTAACCTCTTGTCTTTTCCTTTACTTGACCATAGACTCTGTCATCCTACCATATTTGGATTTACCGTTATCACCCATTTATCATACCTTACACATAATGCTTCATTTACTCTCTTCTTATTCCCCTGCTAATATTTCTATCTATCACATTATTCTAAAAACTTCAACAAAACATTGTTTCACTTTTAGCTCCCCTGGATCAATCCACCATTTTGGGTTACTCTAACCCAAGCTAGATCCCGATATCCCATCCTTCTCTTAAACTATATATGCTAGCTCCCACGGGGCAAAACTAAGATGGGTGTGGCCAATTGTACATACCTCTATTTATGTTGAAGGTAAATTAGAATCCTTATATTTCTCTACCTGAATTGGAAATTCGGATAGTCTTCATTAACTAGGTACCTTTTACCCCCCTTCACCTTGCTTTTATTTCATGTTGAAACTTATTCTTTTACCTTCTGATACTCTCATGGCCTGCGATTCACGGGATGTGTTTGATATTTCCATCTTAGGGTCTTAAGTAGGAAATTCGCTCATCTAGTATGCACGATCTGATAGGGCCTCAAACTGGGCCACATTGTCAAGAATTCTCTCTCTACTAGTGCCCTTACCTGCTATTGTATTAGTCCTCTGTCTAGCTGTAACTTATCTAATTGCAAGTATCTCTATATCATTAGCAAACATAAGTCATGGCTTGAACTCTTATGACTCAGATCTATAGCATGATTTGGATTTGGAAGAAGGGTAACAGACTCCTAAATGCCTTGTAGCTTCCTGTTTATATAATGTGGTGCACAACACATCTATAAACAAGGCTCTACTAGACACGACTTATAGACTCCCTAGGATAGAACTGCTCTGATACTACGTTTGTCATGCCCCAAACCTGGGGAGGCGTGGCCGGCACCCGGTGCCATACTCGGCCCGAGCGTACCACTCTGTAACTGTGAACTCTGGAGTGGTAACCCTCAACTTAGGCCAATGAGTCCATTTTCTGAATCATCTAAAAATAACATCTCTTTATCTGAGGGATAAACATATCCAAAAGTTGATATATATAACTGTGCAGGCCAACAAAGCCTCCATGAACATTTACTGATATACAAAATATACATGACTCATCTACAAGCCTCTAGAGATGACTGTATCATGGTCGGGACAAGGCCTCAACCTACCCATCAACATGTATAAGGAAACGGACTCCTAGGTCTAGACCTGGTAACTCTGGGGAAGTAGAGCTTACCAACCAAGCTGATATTTGGCTTTGTCTACTAGGAAGGTCTATCCAGCTGTCTATCAGGACCTATAGGCATGAAATGCAGTGTCCCCAGCAAAAGGGATGTCAGTACAAAATAATGTACCGAGTATGTAAGGCAACAGAATAACTAAAAGCTGAAACTAAACTGATAATATAATAATTGAAAGTAACGTGGAGTCAAGATAATCTGAAGATATGCTTACCTGCTGATACTAACTCAACTCTCTCAATATAGTATGTAAAATAGTTGTCCTGTCCTATAAGGCTCGGTACGTGTAATTGCTCTGCCGCAGTAGGCTCGCTCATAGGCGCTCGGCCATACTAGGCTCTGTATCTCGGCCATTCTGGGCTCGCTCATAGGCGCTTGGCCATGGTAGGCTCGGTATATAACTTACCATCTGATCAGAGGTCTCCAAATAGGGGCCTGCCCATCGATTATAGCTCGATAGTTGTGAAAATACTATAGTACTGCCCAATAGGGGCCTACCCACCGATTATAGCTCGATGATGGTGAATATATATATATATATATATATATATATATATATATATATATATATATATATATATATATATATATATATATGTATGTATATATTGCTCTCTTGACTGGAAGAAGGAAATACTTAACTGAATATAAAGACTCTATAAGGAAGAATACTGTAACTTATGAGGCTAGGATAATGTACATAAGTTCAAGAATACAAACTTCTCTTTATGTCTCGTTATCAAACACATGTAATTATGGGATCATGCCAAAATGAAGAAAAGGTTTAGCCTTAACATACCTTACCACAATCTGTCCAATAACCACATTAAACTCGTCTTGTTGTACCTTAATCTACAACAACGATAACAATACTATCATCAAGTTATGGAAAGTATAACTATCGCACAACGAACGACAAGCTTATTTTATAATAAAACGGGCAACATCTCCCCTATAATCTTCACTTCCTCCCAATTCGACATAACACCAACAACAACAACAAGAAAAAAAATAACAACATGCATACATCATTTTTCAACCTTATATCCATCACAAAATACCACAAAACAGCCCATACACCCCAATTAGTTCATACACAAAACGACAACCCTGGTAGTGTCAAACAACCCAAAAATATAATGACAAAACACCAGCCAACCACCCTGCCATTATGTGGTATTTCTCCACAGCCTTTCTCCTCCTAAACTACATAAAAACAGTAGCAAAAGAGACAACCTAACAGCAACACGAAACAACCCACAAAATAGTCCCACAAGTTCAGCAACTCAAAACTGATTTTTCAGTTTACTAAAACACGTTTCGATTTGTCTTTTCTTTCAAATTGAAAAAATAAACAACATTACATAATTGAGCCTCTTATACTATAAACCAGCCACGAATTCAACTTAAAAATAAGTTTACAACCAGCCAACAGTGATGCAACAACAAACATCATACCACTCTTTTGAAACTCGCTAGGTCTAGTCTTTACGATCGAGTTACAACTCGTATAGACATAGATAATGGAAGGAGAAGCATAAATTTACCTTAAACTGAGTAGAATCCATGAAACCTAGCCCTTCTGCATCCAAAATCAGTCCCCCAAGGCAGCCAGAAGAAGGAGAAAGAGAAACTAGCAAGCTGTCCGGGGTTTTCGGCATAGAATCACATTGTAACACCCGAAATAACCTAGGGTTTGTGTGGGATTTTTGGGAAGGAGTTGTAGGGGTTCAATTTGGTTTTCTTGGTCTAAATGATGAGTGAAAGAAATGATTTAATAAGCCCTTAAAAGTCCTCTCTTGGATGACTTTAGGAGCTTTCTGGTTTGCTGTCTCAATGTTTCAACCAAACATGTTACTTTGTTGTTGAGAACTTTAATGTGGTGTTTGGTCAATCCTGCACTCTTTAATATTGCCCAGGCTTCTAGTTGAATCCCAATACAAATAATTTCTACTATTATGCATAGTTGGCTAGTTTAAGTTCTGGAGTCTCTCTAGCCTTAAAATGATATGTCTTCCTACCATGATATCTTTAGACTTTGGAATCTTTTGTGTTATAGTTAGCATGATTAGGATTCTTATTGATTGTTATAGATCATGTCTACTTGCCTGTTTACTATGTATAGTAATCATTCCCTGACTATTATTCTATCACACCTTCATGACTTAGATTCCTAGTTTTAAAATCCCTTTTAGACTAACTCTGGATCATGCTCTACTCTAAATTCACTCTGGAAATCTTAGCATGTTCATCTTGTATATGTCTAGTATTTTTACCCTATTAACCCCAAATAGCATGTCTCCCCAATTCTCCTAATGTTGTGTTGGTCGCCTGCTGAATGATTGAACATATGATTGTTAGTTTGTAATGTCAAACTTACCATGTTGAGACTAAGCCCTATTGATTCTCCTAGTTTTCATGTTTTGTTATATAATAAATCTTGTCACTCTTGCTTCCGAAATGCAAATACGTTTCCTGTAAACCCTGCCATCGTGTCCCTATGGGAGTTGTTATTAGTAGGCTTCAGAATTATTTAAATGATTGTCATATGTGGTTCGTTAATTTATGTAGTTAAGTTGTTAATCTGCAAATTGCTGGGTAAGTGGGACTTCTATTTGGGCTTGATGTGGGTCCATGTGTAGGCCTGAGCTGTGCATTTAATACACTCTAATATTTGAGCTGAGTTTATTGAAGGCCCGGGCAGTACTGGGTTATCTCCTCTTGGGCCTGTTCTATTTGTTGGGCCCATAATCATTTCAATTTTGTAATATTTGAGCTTATTTTTCCTTTATTGGGCATGTAATAATTTGTAAACAAACAGTTGGGGAAATAGTGAAAGTGGGGGGTCGGGATACTTTAATTTTCGTATAAAAGGGTAGAAAACATGCTTATAGGATCCACGTGCTTCACTTCTATACACTGTTAGAAAGAATGCCTATAGGATCTAAGTGCTTTACATGCTCAACATGCTCTATTTCTATGCGCCATTAGATAGCATGCCTATAGGATCCAAATATCATTGGTTATTTGCTCAGCATGTTCTACTGCTATGTGTTGTTAGATAGCATGCCTATAGGATCTCGGCGAGTAGTCAAGACTTGTTATTTCTTCCAGTCACGTGACTCATCTAGATACCATGTTCATAGGACCTTAAATTGATTAATCAAACAGTCGTTGTTGCTATTCTGCCCGCCTAGAAAACATGCCTATAGGGATAAACAAAAATGAGTATGTATTCTTAATTACTACCCAGAAATCAACTATTTAGAGAACATGCCTATAGGGTATTTACTACTCGCCTCAAAAGCATGCCTATAGGACTCCATGTTGACTGTTTGAAACTATTTATGCCGATATCTTCTATAATCGTGTTGCTTGCTTAGAAACCATGTCTATAGGATTAAATACAACGAGAGCAGCATTACTTAACAACTTGGTTAACCGTCTAAGTTCAGTCATCTAGAAACCATACTTATAGGTCTTGAACAATTTTAATGCATTTCGACTCCAAATCTGCCTATAGCTACTTACTGCATAATCTGGAACCTTGTTAGCATAAAACCCATGATTGTTTGCGTGCTTTTGTGCCTACGTGTGGAGGCCAACTTGAGCCCTTGACTGTTAACTGTGTGTAGTCCTACTTGTTCTCAATGTGTGCCTAGTTTTATCATTTTGAGCATTCGAAGTAAAGTCTAGAACCACCCAAGTAGCATGTTTAAAGCCTCCTGGACCATAGGCATGGGACGGGTCATGCACGCATAGGATGCGGTTTAGAATTGAACTAGAGCGCTTTAGGTAAACAACTTTAAGATACTAAATGGGCAGCAGGAGATGATAGTCTGTGCCTATTGAATATTATGAGCAACCCCTAACTTAACGGAATTGCGAAGTATTATTTATATTGCACAGGGTGATCCTTTAGGCTAAAAAACTTAGGATCCCCCTATATATGTTTACCACTTGCACCCCTGTTTATTTGAACTTAGATCAAACTAGGTTGTACCTTATAATCCTCAAAATATTACACCAATCACTTATTAATGTATAGTCTACTTCCCCTATATGAGCAATCTTTTTATACGTGTTTCACGTTGTAGTTGGATATTTAGATCCCATATCTTCCTTAATCTACATGATCATATAGGACAATTATAATCCAATAATTCCACATAGCATAAAATTCGGTTGGAGGCCATAGTTGTGGATCTTGAAGAGTGCCTAACCCCTTCTCTTTGAGGTTATTTGAACCCTTACTCGATCTTTGGTGGCACGGACTAGTTCTAATCAGAGTTACTTGCAAATAGGTGCCTAACGCACCTTAAATAGTTAGGTGGCGGTTCTTCTCTTTTAATACCCATTTAAAAGAGTTTTCACTCGTCGAAACCCGCTTTCGCGAGAAAACGGGGCACGATAGCATGGCGACTCTGCTGGGGATATATTTAGGCTCTTACCATAACGGATTGTTGCTTTGTGGGATTTCTAAATGATTAGGTTGGGTTATTTGACTTCTCCCATGTACATCCCCTCCCTATTTCCCTTATTTGCTTAAAATTGTTATATTATCCCCTCTATATTTCCCTTATTTGCTTAAAATTACTATATCATGTGTCTCCCTCCCTATCTCCCCTAATTGATTCATCTAATTACGTTCAAGAACTTTTTCATACGTTATGCTAACTTCTCTCCTTTGTCTTTCATTTTTCTTTTCTTTCTCTTACCTATCTTTATCGTATTATTTACTATTCTTACGTGCTTTCATCATGCAAAAATATCTGGCAACATGTTACTATTTTTTGCATAAAGCATGCTTTCAAAATCATACTCCACTCATTCTTAGTATAACATAGAAGCGCTTGACGTGTGTCCGCGCTTTCCTAAAAATACCCTTTTAAATCGGAAAGGCTTATTAGCGGTAGACTAGTCGATCAGTGGTACAGTCGACGGTCCCGTGGCTTTCCCTCTCAAGTCGTCAACTTGAGTGTATCCGTCTAGACCCTTCTAGAAACTCCACTCTGATTTGAAATGTACATACATCATGCTAAACCTAGTATGGATTGAAACATTATTGACGCATTAATCCGCTTAGATAAACCTTGTCCAAAATCCAAAGGGATTTCCACTGTCCCAAAGGAAAACATCATATTATGTGCATCGCTTGGAGAAAATGTGCCAACATGTTGACTGTTATTGCGTAAATAGTCGAATCTGTAGGGGGGAAGGGCTAACATTTATTTGTTTGTAAAAAATGAAGCACGAAATCCTTAGGTTTGGTATGGTCCAGAATATCCCACCTCTGCTAATTGACTGGTGGAATGACCTTGCACCATATGATAGAAATCACGTAAGGAGAGTGTTAGGTAACTTGCCGTCTTTGCTAAATATTCGACCAACAGGGAATTAATTGAGGCAGCCACCATGTTCTAGGATGAAAAGATACCTGTCTTTCGACTTGGCAATATAGAAATGACTCCTCTTCTAGAAGATATAGGGGGCTTCACAAGTTACCATGGGATAGTCCGGATCTGTTAGTGCCAGAAAAGCGCACCCCACGTGGTTTTCTAAAAATGCTAGGGTTTAAGAAAAATGACGAGTTGGTTTGCTTGAAGATATCCTACATCCCCTTCGAGTTTTTCTATGAGCGGTATGGGCACAGCAAGTCATATCGCTTGCATCACGAGGAGCTATCCATTACCTCTTTGGATAGGTACACCATCGGGTCTATGTCTTCATAGTATGCTTCTTAGGTTTGTTGATATTTCCAATGCAATGAGGGAGAATTCATACTAGCTTAGCCATAGTCACCAAGATCGTGATGGAGGGTATCGAGGGGAAGAAATACACCATGATCCTTATGATACTGGCTGAGATGTACCGAGCCTTGGATTGGTGCAAGCATGGGTTTGGACATTTTAAGGGTTGCAATCTCCTACTACAGGTTTGGCTGCTAGAACATTTTCAGAGGGGAAATTACTGCCAGGAGCTCTTGCGTAAACTACTGAATGACTACATAGCCAGTCATCATCCAATGAAGATGAAATTCGCTCCAGATAGGTTTGCAAAGCCTGGGAATGTTGTATGCTGGGTGCGTTTCTTCAATAATCATACAAACGAGCAAGTGCATTGGATGCTCGAGTGGTTACCTAGTAGAGAGCTCATCATCAGGTACAAAGGAACTACTCACTTGGTACTATTTAGGTTGCAAGGCATCTACCCTTACCAGGCAAGCTTGGAGGAAGCAAGTCATACCTCGGGTTTCCAACATGGTTCAGTATAAAGCAAATTTCAAAGGAGATGTTATCCCGTCCAAATTCGAGGCCCAAAACATGTGGAACCAAAAAGACAATCATGGATGGGGAGACTATTGAACCAGACAGGTATCACGTTGGTCATATGTATTACTACCTCTCATGTTGGAAGACGACATAACCGGGGATGTCAAATCGGGGGTCAATCTGAAATATAGAAACATAGATGAGGTGGATGAGGCTCAGGTAAAGTATTAGAGGCTACGCAAAAGAGTGTTCAAATCTGAAGCTAACCATCTAGAATAGCATAAGGTGGATATGGAGGCGATCAAAGAATGGAAGGAGATTGCAAACAAGTTGACAGAGAGGTTGGAGCACCTAGAGCAAGGACTGATGGAGCTGGAGGGGAAGATGAGAAAGAGGATTTGGCATTGTCAAGGTATGGGCTATGATGAAGGAGGGAAGCTGGCGATGGCTTACTTGCTGCTCGACATGCGCGACCTGGGAAGTGTGATTGATGGATCCAAAAGAGCAAAGCATGGAGAAGGTCCTTCTGGGACCAAATATATTAGGAGATAATGTTCTTTATTACTTTCTAGTTAGATTTCGTTAGCTTTTTTATGTAATAAGACTTCGTGCCATTAGTGACTTTACATTATTATTTCGATTTAGTAAAGATTGATTTGATTTATTTTCGCTTAATGGAACGAGGCAATGTTGGCATGAATTTTCTCCAAGTCTATGTGTCGCTTAGGCCTACCTCGTTCATAATGCGATCCCCAAATTAGGACACAAATTATTGCATTACCTTACGTGTCACTTGCTTAAATATTGCAATCAGTCTTTCGTTTCGTCTTATTGACTTGGTTGCCTTTTGTTTTCTTTCTTTTGATTATTCCCATTCCCAAAGGTTGGTTCGTGTATTCTGGCATCATTAGCATACCACACCAGATCCAGAAGTCCTCCACCTCCTCCTCCACCTAGAGACCCCAAAGGAAAAAAGCAAAGGCAAAGAGAAGATGAATGATTTAAGTGGTAATCGAAAGGACAACGCTACCATAGCATAGAATGTTGAAACTTCTAACAGAAGGAGTATGCCAGGACAAAATGAGTTGGTCCTACGGTTGGAACAGAAAATCTTGGAGCTACAACGTGAGCTTGAGCAGGTCTGAAATCTCGCAAATCTCTCCCTTACTCTGAATGTCCCCTACATCAACCATCAGAACACCACCACCCATAATCAAACACCACCCCAAAACATACAATCCCAAAATCCACCACCCATAGCTCCACAAAATCTTCCCGCAACGCACCAATATCACAACCCCACACCCCCTCAAAACTTTAACCCTCCACTAGTACAAACCCCTCAACAACAACACCATCACCCGACCCAGTATCCGCAAATCACTATTTATACTCCCAATCCATACTCCCAATCCACCTCAAACCTCAATCAATGATCACCCATATATTCAAGTCCCAGGAACACATCAGGGCAACTCGATATACATGGAGACCTTACCACATACCCCACAGCAAACCCTATACATACCCGAACCAACCGAGAAGGACCTGCTCATCCGGAATATAGATGAAGAGCTAAAGAAGCTGACAGGAAGAGTCCACAGTGTTGACGGTGGAAAGGTGTTGAAGGTTTGAATTATGAAGACTTGTGTATCGAGCCAGACGTGGAATTGCTGGAGGTTTACAAACCTCCTAAGTTTGAAATGTTCGATGGCACTGGTGATCCTAAGATGCACTTAAGAACTTACTGTGACAAGCTTGTAGGAGTAGGCAAGAATGAGCAAATCCGCATGAAGTTGTTCATGCGAAGTCTTACAGGGGATACCTTATCCTGGTACATTAGTCAGAATTTGAAAATATGGGCGAACTGGGTAAGCATGGCATCCGATTTTATGGATAGATTCAGGTTCAACAGAGAAAATGCGCCAGACATTTTCTATATTTAGAACCTCATGAAGAAGCCAATAGAAACCTTTCATGAGTATGCTACTCGTTGGAGATCAGAGACCACCAAGGTGAGGCTGCAACTAGACGACGATCAAATAAACAAGTTCTTTGTCAGAGCTCAAGATCCTCAGTATTATGAAAGATTGATGGTTCTAGAGAATCACAAGTTCTCCGACATCATCAAGTTGGGAAAAGGATAGAAAAAGGAATCAAGATCAGTATGCTGACTAATTTCTAGGCACTGCAAGCCATCAATAAAGCCTTACAGTCCGGAGGTATCTCGAAAAACAAGGAAGTGGGTGCCATGATGGTGGCCTAAGGACCTAAGTCTCCCCTTACCTATCAGACACCCCCACCAACATACCAACCCTTACCTCCAAAATACCATTATCCCGCCACCACCTACCATACCTATAATACCCAACCTGCATATTACCATTCACCTCCTCCCGCCCGCCAAAACTACCCAGGGCCATACCCAAACTACGACCACAGAACTCCTAGACAATACACCCCTATCGCCGAACCCATAGCCCAACTATATGAGAGACTGAAGGTTGCTGGTTATGTCACTCCCATTCCTGCTGCTGCTATTAAAAATCCTTCCCAGTAGGTTAACCCCAACAAGACTTGTGCCTACCACTTAGGCATGAAGGGACATACAATCAAGGAATTCCATATGTTGAAAGATAAGATCCATACACTGATTGACACCAAAGTTATAAAGGCAAAGGAGTCTGCACCGAATGTCTGTAATAACCCTATTCCTGATCATAGGGGTGAGGGAGTGAATATGATAGAAACTGATAAAGAATGGGATCAGGAAGTATCCATCGGGCTTATCCAAGAAGGGGACGCTCCCAAATCATCTCCTGTCACCTTCTCGCCGATTGTGGTGAAAACCAAGGCACCATTCGAGGTTGAGGTAGCTACGCCCTTCACTGTATTCGTAGCTCCAATGCCATCCTACAAATCAGATGTTGTTCCATGGGATTATGTGGCAGAGGCAAGAAGAAAAGGAAAATCCAAGATGGAAGAGAACTGACAGGGTTTACACACCGGAATATCTTAGAGGAACGAGTAAAGAGATCGCACCAAAACCACCTGTTGTGGAGACAAGTGTTGATGATCTTTGGAGGAAGGTACAGGCGAGGGAGTACTATGTTGTTGATCATCTAAACAAGACTCCCGCCCAAATATACATCTTGTCACTATTACAAAACTCAGATACGCACAAGAATGCCTTGATAAAGGTGTTAAGTGAAGATTATGTACCTACCAGTATCACTAGTGGAGAGATGGTGAACATGGTGGGGCAAATACTGGAGAGTCACAAGATTACTTTCCATGAAGATGAGTTGCCGCCGGAAGGATTAAGTCATAACAAAGCATTACATATCACTGTGCAATATAAAGACAAGTTCATTGCTAGGGTTCTGATAGACGGGGGTTCAAGTCTGAACATATGCCCGCTGACTACTTTGAAAAGATTAGGTATAGGTCTGCATGAGATACGTATGGGAAGTATGAACGTGAAAACATTTAACGGGTCTCAGAGAGCCAATATTGGAGAGATCAATCTGGATCTAAATATGGGCCCAACCTGGTTCGACGTTGAATTCCAAGTGCTAGATATATCCGCTACATATAACCTGTTACTGGGACGACCATGGATACACACGACTGAGGCAGTTGCTTCTACTCTGCACCGAGATATGAAGTTTGAGTAGAACCATCAGGAGGTGATTATTCACGGAGATGTAAGTAACCCTATCTACACCGACCAGACAGTGGCAGCTATCGAGAATAGAAGGAAATTGGGAGGAGAGACATCCCACAGCATTGAGCCGATAAACGCAATCGAGAAAGGGCGATGGTGGAGCAATAAGATAGAGAGCATACTGATGTGGTTAGGGTATGAACCAAGCAAGGGTCTCGGTCCTAAGCTTCAAGGGATCACAGAACCAATACGGACACAATATCATGGCACAACCTTTGGTCTCGGATATGAATACACCGTAAAAGAATATAATGATTGGATACCACCATGGCGTGACTTCTACTATCCATTGGAACAAACCATAGCACCACTGCACCAGACATTCCACCAGACTGACGTAATTTGGGGATCCGAGGAAGATGAGATTTTGGCAGGCATGAGGAATCTGTTTCTAGATGAGGAAAATATGGACTGCAGTGCGATCTTGGAGGAAGAGGAGGAAGACCTTACCATTCAGACGATGGGAGATGAAGCTGCTCTCAAGAACTGGATTGCTGCACCATCCCGAGCTCGCCGAGTACTGGCATAATTATTATATATCCTGATGAACCTACGACTGTGACATGTAATGAGACAACGCAATATAAGGAAAGTGATTCGGAAGACTGGGAAGATGATATAATACCTGAGGAAATTGTCAATGAAGTAGAGAATTTTGAGAACAAACCAAAGTCCAATCTGGAAGAAACTGAGGCAGTTAACTTAGGGGATTCTGAAACAGTCAAAGAAACTCGCATTAGCATTCATCTATCACCATCAGAGAAGGAAGAGTACATCAAGCTTCTAAGGGAATATGAGGATATTTTTGCATAGTCTTATGACGACATGACCGGGTTAGGCACATCCATAGTGGCTCATAAACTACCTACCTACCCTATGTGTCCGCCGGTAAAGCAGAAACTCTGGAAAATCAAGTCGGATATGAGTTTAAAGATAAAAGAAGAGGTTACCAAATAAATCAAAGCCAAGGTCCATCAGGTGGTTGAGTACCCAACCTGGCTAGCCAATATTGTACCGGTTCCAAAGAAGGATGGGAAAGTCAGGGTGTGTGTTGACTATCGAGATCTGAACAGAGAAAGACTTAAAGATGATTTCACGTTACCCAACATACACATAGTGATCGACAACTGGGCCAAGCATGAACTCCAATCCTTTGTGGATTGCTTCGCATGATATCACCAGATTTGGATAGACGAAGAGGATGCCAAAAAACTAGCCTTCATCACGCCATGGGGAATATACTGCTACAAATGATGTCGTTTGGTTTAAAGAACACCGCAGAGACCTACATGGGGGACATGACTACTCTTTTCCGTGATATGATACACAAAGAAATAGAGGTATACATGGATGGCATCATCATCAAGTCTAAGAGGAGTTCGGAACACATAACAGACATAAGAAAGTTTTTTGACCGATTACGAAAGTACAGTCTGAAGTTGAATCCTGCAAAATGTGCTTTCGAAGTCACTGCTAGAAAGTTGTTGGGTTTCATCGTTACTCATCATGGCATTGAGTTAGACCCATAAAAGATCAAAGCTATTCAGGACCTGCCACCGCCAAAGAGCAAGAAGGATGTGATGAGTTATCCGGACTGCCTCAATTATATCAACTGTTTTATAGCACAGTTAACGGTAATATGTGAACCAATCTTCAAGATGTTGAGGAAATATGCTGCAACGAGTTGAACTGAAGAGTGAAAAAAGGCTTTCGATAAAATCAAGGAGTCCTTGTCCAAGCCGCTCCTGTTGGTCCCGCCAGAGCCTAGGAGACCTCTACTACTATACCTATCCATGTTAGATGGAGCCTTTGGTTGCATCCTGGGGCAACATGATGAAACCGGAAGAAAGGAGCAGGTGATATACTATCTGAGTAAGAAGTTCACACCTTACAAAGCCCGGTACTCTTTGTTGGAATGTACATGTTATGCCCTGACATGGATAGCCAGAAATTGAGGCACTACTTCTGCGCATACACCATATATCTCATACCAAGGATAGAGCCGCTGAAATACATCTTTCAAAAACACATGCCTACGGGTAAGCTAGCAAAGTGGCAGATATTACTAAGTGAGTTCGACATTATCTATGTGACTTATAAGCCGGTCAAGGGGCAAGCATTGGCCGATCACCTAGTAGAGAACACCGTAGACGGAGAATACAAACCATTGAAGACGTATTTTCCCGACGAGGAAGTGTCGTTTATAGGAGAAGACATTGTTGAATCATGTGATGGTTGGAGGATGTTTTTTGATAGAGCTACAAACTTCAAAGGAGTAGGCATCGGAGCTGTCTTGTATCAAAAGTCAACATTACCCGGTATCCGCCAAACTCAGATTCCTGTGCACTAACAATATGGCAGAATATAAGGCTTGCATCTTAGGACTCAGGTTGGCCGTCGACATGAATATTCAGGAGTTGCTGGTAATCGGAGATTCAGATCTGCTAATACATCAAGTACTTGGAGAATGAGCCACCAAGAATACTAAGATATTGCTATGCCTACACTGTATGAAAGATTTGACCAAGAAATTCACAAAGATAGAATCCAAACATGTCCCGAGAGTTCAGAATGAGTTCGCCGATACGCTGGCTACCTTGTCTTCTAAGATACAACATCCAGACAAGAATTTTATTGATCCTATCCCGATAGAGATATGTAAGCAGCCAGCTTATTGTGCTCATGTTGAAGAATAGTTCGATGGAAATCCATGGTTTCCCGACATCAAGGAGTATTTGGAGCGAAAAACGCTACACACACCCAAAAGCGCACGCTTCGAAGATTGGCCAACCATTTCTTTCTGAGAGGAGGAATTCTGTATAGTAGGACTCTTGACTTGGGACTATTGTGATGTGTCGATGCCAAGGAGGCATATAGGTTTCTTGAAGAGATACACACCAGAACTTGCGGACCTCACATGAATGGGTTTGTTCTATCTAGGAAGATATTAAGGGCGGGGTATTTCTAGATGACTATGGAGACATACTGCATCAAATATTTGCAAAACTGCCACCAATGCCAGGTACATGTGGATATGATACGGGTGCCACCCAACAAACGCAATGCAACGAGTTCACCCTGGCCTTTCTCTGCTTGGGGCATGGATTTCATCAGACCAATTGAACCCGCTGCTTCCAACGGACATAGATTCATCTTGGTAGCCATAGATTACTTCACAAAATGGGTCAAAGCCGCTTCATATAAAGCTGTGACCAAGAAGGTCGTAGCGAACTTCGTCCAGAATTGTATTGTTTGCCAATTCGGAGTACTTGAGTCAATCATTACCGACAATGCTTCCAATTGCAATAGTGATCTGATGAAATCCATGTGTGAAACATTCAAAATTAAGCACCGGAACTCTACAGCATATAGGCCACAAATGAATGGAGTCGTGGAAGCTGCCAATAAGAATATCAAGAAAATATTAAGGAATATGGTGGATAACTACAAGCAATGGCACGAGAAGCTACCGTTTGCCCTGCACAAGTACCGCACCATGTCTGCACTTCAAGCAGGGCAACCCCCTATTTACCGGTCTATGGTGCCGAAGTTGTCATACTCGCCGAGGTAGAGATTCCTTCCCTAAGAATCATACAAGAGGCTGAGCTCAGTGATGCAGAATGGATACATAGCCGGTATGAGAAATTGGCTCTCATTGACAATAAACGGATGAACGCGGTGTGTCACGGTCAACTCTACCAAAATAGAATGGCAAGGGCTTTCAATAAGAAGGTTAGATCAAGGCAATTCACGCCAGGGTAATTGGTGTTGAAGTGGATCTTCCCGTATCAGGACGAAGCAAAGGGAAAATTCTCACCTAACTGCAAGGACTTTACATGGTTCACCGAGTACTAATAGGAAGAGCACTCATACTTGCAGAGATAGATAGAGAAATATGGACAAAACCTATCAATTCAGATGCCTTCAAGAGATATTATGTTTGAGATTATATTTGCACTTTCTTTTGATGTAACATGAACTATGCTTGACCGGATTCCCAGTTAATGAGGGATACATAGGAAGCATTGTGGGTTCGGTCACATCATAATAAAATCTTCATTCCCCTCTACGGTCAAGAACCGGGACAAGATTTCGAGTTTTCGTCAATCTCATTATGTCAAGAATTGCCAAGAAGTGTATCGTCGGAAGCATATATTTAAACCGGGGAAGAATTTTGAGAGGGTCCTCAAAATTCCGAGTTAAGAAGGTCGCAATGTCTCAAAGCTTGTCACGGTCTATGATTCGACCAAATTACTTACTTTTTGCATTATCTTTTGAAACAATTGCATATTTATAAATGATTTACCATGAATGTATATTTTCAAAGTGGGGACCTGAGCTGTATGTGGACCACGACAGCGGAGTGTACTAGAGTAGCTGTGAGAAAAGTGTTAGGGGTCTCGAAGGGTTTCTCTGGCGGCCACAAAGGTGACTGTTGGTAGAGTGAAGAGGTACAAGAGAAAGTGAAAGCCAAGCAAGCGGCGTACTTGACGCTTATAGAGAGCATGGATGAGGAGGCGAAGAGGATGAACATGGAGGGGTATAGGAGGGGTATAGGAGGTCTAAGAAGGAGGCGAAGTTAGCGGTTACTGCAGCTAAGACTGCGGCATTTGGGCGTTTGTATGAAGAGCTTGGGGCTAAAGGCAGGGACAAGAAGTTATACAGGCTAGCCAAAGTAAGAGAGAGGAAGGGCCATGATCTGGATCAAGTTAAGTGTATCAAAGATGAGGAAGGTAGAGTTTTGATGGAAGAGACTCAGATTAGAAGAAGATGGCAGACATATTTCCATAAACTCCTGAATGAAGAGGGGGATAAGGACATTGTGTTGGGTGACATGGATCACTCCGAGATGCGCGGGGATTTCAGGTATTGTAGGAGAATAAGAGTAGGGGAGGTCGAGAGGGCTATGCGTAAGTGTAAGGCCCCGTGAAAAGTTTCCTAAAAACCAGGGTTCTATGATGCCGGGGCAAGCGTAAGGGTTCTATGATGCGTTGTGTTCGGATTTCTTGGATTGAACAGTGCGCTGGAGAGTTGAAGGAAAATGTTGTGTAGAAATATGCATTTCTGCGGCCCATTATGGGGCCGCAAAATCACTCTGCGGACTGCAGAATGGTCGCAAAGTGAGGCAGTTTTCTAGGTCATTTTGATGTCATTTTCGCGGTCCATTATGCGACCGCATAACCATTTCGCGTGCCGCACTCTTGTCACAGAATCAATCTTGGATTTTTACGGAGGGAGGTTCTGCGGGGCATTATGCAACCACAGAACAGGTCTACGGGCCATATAGTGACCGCAGAACAGGTCTGTGGGTCGTATAGTGACCGCAGACCCAGTCAGTTCCTTTCCAGTTTTGGCACCCAATTTGTGCGGCCGATATGCGGACCACATATCCATTCTGCGGTCGCATATGCGACCGCATATCCTGTTCCGGGGCTTCATTTTTGGGGTTTATTAAACTCCGACCCTATTTCGTTAAAACATATGCCATAGCCATATTTTGAGCACATTTCTGATATTTTTAGAGTGAGAGAGAGTTCTTAGAGTGGGAGAGTAACTTTCAGCCTATTATCCATCAATTCTTGCTGAATCATTGAGGATTAACAAAGGAAGTCTTCATCCTAAAGGTAAGAATCTATGTCCTAGCTCTCAATTTCAAAAATTTACAAAAATGGGGTAACTAGAAAGACAATTCTTGGGTGTGGGGAGTTGTTATCAAAGAATGTGGAAAGGTTGTGAGCTAATAATGGCAGAGAATGGGTTGGGGAATGATGGAATCTTTCACAAAAGGACCTTGAAGCCTTAATGCACACATAGTGTTTGATAAAATACTCAAATGAGCTAGAACCATGATCATCCTCCTAATTTTGATTCAATTTGTTACAATTTCAAAATAGATTGAAGTTGCTAAGATTTCCGAAATATTTTAGAGTGTAAGGAATCTCAATTGAGGTACGTTGGCTAAACTTTCTATCTTAGAATCGAATTCCATAATGTTCCTGTGAGTTTCAAGGTGTGGGTTGCGCATCAAAATGTTATGGCTTTGAATCATATTTCAAATGAAAGCTAGTATGCCAAATTGTATGAGAAAATTTCAATATTCTTAAGACTCTTAATTGCTCATATGTGTACCTAAAGTCTTGATTGGAAATGTCTTAATGTCGATAATCTATAAAGATGGTTGGAAATGAAATAATTGAATTGGGGGTATAGTGTGTGGCCAACGTGCCAAGAATTTAAGTTATGATTGTGGCTAGTAGTGCACGTGGTTTGAGAGGATGCGATAAAGAATATGAAATGAGCCTCGACTCAATTGTTTAAAAATAATTTCGAAAATAGATTTGCCTAAAAGCTTTTGTACTCAATTCATGCCCATAAGTGGTTGCTTTAACTAATTCTTTTCTTTACAAATATATCCAGTGTAATTCGAGTTCTTACATACTCAGGTGTTGAAGTTGTAAATTGTCATTTCTGGGAAAGAGTATTGCAAGAATAAATGGTGTATTGATTGCTTATGATTTTGATATGTGCTTGTATTGCTGGTCGGTATGCCCCATTATTTGGGAAGAAACCTTTTGTATTTAAAGCTTCCATTACTAATAAATTTGAGGTATATGATTGCTGAAATATTCTATATTTTGATATTTGATGGTGACCCTTGAAATTCAAAGAGGTGAAAGTGTGGGATATAAAATATGGCCACCGTGCCAGGAATAAAGAATCTTGTGAATGGCCAAATGAGCCAAGGAAATATTGTTGTTGTGAGTGATTAGAAATACTAATAAGAATTTATACAATGTGAAAGATGTTGAGGTGAGTACAATTGTATTTATGTTGCCTTTGTGTGCAAATCAAATCAAAAATGTTTTGGGAGCATCATTAGCAAAACCGAGGAAGGGTGGGTCATAAGGCCCACACCTGAAACTACATGTGCCGGTGTAGAGGTGGATTGTGATATTATTCCCCTTAATCTAGATGAAACTGGTAACAATTGTGGATTGGAAAAGTCAACCCACATGGCATATGTGGGAAGGCGGCCTAGCTGATCGGGTGGAGATCGGACGCCATGTTTCGCATATGATTGTACTAATCTTGGTAACAACTTTCTTTCTCATCACTCGTCAAACCACATTGTTCGTGGGGAGATGACCTAGCCGATCGGGGCGTGATCGGACTCCGTGCTAACAAAGACGGTGGTATATCGGTGCTAACGATCTCCCAACCAAAATTGTATATGAAGTTCATATTTTGAAAATTATTATGTTTTAACTGGACATTTGGATATTGTTGATTGTGACTTGTTGTTTCTATGTGTTGTCTTTTCTTAATACAAGGTAATGGGGAGATTGATGAAGATGTCATGCATTGTATCGGAGCAGGATGGATGAAGTGGAGGCTCACTTTTGGTGTCTTGTGTGATAAGAATGTGCCTATGATACTTAAAGGTAAGTTCTACAAGGTTGTAGTTAGACCAACTATGTTGTATGGAGCAGAGTGTTGGCCAGTCAAGAACTCACATACCCAAAAGCTAAAAATAGCTGAGATGAGGATGTTGAGGTGGATGTGTGGGCATACCCTATTGGATAAGATTAGGAATGAAGTTATTCGGAAAAAGATGGGAGTGGCCCCTGTGGAGGATAAGATGCGGGAGGCAAGGTTGAGATGGTTCGGGCAGGTTAAGAGGAGAAGTATAGAAGCCCCAATTAGAAGGTGAGAGCGGTTAGCCTCAGTGGGGTAGCAGGAGGGGTAGAGGTAGGCTAAGAAGTCTTGGGGAGAGGTTATTAAGCGGGACATGGTGCATCTGGAGCTGACTAAGGACATGGCCCTAGATAGGAGGGTGTGAAGGTCAAAGATTAGGGTAAAGGTTCATAGGTAGTCGAGCGTTTCACTTTTTCTTGCTCAGTTCGCTAGCATTAGAGTTAGTATGATATCTTTTATCCATAGATGGCTATTACTACCTAGAGTTTGATTGCATTATTGGATTCAAACTTATTTCATCTTGTTGTTATTCCTACTTGTTGCAATTACCTTTTCTTTTTCAGTTGTTCTCTAGCCGAGGGTCTATCGGAAACAGCCTCTCTGCCCTTCCAGGAGTAGGAGCAAGGCTGTGTACATCTTACCCTCCCCAGACCCCACTTGTAGGAAACTACTAGGTTTGTTGTTGTATTTCTATAGTAACCAGATGTTACCCAGGGTGACTCGAACAAGGTGTTAAGACAGGAGCAAAGGCGAAACAAGAAACCGAGAGCAAGAACCGACCTCCTCCCCCCCCCCAACTCACGATATTTCTTTGGATGCAGGCATAATGGACATAACAAGCACGTCCACAAAAAACATATACCACAAGACCACCGATAGAAGTCGACGAGCACAGACGCGTCAAGCTAAGAACCACTTTGCTTCTTCATATTTGACCACCGCTTTTACGTGCATAGGGCTAAAGCACAGCCCTCATCATTGCATAGGGCTAAGCTCTGCCCTTATTTCTTTGTATGAAACTAAGCATTTTCTCCATTACATTGCATGAGGCTAATAACTGCCTCCATTATTACATAAGGCTAAATGCTGCCTTGCCTTTCTTTGCATGAGACTAAGCATTGTCTCCATTATATTGCATGAGGCTAAGCACTACCTCCATCATTGCATAAGGCTAAACACTACTTTTCTCTGCATGAGGCTAAGCACTGCCTCCATCACTCTTACTTCTGAAATGCAAATATGTTTCCTGTAAACCCTGCCATCGTGTCCCTATGGGAGTTGTTGTTAGTAGGCTTCAGAATTGTTTTAATAATTGCCATGTGTGGTTCATTAGTTTATCTAGTTAAGTTGTTAATCTACAAACTGCTATGTAAGTGGGACTTATATCTCGGCTTGATATGGGTCCATGTGTGGGCCTGAGCTGTGCATTCAATGTACTCTAATGTTTGAGCTGAGTTTGGGTCTGGGTCTGGGTTTGCTGCTTGTGTAAAGAATGAGCCTATTGAAGGCCCAAGCAGTACTGGGTTATCTCCTCTTGTGCCTATTCTATTTGTTGGGGCCATAATCATTTCAATTTTATAATATTTGAGCTTATTTTTCCTTTATTGGGACTATAATAATGTGTAAACAAACAGTTGGGGAAATAGTGAAAGTGGGGGGTCTGGATACTTTAAATTTCGTATAAAAAGGTAGAAAACATGCCTATAAGATCTAAGTGCTTCACTTCTATACACTGTGAGAAAGCATGCCTATAGGATCTAAGTGCTTTACTTGCTCAACATGCTCTATTTCTATGCACTATTAGATAAATGCCCATAGGACCAAACATCATTGGTTATTTTCTCAGCATGTTCTACTGCTATGTGTTGTTAGATAGCATGCCTATAGGATCTCGTCGAGTAGTCAAGATTTGCTATTTCTTCCAGTCACGTGACTCATCTAGATACCATGTTCATAGGACCTTAAATTGATTAATTAAACAGTCGTTGTTTCTATTCTGCATGCCTAGAAAACATGCCTATAGGGATAAACAAAAATGAGTACGTATTCTTAATTACTGCCCAGATATCAACTATTTAGAGAACATGCCTATAGGGTATTTACTACTCGCCTCGAAAGCATGCCTATAGGACTCCATGTTGACTATTTGAAACTATTTACACTGATATCATCTGTAATCATGTTGCCCGCTTAGAAACCATGCTTATAGGATTAAATATAACGAGAGTCAGCATTACTTAACAACTTGGTTAACCGTCTAACTTCAGTCATCTAGAAATCATTCCTATAGGTCTTGAACAATTTTAATGTATTTCGACTCCAAATCTACCTATCACTGCTTACTGCATAATATGGAACCTTGTTAGCATAAAACCCATGACTGTGTGCGTTCTTTTGTGCCTACGTGTGGAGGCCAACTTGAGCCCTTAACTGTTAACTGTGTGCAGTCCTACTTGTTTTGAATGTGCATCCAGTTTTATCATTTTGAGCATCACAAGTAAAGTATAGAACCACCCAAGTAGCAGGTCCAAAGCCTCCTGGACCGTAGGCATGGGACGGGTAATGCACACATAGGACACGGTTTAGAATTGAATTAGAATGCTTTAGGTAAATAACTTTAAGATAGTAATTGGGTAGCAGGAGATGATAGTCTGTGCCCGCTGAATAATATGAGCAACCCCTACCTTAAGGGAGTTACGAAGTATTATTTATGTGGTAGGGGTGATCCTTTAGGCTAAAAAACTTAAGCAACCCCTATATATGTCTACCACTTGTACCCCAGTTTATTTGAACTTAGATCAAACTAGGTTGTACCTTATAATCCTTAAAAGATTACACCAATCACTTATTAATGTATAGTCTACTTGACTCATATGCGCAATCTTCTTTATATTTGTTTCACATTGTAGTTGGATATTTAGATCTCCTATCTTCCTTAATCTACATGATCATATAGGAAAATTATAATTCAATAATCCCACATAGCGTAAAATTCAGCCGGAAACCACAGTTGTGGATCTGGAAGAGTGCCTAACCCTTCACTTCGAGGTAATTTGAGCCCTTACTTGATTTTTTGGTGGCACAGACTAGTTCTAATCAAAGTTACGTGAAAATAGGTTTCCTAACGCACCTTAAATCGCTAGGTGGCGACTCTTCTCTTTTAACACCCATTTAAAAGAGTTTTCACACGTCGAAACCCGCTTTCGCAAGAAAACCGGGCGCGACAGGTAGAGTTATGCTTTCTCTTGCGTTTATATCATCGTGTTGTGCTTATTTGTTGGTAGTTTTGCGATTACTTGAACTCGCACGTATCTTCGCAAGTGGGGCTAGTGATTCGATGAAAGCTTCACTATTCACTACTAGAAAATGTCAAATTTCTTACCACCAAAACAGTCGGAAATCGGGTTAAAATCTATTATTTTCGATGGATTTCCAACCAATTTTAAGTGATCGGAAAATAGGTGGTTGTAAAATATCTTCGACCGAATCGGTTTGAAATTTCCGACCATTTTGATTGCAAATAGGAAAATTATAGTTGACCAAATAATTCAAAAGTTTTGACTGCTTTGGTCGGTAATTTTGCGACTGATTTAGTCAGAAATTAAAAAATTAAAAATTAAATTAATAATTTTTCGACCAATTTGGTTGGCTTATTTAATAATTAATTAAAATTATATTCAATATTTTCAACCGAATCGGTCGAAATATTAAATAATTTAATAATGATTAAAATTTTCAACCACTTCAGTCGAAAATGTGGCAATTTCCAGTTACAGATTTCGACTACAATGGTCGGAAATCATACGCAAAATTTGATAAATTCAACAGAATTCTGCTGTAATTTAAGCTACACTACCTGCTAAATCAAACAACCAATATCATTCAACCTAATATCATAATTGTTCAAGCAACTGAGCCCAAAATATCAAATATCAAACTAGTTTAAATATTATAAAACCTTTGAACAAGTGTAAATTCTATTAAACTACATTAAAATCTAAAAGTTTCAACCAAAATGACATTCAAGTCTAAAACACAACAACAACAACAACAACAACAACAACAACAACAACAACAACAACAACAACAACAACCACCTAGTAAAAGTTTACAAGTGGGGTCTGGGGAGGGTAGAATGTACGCAGACCTTACCCCAATCCCGGAGGGATAGAAAGGCTATTCAAGTCTAAAACACATTAAGCGAATAACATTCTCATGCAACTAAGTCTAAAACGAACCAAGTCTAAAAACTAAGTCGAAACCAACTCAAGTCTAAATATCATATTACACATTCCAAATACTACTCCTCATAAGATCCAGTCTCCTCATTGCTAGATTCCTCCATCGTACGTTGATTGCAATGCTTTTTCATGAATGTCTGCATCATACTTATTGTTTCTTGAGCAGTGTCCATTGCTGCATCATTTCATTAATTTGTTTTCGCATATTCTCAATTTCTTCAAGTAAAGCAGAAGAACCACTAAATAATGCGGCTAGACGACTGGAGGATGGTCGTACTCCGTTGACTCTACCTTTATTTATTTTCATGAGAAATAAAAATAATAATAAATATTATATAAAACTAATATTACTGCAAATATTTAATATTAAAATGAATATTACTAATATTAAAACGAATATTACTATAAAATTCTATGCCTTTATTTACTCTACCGGCTGCCTGTGTCCATATTGAAGTCATATCCTCGGGCGACGGTTAAAAATTAGGCTGAGTTTATTATCATTCCTCCAATCTTCTTTTGTTGCCGTTTGCCTCGACAATATTATGAAATATTCTTATAGGTGTGGGTCGTTTGCTTCGGCAGTAAAATGAGATACACTTATGGATCGGGTCGTACGACCTTGACAGTATCATGTAGTACTATTCTTATGGGATCGGACCGTTCGCCTCGGCAGAATTGTGCGTATAATTCGTTAGGGAGTCAGTACATATATAAATTTCCTAACTTAAGCTTTGACATTCGTACCAGATATTGATCACATATATTCCATTTGAGGCTGTAATTGGTATTTGATCATTTCGTATTTATTCTTCTGTTGAGAAACACATTATTCATATTTATTTGTTTTATTGCTACTTGGTATGCTTCATACCTGTCTACTTTTATGTACATTATTATTTGGACCACCAGTAAGTGTCGACATCGACCTCTCGCTACTACTTCTTCGAGGTTAGACTATATACTTACTGGGTACGCATTAATTTACGTACTCATACAACACTTCTGCACTAATGGTGCAGGTACTGAGACATGTACATCTGTTGGGCTCTAAGGCACATAGACGTACCAGCTGGGAGACATGGTGGTGAGTTGTTTTCTATG